>NC_057810.1:180152820-180452820 GCF_018294505.1 Triticum aestivum | reverse complement strand
CCCAAAATCCTATTTAAAAATATATTTGAATTAACACACATTTCAAAAACAGAACCAAAAAGTTGTTTCAAATTTTTTTCAAATAAATCTTAAAATAAACTAGATCAAATTTGAGGAAGGTAGGAAAAAGAATCATTTCATTTGGACTTATATTTAAAAAGTTATAGCCAGTCAAAGATTTGGTCAAATCTATTATTTAAAATAAAACAGAAAAGAAAACGATTCAGATAGAAATACGCTTTCGGTACAGAGGAGGCGTACTTGGGGCTTTACGCCTCCACTTAACCACGTGGACAGACACGGGGTCGCTGACAGTGGGTCCAGAGGGCCCACTGGTCAGGCTTAACCAGTCTTCTCCCTCCTCTTTCTCTGTCCCGAGCGGAGGCGGGACTCCGGCGATCGCCGCCGGAGATTGGCGGCTCCGTTCGAGAAACTGAAGTCATCCACAGGTTCAGGGGGTCGAGGCGGTCCCGCCGGTGGGTGTTACGGCCTCGGGAGTGGACGGGGTCGTCGGTGGTGAGCTTCGCGGTGGACGGAGAGCTTCGGGAGCAGAGTGGCTTTGGGGTTACGGTGGTCCTCGATCAAAATCGAGTAGTGGGAATGGTTTACGGGAGGATGAGGGGGTTCTTGGTGGAGAGAACGGAGAGTGGGAGGCCCTGGTGGTGCCGAATTGGCCGGGGCAGTGGTGGCGGCTGCCGTTGCCGGAGATGGGGAAGAAGACCTTCCCCGAGTCGATTGGCTGCAATGGGAGGACTAGGGGAGCATTCTAAGGCTTCCTGTGTGCCCGGGGTGGCTCGGGGGCCTCCTTTTATAGCTCGTCGAGGTCGGTTCCGCGGCGGCCGGATAAGCTCTCCGGCGAACCGCCTCGCTGTAGCTAGGGCGACGTGGCGGCGACGAGCGCTAGGGGACGAAGCTGTGGATGAGCACACACTGCTCACAGGGGCATGTGGCGAGTGGGAGTGGCTTGGGCGGCACCGACATGGCCAGAGGCTGTCGGGCGGCGGCGGCTAGCGCTTGGCTTGCCGGGCGTGGCGAGGGGCGGCTTGGCGCGTAGCTGAGAGAAGGGGAGCGCGTGGCGTGATGCTGCCGTGTGGGCCAAAGCCAGGGGGCCAGTGTGTCGGCTCGGGCGCGTGGCTGCAATACGCGCGCTCTGCTCGCGCTCCGGGCGTGCACGGGACGTGTTCGACACTATGCCAGAGCACGCTAGAGGTCGCGGTCGAAGCTGGCAATTAACAGACCCAGGTTAGGAGCAACTGGAATCCTAGTGGACATGCTAGTGTGATCCGAGGTGCAAGGTCACAATGCAAAGACAAAATCATGTCAAAACTGGCCATGCACACCAGGTGTTTGACAAAATGTTAAAGGCTTCTAAGAAACTCTTGGGGTGGCCCAAATCTCCAGATCAAGATCTCCTTAGATGCAAGAGAGAGTGGTGAGGCTAGTTGGTCAAAAGCAGAAACTTGTTAGTGCAAGTTTTACAAAACTTCAATTCTGGACAGGATATAAATGACATTATTTCATGAACCAAAAATGATCCAAAAGGTGCATGCTCCTGGACTTAAGGGTTTAACATGGGGGACTAAAAGTAGGAGAAATAATCAAGGTTTAAAGAGCAAGTAAAAACATGGTTGCTGTACAAACCATCAAGTTGGTCCAGAATGAATATGAGGTTGATTCACTCAAATTTTTCGAAGAACATAAATAGGTTTTTGCACAAAGTGAAATAATAGGCTCCTACTGACCTCCCTTAATTTTTGTAGAAGTTTTAAAGAAATATTTAAATAGGTTGTAGTGCAAAATGCACTCTAGACCAGAGAAGAAAAATTGAGTGTAGGGCTCAAAATATTTCATGAATGAAATATATTTTTGCACAAAAGTTATTTAAAAACATCACATGACATCTCCAAATTTTTGTGGGAATTTTAAGTGAATTTATCAAATGGTTGTAGTTCAAATATGGCCATTTAACCTTGAAAAACCATTTTCAGGAAAATAAAGATCAAGCAACTTAATTATTTAATTAGTTACACTGATAAAAGGAAAGTTTTTCTTGAGAGGTTAAACAAGTCCAACAACATTTTGAAAATTTTTCTCTTTGGGAAAAAAACTCATCATAACAGGGAAGGAAATGATTTAAAAATCAAAATGGAGCTCAAAAATTCAAAGTTTTAAATCCTGGCAAAATTTTGTTCCATTAAAACAAGGCCAAAATTTTGGGGTGTCACAATACTAACCCCCTTAAGAAAAAATCTCGTCCTCGAGATTTGCTAAAAGCGGTGTTAAGAAAATAATTACGCAATGACGATGTGGCTACAGTGAGAGAGCAATAAGTGGTGAAAAACCACAGTGTGAAAAACTGGGGCTGCGCGGAAAAATCTACGGTTCGGGACAAAAACGGGTGATTTCTACGCTGGATATAAATTTAGGATAACTCCTAAATTTAGATATACGCTGGTTGTACCCGAGAGCACAATGCTCTCTCTGGCCGACAGGTGGACCCGGGGTCCACTGTCAGTCTCCTCTTCTTCTCTCTCTGGCCCTTTCTTCTTCCTCTCTCCCGCGCGCTTTCTCCACCGGCGACGCCTAGTGTGTAGGGCATCTAGGCCGTACCGTGGTAGTGCGCGGTGTGCTAGCTGCCGGTGCAGCGTGCACTCACCTCGCGGGCCAGCGTGCTGTCGGCACTGCTCGCGGATTCGACTCCGAACACCGGCGATCGGCGACGAGCGGCATTGGTGGACTTCGCCCACCATACACCGAGCTCGAGCTATAAAAACGGCCGGGGTGCCTCTCTCTTCTTCCTCACACCTGGCCTCACTTCTCCTCCTCCTTCTTTCTCCATTACTGCTTATAGAAGCTCGGTCGAGGCTCTAATGGCGGAGGTGATGCCGGACTGGTTTGTGATCCTGATATGCGGAGGGCTGGCGACGCTGCTGGGGCTCTCTGTGCTCCTGTGCGCGATGATCTTCGACGAGTATCGCGATGCTGCGGCTCGGGTGTTGGCTCTCCGCGGTGGTGGTGATCATGAGGAGTAGATGGAGTGTGCCGGGTGCTAACTGTTGTTAGGGGGTGATTAGCTGGATGTAACGCCATTGCAAAGTTTTGCAAACAGTGTATGTGTTCGAATGGTAAAGGTTGTGAGTCTGCTGCGTGGTGCTGTGTGAAATTAAATAATCCATGTCGTGAGAAAGTGTAGATGTAGCAACTCAGGGAAGAGAAATCTCACTCCAGGATTTTGCGAGGGAAAAACATTTAATTTAAAGGAGCATAAACCACAACAAAAACTACACACATTAGCAGAAGCCAAATAATTGACTCGTCGTACAAACTCAGGGTATTACGCATATGTCACACACATAAATAAATGCTGCAAAGAACAAATACAGTAGTGACGTCTAAAATGAAAATGGTAACTGGGCGGGGTCCTGATAAGATGTCTCTGGTAAAGGAATACATTCTTCTTCAATCGGAGGTAGTGGATTGACTAGTCGATGTATGCGTCTCTCCGTGTCGGGTCTCAGTGGTCTGCCGATGGCAATCTGAGGATTTAAATCTGCGAGGCTCTGGAGATAATCCATCACTTGCTGGTTCAAATTCTCTTGAGCAATGATGTACTGGATAAGGTTGGCCAGAACTAGGTCTCTCTCAATACGTCCACCGGGAAAAGATGTTACTTCTCCGGGTGCTGCACGACTCGGAAAGTAATAATATCCTCGTTCGCGGGCATAGGGTACTGCGGATCGAAGACGAGCAATCGCTTCTTTCGCAGCAGCCTCTGTGGCCAGGTGTGGGGTTGGCATAGATTTCCCCATGAAGGAAACTTCTGTTGGATCTTGGTTGGGGTCTACAGGAGGAATGTGTACTGCTGCCCAATATTCCGAGGTGGATGGGGTGATCCTCGATTTGAACAGCTCGTACTGGGGTGGCTGGGTAGAACCCATGGTACTGCGGGAAAAATCCCACAATAATTTGACAAAGCTACCTGGGGTTGCATCTGGGGTTCTCAGATGAATGCTGGGGTTCGGCATGACAGGAAAAAGCGTGAGTGTTGTGCACAAAGTGAGGGTTGCTGGGTAAGGTCACAAGGTGGCCTTTATATAGCAATGGAGCCTGGTCGTTTTACCGTGGTGAAAGGTAAAAATTTGCCAGCTTAGCTCCAAAGGTCGGGTCAGTGTCAGAGATACACATATCTCATAAAGAGACGCGTTACTTTGGTTGTCGTCGGGTTGGTTTTGGTAGTTGTGCCCGGAAAATTATGCAGCTATGCGCTGACCAAATATGCAAGGCTACTATTAAAACAGAGGCACAACGATAGGCTGCGTTAATATACACGGTCGCGTGATTACAAAGCGGGGATACATTGAAACTTGGTGCTACTCATACGGCTTAGTCTACCTCGTTTATGTCTTTACGGGCGTGCCTGGTGGATGTCGAGGCTCCTCCACGTGCCTCTCTGCCGGGATTAGTCGGAGATGGCGGAGGAACTACAGGGTCGGGGTAGTGATGATGACCATTGCGGGGATTGTTGGCCACAACCCCGTTGGAGTGTGCTCCCAATATGCGACGAAGCACTTCTGGGTTATCGCAGCACCTTGGCCGATGGCTGGGGCAGATCTCGGGGTCTCGATCGGTTGTCAAACAGCACGACTGGGTTGTCGGTGTTGGGCTCGTTTTCTTCTCTCGCCGGGGCTCGACGAACCAGCTCCCCACGAGCTGCGATTAGATCAATAGTGATCTGGTCGAACAGTGCCTCTAGTGCACTTACATAGCGCACTAGGTGCAACAATGCGGGGTCCGTCTCGTGATATCCATTGGCAACTTGGGGTGGTCTACCATACCCTTCACGTCTGGGGTAGTAGTGGAACGAGCGACAGTTAACTCTGGGCGACAAGTGCCTGAGATGAACTATAGCCTCTCGAGCGGCTAGCTGGATGGCTTGTGGCTCAAAGGAAGTTGTCCTTCCGGTGAACCGGTAGGGGCGCTCGGGTGCTAGACTCCTACCGTAAATGTGCACAGTGGCCCAGAATTGGCGGTCTTCACCGCTCATGGGTCCTTGATACACAACATATTCTGGTGGCTCTTCCAACGCGTAGGCACGATGGGTGAGGTTTGCGAGGATGGTCACAAAACCTCCAAGGTTGGTTGCTGTGGTTTCGTTGTGCACTATAGGTCCAGCCATTGTGGCTCGGTTTGGGGTAGCGGCTGTGTGTGCTGGTTTGGTGCTAGCGCGCCCTTTTTATAGGAAAAAGGGGACGGAATCTTCCTTCGCACGCTTGTGAGAAAGGACTATTTAGGGGCCGGTCACTGGCGCATGAGTGACAGGTTAGGTTGATAGGTTGGGCACCGACTGCCAAAAAGTGTTGGGTCACTGTGTGGCTATCTTGCACGAGAAGCTTGGCTGGGGTTTGGTTAAGGTCTGGTGGGTTGGTTTGCCTAAGTTTATTGACCTGGCTAAGATATGATTAGCCAATGGTCAGCCTGGCTCTGATACCAAGTCTGTCACGACCGGGTTTTCCGGGTAATAAATTTCCAGAAAAGACCGTCGTGCTCATCAGCCCCAGGATTACTGTTAGCTGATGAGGCTCCAACTTGATACAGAAATTCCAAGCAAAATACAAAATATGTAGTACAAGACCATTCTGGCCTGTGAGTACAACAAATGGTTTCTAGTGGTTGATCGCGGAAGCGGGTTGTGAAACATCAGTGTCTATGGGACTCCATTTCCCACGGGAACAGCTGACCAGGTTAATTCCTATCTTCGCGAGGCTGCTATCTCCATTGAGTGGGTTCCGGGGCTGGCATCGCGTTGCTCCTCTCCGCGCAAGCAAAATCTGGCCAAGACAATAGCCAGGGACAAGCCAGGGACAAGCCAGTGAGTACTTTGAATGTACTCGCAAACATTATGAACACAGGTATAATATAACAATGATGTGCTAAAAAATATTTTTATGCTCATGACGTCAGTCATGAAAGATAAATGAAACTATGATGCGTGCAAGCAAGTTATTTATAAAAATGCAATAACATGGTAGTATAAAAATTTATGAAACAAATAACAAGTAATGCCACAGTCGGGCGTCTGAGCGTCACCACATAAAGGGCTTTAAAAGAAATGCCACAGTCGGGCGTCTGAGTGACGCCACACAAAGGGCTTTAAAAGAAATGCCACAGTCAGGCGTCTGAGCGACGCCACATAAAGGGCTTTAAAAGAAATGCCACAGTCGGGCGTCTGAGCGACACCACATAGAGGGCTTTAAAAGAAATGCCATAGTCGGGCGTCTGAGCGACGCCACATAAAGGGCTTTAAAAGAAATGCCACAGTCAGGCGTCTGAGCGACACCACATAAAGGGCTTTAAAAGAAATGCCATAGTCGGGCGTCTGAGCGACACCACATAAAGGGCTTTAAAAGAAACAATCATAATGAATATCCCTGGAGGTAGAACCATCCCAGAGATACTCGATAATAACAATAATATCACGGGTTAGTCAACAATAATAATAACCATCATAGATATCACAAGTCACGAGTAGTAATTCCATTTTCTGGTTAACAGTTTCACCTCCGAAGACCGACGCTAAGACCGACACCTGACCCATCCCAGACTGTAATCCTTAACCATGGACACGGCTATTCGAATAGGTTTATTCTCTGCAGAGGGTGTACTCTTTACCCACGAGTAACGGATTTCTTTAGTCCATCGGGACTAATTCCGTCTACGGTCTTTTTGTTGAAAACACACCTAACTTGCACACACTAGCTTATCTTACACGTGTCTGGAATCACCCACGACACCTGTTAAGCAAACTCTAAGTGGGGAGGCTACAACCTCGCGTAGCATGGGATCAAATTTATATCGCGCGCTCTAAGGGGTGGCCTCCCCTCTCGGTCCCAACCGGAAACACCCATGCCCCCGGACCAGGTGGCCTGCCTACCAGCTACAACCGGTATCTTCCACCATGGCCTCTCTGTACGGTGTGTGCTGGAAAGAGGTTGACAACTTACTGAACCGTACTCTACTTGCTGTAGAGACGAGTGGTAGTACGAAACAAGTATGGGGGTTACTGGAACAAGACTCGATCTACGGTCGACTCAGGAGGTTCAAGTATTCCCTGCATGATTAGCATGACGAAAATATTTCATCCAACAGAGTCACCGCTCATATCACCTTACCATGCCATACCAGACATAACCGTCCCGACGGAGACCGGCGACAAACTCATGCCTACCCAAGGCCGAGGTTTTCTCGGGTTCCTGCCGGTATGCATGCAAGTCACATGAGGGTGATTATCATCACAAGTGTGTCCATTTCCAACAACATGGAAATCAACAACATGCACCCATGCATATGATCATATCACATGAAATAACAAGTCCTTCGAAATGCGGTGGTGTTATAAATGTATCAACGATCACACCAAAAATATTATGCCGGGATTCAGAATGCTTGCCTTCAATGTTGTGGAGGGGTGAGGTGCTCTCCAAAACTTTTGAAAGCTTCTTTTCTCTCCCCAAAATCCTATTTAAAAATATATTTGAATTAACACACATTTCAAAAACAGAACCAAAAAGTTGTTTGAAATGTTTTTCAAATAAATCTTAAAATAAACTAGATCAAATTTGAGGAAGGTAGGAAAAAGAATCATTTCATTTGGACTTATATTTAAAAAGTTATAGCCAGTCAAAGATTTGGTCAAATCTGTTATTTAAAATAAAACAGAAAAGAAAACGATTCAGATAGAAATACACTTTCGGTACAGAGGACGCGTACTTGGGGCTTTACGCCTCCACTTAACCACGTGGACAGACACGGGGTCGCTGACAGTGGGTCCAGAGGGCCCACTGGTCAGGCTTGACCAGTCTTCTCCCTCCTCTTTCTCTGTCCCGAGCGGAGGCGGGACTCCGGCGATCGCCGCCGGCGATTGGCGGCTCCGTTCGAGAAACCGAAGTCATCCACGGGTTCAGGGGGTCGAGGCGGTCCCGCCGGTGGGTGTTACGGCCTCGGGAGTGGACGGGGTCGTCGGCAGTGAGCTTCGCGGCGGACGGAGAGCTTCGGGGGCAGAGTGGCTTTGGGGTTACGGTGGTCCTCGATCAAAATCGAGTAGTGGGAATGGTTTACGGGAGGATGAGGGGGTTCTTGGTGGAGAGAACGGAGAGTGGGAGGCCCTGGTGGTGCCGAATTGGCCGGGGCAGTGGTGGCGGCTGCTGTTGCCGGAGATGGGGAAGAAGACCTTCCCCGAGTCGATTGGCTGCCATGGGAGGACTAGGGGAGCATTCTAAGGCTTCCTGTGTGCCCGGGGTGGCTCGGGGGCCTCCTTTTATAGCTCGTCGAGGTCGGTTCCGCGGCGGCCGGATAAGCTCTCCGGCGAACCGCCTCGCTGTAGCTAGGGCGACGTGGCGGCGACGAGCGCTAGGGGACGAAGCTGTGGATGAGCACGCACTGCTCACAGGGGCAGGTGGCGAGTGGGAGTGGCTTGGGCGGCACCGACATGGCCAGAGGCTGTCGGGCGGCGGCGGCGGCTAGCGCTTGGCTTGCCGGGCGTGGCGAGGGGCGGCTTGGCGCGTAGCTGAGAGAAGGGGAGCGTGTGGCTTGATGCTGCCGTGTGGGCCAAAGCCAGGGGGGCCAGTGTGTCGGCTCAGGCGCGTGGCTGCAATACGCGCGCTCTGCTCGCGCTCCGGGCGTGCACGGGACGTGTTCGACACTATGCCATAGCACGCTAGAGGTCGCGGTCGAAGCTGGCAATTAACAGACCCAGGTTAGGAGCAACTGGAATCCTAGTGGACATGCTAGTATGATCCGAGGTGCAAGGTCACAATGCAAAGACAAAATCATGTCAAAACTGGCCATGCACACCAGGTGTTTGACAAAATGTTAAAGGCTTCTAAGCAACTCTTGGGGTGGCCCAAATCTCCAGATCAAGATCTCCTTAGATGCAAGAGAGAGTGGTGAGGCTAGTTGGTCAAAAGCAGAAACTTGTTAGTGCAAGTTTTACAAAACTTCAATTCTGGACAGGAAA
This sequence comes from Triticum aestivum, assembly GCF_018294505.1. Lineage (NCBI taxonomy): Eukaryota > Viridiplantae > Streptophyta > Magnoliopsida > Poales > Poaceae > Triticum > Triticum aestivum. The sequence goes on along the minus strand of NC_057810.1, from coordinate 180,443,807 downwards.
TAAATGACATTATTTCATGAACCAAAAATGATCCAAAAGGTGCATGCTCCTGGACTTAAGGGTTTAACATGGGGGACTACAAGTAGGAGAAATAATCAAGGTTTAAAGAGCAAGTAAAAACATAGTTGCTATACAAACCATCAAGTTGGTCCAGAATGAAGATGAGGTTGATTCACTCAAATTTTTCAAAGAACATAAATAGGTTTTTTCACAAAGTGAAATAATAGGCTCCTACTGACTTCCCTTAATTTTTGTAGGAGTTTTAAAGAAATATTTAAATAGGTTGTAGTGCAAAATGCACTCTGGACCAGAGAAGAAAAATTGAGTGTAGGGCTCAAAATATTTCATGAATGAAATATATTTTTGCACAAAAGTTATTTAAAAACATCACATGACATCTCCAAATTTTTGTGGGAATTTTAAGTGAATTTATCAAATGGTTGTAGTTCAAATATGGCCATTTAACCTTGAAAAACCATTTTCAGGAAAATAAAGATCAAGCAACTTAATTATTTAATTAGTTACACTGATAAAAGGAAAGTTTTTCTTGTGAGGTTAAACAAGTCCAACAACATTTTTGAAAAGTTTTCTCTTTGGGAAAAAAACTCATCATAACAGGGAAGGAAATGATTTAAAAATCAAAATGGAGCTCAAAAATTCAAAGTTTTAAATCCTGGCAAAATTTTATTCCATTAAAACAAGGCCAAAATTTTGGGGTGTCACAGAGACACCACTGTCCAAAAGGTAATAGATGGTGTGTTGATGATGATCTCCTTGCTCTTATGCTTCAAATGATAGTCTGCCCAACACTCAACTCTCTCTCACAGATTTTGCAATGGTGGAAAGATGATTTGAGTGGAAAGCTACTTGGGGAAGACTAGAGATCAAGATTCTTGTGGTTGGATTGGAATGTCTTGGTCTCAACACATGAGTAGGTGGTTCTCTCTCGAAAAATGAATGTTGGAAGTGTAGGCACGTTCTGATGGCTCTCTCACTTATGAAGAGGTGGGTGGAAGGGTATATATAGCCTCCAAACAAAATCTAACCGTTACACACAAAAGTGCCAACTCGGCCAGACCAAATATGTGAACTCGATGACACTCATTCAGTTCAAAATGTGAACGTTAGGACTTTCGGTGGGACCGACATGATCAACTCGGTGGGGCTGATGAGCTAGGGTTGGAGCAAAACATGATCTTGGTTTGACCGATTACTTCAACTCGGTGAGACTGATTTCAGTAACAAGCCAATAGATTGTTGGTCAGGCAAACTCGGTGGGACCGGTCGCTCCTTTCAGCAAGACCGGAACATTACGAAGGGGAAACAGAGAGTTTGCATTGCGAACTCGGTGGGACCGATCGCTCATGTCGGTGAGATCAAAATGTTATGAAGGGAAACAGAGAGTTTGCAATCCCATCTCAGTGAGACCGAGATCCCTATTAGTGGGACTGAACTGATTAGGGTTTCTGGCTATGGCTATGTCAAGTGAACTCGGTGGTGCCGGATAGATCAAATTGGTGGGGCTGAATTTGACTTTAGGTTTAGGACATATTTGGATATGAGAAAGTGGTTGAGGGCTTTGGAGCATATCAGTAAGCATTTTGAACATGCAGACCATTATGCAACACCTCATCTCCTTTTAATAATATTGGCTTTCGTATGGACTCAATGTGATCTTGGATCACTAAAATAGAAATGAAGAGTCTTGAGCTTTTGCCAATAATTGTCCTTAGCATTTTGAGGGGTCCACATCTCTAGTCCATGCCATGCCAATCAATGAACTTTCTAAAATAATCATCTTGAAAGGATATTATTTCAATGAGCTATATGTAGTTAGGAATTACCAAAACCACCCAGGGATTAGTTGCACTTTCAAAAAGTTTTAAACATCAGATTGAAGTCAAAAGGTAACTTCGACAGCGATGGCACACACGCCCGTCCCCGATGCAACCAAGTGAAGGATCGCCCAACGTCAAACAGAGACGGCTACAAATGAATATTTGAGGCAGCACACATGGTGAAAACAACAAACACAAGATTCACGATGCCCTGGGACTCACGTTCACTTTTCTTGCATTACGGGATGAGAATCATGAGTCATGAAAACTCTTCAAAAGTTCTGCCATTGGCCGGGTGGTTAATTCTACTAAGTACAGGTCTGAGTCAGATTAGGCCCGGCTTCAAGTCAACTTCGTCGCTGCCCCGGTGTGCTTTGAATCGGCCTGCTACCTCAGCGATTCGACGCCGCGCCTGGGAGCCGCCAGCAGCCTCACTCCATGATATGTCTCCAACGTAGCTATAATTTTTGATTGTTACATGCTATTATATTATCTATTTTGGATGTTGTATATGCATTATTATGCTATTTTATATTATTTTTGGGACTAACTTATTAACCGAGAGCCCACTGCCAGTTTTTATTTTTTCCTTGTTTTTGAGTTTCGCAGAAAAGGAATACCAAACGGAATAAAATTTCACAATGATTTTTCTTGACCAGAATACACCCAGGGGACATGGAGTCCAAGCCAGAAGAGCCACGAGGTGGCGTCAAGTGGAGGGCGCGCTCTGAGGGGGCGTCCTCCTATCTTGTGGTCCCCTCGGGACTCTCTTGACCTAGCTCTTTCTCCTATATATTCACATATATTCCAGAACCCTCAGGGGGAACCACAAAAGCACTTTTCCACCATCCGCAACCTTCTATTCCCGTGATATCCCATCTTGGGGCCTTTTGCGGTAATCTGCCAAAGGGGGATTTAATCACGGAGGGCATCTACATCAACTCTATTGCCCTGTCGATGAAGAGTGAGTAGTTTACCATAGACCTACGGGTCCATAGCTCATAGCTAGATGGCTTCTTCTCTTTCTTTGATTCTCAATACCATCTTCTCCTTGATGTTCTTGGAGATCTACCCGATGTAATCTTCTTTTGCGATGTGTTTGTTGAGATCCAATGAATTGTGGATTTATGATCAGCTTGTCTATGAATATAATTTGAATCTTCTCTGAATTCTTATATGCGGGATTTGGTACTTTGTATTTCTCTTTGAATTATCGGTTTGGTTTGGCCAACTAGATTGGTTTTTCTTGCAATGGGAGAGGTTCTTAGCTTTTGGTTCAATCTTGCGTGATTTCACCCAGTCACAAAGTAGGGGTAACAAGACACGTATTGAATTGTTGCCATCGAGGTTGAAGAGATGGGGTTTTCATCATATTGCTTGAGTTTATTCCTCTACATCATGTCATCTTACTTAAGGCGTTACTCTGTTCTTTATGAAATTAATACTCTAGATGCATGCTGGATAGTGGTCAATGTGTGGAGTAATAGCAGTAGATGCCGGTAGGAGTTGGTCTACTTGACACGGATGTGATGCCTATGTTCATAATCATTGCCTTGGATATCGTCATAATTTTGCACTTTTCTATCAATTGCCCGATAGTAATTTGTTCACCCAACGTATTATTTGCCTTCCAGAGAGAAGCCTCTAGTGAAACCTATGCCCCCCGGGTCTATTTTCCATCATATTAGTTTCTGATCTACTATTTTGCAATCTTTTATTTTCAGATCTATAAACCAAAAAACCCAAAAATATTTTATCTTTTACTTAGTTTTGTCTATCTCTATCAGATCTCACCTTTGCAAGTGACAAGGGATTGACAACCCCTTTATCGCATTGGGTGCAAGTGTTTGATTATTTGTGCGGGTGCATCTATTGGGGAGTTGCGTGTTTCTCCTACTGGATTGATACCTTGGTTCTTAGCTGAGGAAATACTTATCTCTACAGGGCTGCATCACCCTTTCCTCTTCAAGGAAAAATCCAATGCAAGCTCAAGAAGAAGCACTCCACCAGCCTCCGTCAAGCTTCCACCTCCGGAAGGCCCTTCCACGGCTATCGTTGTCTCCGTCTCACTGCTGGAGTGCACGCCAAGTCGCTTCCAAGTCGCCTCCGTGCAACTCCGCCCCTGAGTCACTAGCCGCCGTTGAGTTGCCCTGGCACTAGACAAGTCGTCCGACCTTGGACGACCTCTGTCTTCAGACCGCTTCCACCTTCGAGTGCCGCCCTTCCAAGTCGACACTACGGTCTCGCGCTAAGTCATCGTGGCCTCCTCTGTGCAGAGTCGTCCTTGACCATAACAAACTCTACCGTCACGAGCCACCTCCACTGGCCGGCTCCACCTCTCTTCACCCTGCTCGCACCAAGTCGCCACTGGTTTGCTAGCCTTGCTCCGGCGCCTTGATAGCTCTGCCCGATTTACCTCATGACACTGATGCCTCGTCTTCAACCCGTTGTTTTCACCGTGTAAGTGCATCTAGTGGCACCCCTAGTTGGTTTTGGAGTATTGACGACAAACTTGGTTGAGGGACTAATGTGTTTGTGAGAATTGCAGGATAACATAGGTAGTAGCCCATATTGATTCGGTTTACCTACCAGAGATGATCCCTAAAAATGTGTTAAGACATTGAAGACAATGGTGGTCTGTGAAGATATTCACATTGAAGACTATGACAAGAGAAGACATCGCATGAAGACTATGGAGTGCGAAGACATAGTTGTTTCGTAGTTTCCTTTTTTCTTTGTTGAGTCATAGGGACCACCGTACTGTTAAGTGAGGTTCAGGTGCACAAAGTCAGAGTGACTCAAGTGCTGCTCAACCAAATCCTATGTCTTCGACCAAAGACAATGGGAGAAAATCTTATCCAGATTTGGATGAGTCAGCTTTGCTTGTAGTCCAAGTCAAGTTGTTGCGTGTGTTTGAAATCTGACTATTGGACACGTGTCACTTCCTTAGTGAACTAGGGTCATTTTGGATAAATCAGGTCGGGTTGCCTCCTGGCTATAAATAGCCCACCCCCTACACCATAAATTGGTGGTTGCTCAGAGTTAGTGCATGGCTTTTGTCGTTTGAGAGCAACCCACCTCCAAAGCCTCTGAGAGAGAAATCTTTGCGAGGACAAAGCCCAAAACACCCAGAGCCAAAGAGTGTTAGGCATCACTGAATCTTTCTGTTTGCATGATCTGAAGACTTATTACACTTGAGGACTGTGAATCCTCCAGCCAGTTAGGTGTCGCGTTCTGAGCATCCAAGAATCATTGTGGATTGCCGATGAACGAAGTCTATGAAGGTTTGGAAGTCTCCCTTGAAGGCTTACCAGAGTGATTGGGCGAGGACTAAGTGTTCTTAGCTCAAGGTGAATAAGGTGAAGACACGGTCTTCTGAGTTGAACATCAGCCTCCCTAACTAGACGTACATTTGTCACAACAACTGGAACTGGTCCAAAAAATCCCTTGTCCTCTTCGATCAACTAGTTCTATCCTTCTTCTCTCACTTTACTTACAATTTGTCTTCGTGAAGTCTTTGCCCATTTGCCTGATCTGATTGACTTCACTGCATGAAGACTGTTTACTATTTGGATTCATACTCTCTTCCATCCTGATCCATACTACCTAGCTGCTGATAGTCTTCGTGCTTTCACTACATTACTTACATGACTATGGCTTGTCTAGTGTAGACTACCTTCTGCTGCATATCAATAGGTTCATTTCTATTATCTATCTTCAAAGCACCCCTGTTTTGAAGACTTTGGTAAAAATCGCCTATTCACCCCCCTCTAGTCGAATACTAGCACTTTCAATTGATATCAGAGCAAGGCGCTCCCTTGTTCTGTGTGATTCAGTTTAACCACCTGGAGTTTAGCTATGTCGACTGAAGGGATAATCAAGGTCTCCGTTGCGTGCCCTGTCTTCGATGACACTGATTACCCCTACTGGAAGAATAAGATGCGTATGCACCTTGAAGCCATTGACGTCGATCTCTGGTATGTCGTCAAGAATGGCGTTCCCAAGGCCAGTGAAGGTGTTACTCCTGCCAATGTCAACAAGTTCATCCAACTGGACTCAACTACCAAGAACATCATCTGTGGTCATCTGACCAAAGGGCAGTATGGTCGTGTGAGTGCTCTGGAAACTGCGAAGCTAGTCTGGGACTGGCTCTCCAAGGTCAACGAAGGCGTCTCAACACAGAGAGATTCAAGGATCAGTGTTCTTTGCAATCTCTTAAACTGCTTCGAGAGAAATGACAATGAGAATGTCCATCTCACATTTGATCACCTCACTGATATCACAAATGAGCTTCATGCACTCGGCGCCACTAAGATCACCAAGCACGAAATCGTCAAGATACTTGCTGAGATCTCTTGACAGCTCATTTGACACCCTGGCCCTGATGATTCAAGAGCGCCCTGACTTCACGACTCTCGATCCGTCTGACATACTTGAGAGGCTCAACACACATGAGTTCCAGCTATATGAGAAAAGAGATATCTATGGTCCCAACTATGGCCGCACTCGCGCTTTGAAGGCAAAGGTTGTCTCCTCATCTGAAGAAGAATCAGACTGCAGTTCTGGGGATCCTGAAGATATTGGAAAGGAACTTGCTATGCTTGTGAAGAAGTTCCAAAAGTTCGCCAACAAGAAAGACTTTAGAAAATCTTCAAGATCCAGCTCAAGAAATGATGAAGCATCCTCTCATGATCACAAGAAGAGAACCTGCCACAAGTGCAAGAAACCTGGTCACTACATCTCTGAATGTCCACAGTGGGACAATGAGACAAAGAAGAAGAAGAAGAAGAAGAAGAAGAAGAAGAAGAAGAAGAAGAAGAAGAAGAAGAAGAAGAAGAAGAAGAAGAAGAAGAAGAAGAAGAAGAAGAAGAAGAAGAAGAAGAAGAAGAATAAGAAGAAGAAGAAGAAGGAGAAGAAGAAGAAGAAGCAGAGCAAGGAATATGATTCTGATGACAAGAAGAAGAAGAAATCCTCAAAGTCTTCTTCCAAGTCTTCATCGAAGTCTTCATCACACAAGAAGAGCTCATCAAGCAAGGCTCGTGCATTTGTTGGCAAGGAGATGGATTCAGAGGAGGAGTCTGCATCTGAGGAGGTAGAGGTGGAGTCTAAAGAGGAATCTGATTCTGGAGTAGCAAGCCTGGCTCCAGCTTCTGCATATGCCGCCAAGTCCATCTTCAACACTGAAGACAATGGCCTTGTCACCAACTCTGATGCCAAGGATGAGGAGGACTCTGCCCCCACCTACTACTTAATGGCACGTGGTGCCAAGGTAAACTCACGCGATGCTTACTTTCAAACATCAAGTGAAGATGACTCTAAATATGAATCTAAACCTAGCTACAAAACACTTGCTAAAATTACAACTGAACAACAGAATGTTATGGAACATATTCAAAAGTTGTTAGACAAAAGCGATGACCTGTTGTTCACAGAAATGACCCGAACTCGGTCCTTAATTGAAGACATTAAAAATCTTCATGTTAAGTACGAGGAACTTGAAAGTCCTCATGAAACGCTCTCAACTTCTCACGAAAAGCTCTCCTATGATTTTCTTCAAAGGAAGCAAGAGCTTGAGAGATTGTCTCATGAAGATCTTCAAAAGGAGAACGAGTCACTCCGCGCTCAACAGATCAGTTCCGCTCAGGAAGGAATTGAACCACCATGTCTAAAATGTCTTGAGCGTGATAATGATGTCTCTGTTGCTGAATGTTCAACTGCTGCTACGGTTGCAATATCTTGAACTGCTAATGTGGTAACTAACCCCTCTGCTGAGGATACCACTACTATTGCTGATGAGAATTCCAGGTGGAAGACATTGCTTGAGACAGGAATGTACAAAAGTCTCAAAGGGCATCAGACACCATGTGATGTCCTCAAAAAGCAGATTCTGAACTGAAACCCTAGGAAAGAGGGTGTTGGGTTCGAGAGGAAAATGAATGTTGATGGTTCTTACTGGATGCCTGAGCAGTACCCCAAAACCACATGGGTTGCTGCTAAGGGACCTTCAGTGGACCCATCTACCTTATCTGGCTTCACTTGTGCTAACCCAATTATCATTGATGAATCCTTTGATGCAAACTATAAACTGTTCAGGAATTAGAATGGCGAAGTGTTTTCCAGGTATATTGGTACTAACTGTAGGTATATTACTTTCAAAAGTTGTCTCGAAAGTCTTCCCGTGAATGTCATCATGACACCACCAGGGAAGAAGACAAATCCTGGACCAAAGGCTTCATATGGTCCAAAGGCTTCATACAGACAGAGGACTCACCTGAGTCACCCTAACGCCAATGTTTTGCAGGGAAACCATACTCAGACTTTTGAATATGAGCGTGTTTCGTCAAACCGCTATGTTCATAAGTGAAAGTGCTAGTATTCGACTAGAGGGGGGGTGAATAGGCGATTTTTATGAAAGTCTTCAAAACATGGATGTTTCAAAGACAAACAATAGAAATGAACCTATTGATATGCAGCGGAAGGTAGACTACACTAGACAAGCCATAGTCATGTAAGCAATGAAGTGAAAGCACGAAGATTATAAGCAGCTAGGTAGATTGGATCGGGATGGAAGATAGTATGAAGCCAAACAGACAACAGTCTTCACACAGTGAAGTCAAACAGATAAGGCAAGTAGCAAAGACTTCACGAAGACAAACTGTAATTAAGGCAAGAGAGGTAGGATAGAACCAGTTGCTCGGAAGAGGACAAGGGATTTGTTCGACCAGTTCCAGTTGTTGTGACAATTGTACGTCTGGTTAGGGAGGCAGAGGTTCAACTTAGAAGACCGCGTCTTCACCTTATTCCCCTTGATCTAAGAACACTTAGTCCTCGCCCAATCACTCTGGTAAGTCTTCAAGGGAGACTTCCAAACCTTCACAGACTTCGTTCACCGGCAATCCACAATGACTCTTGGATGCTCAGAACGCGACGCCTAACCGGCTGGAGGATTCACAGTCCTCAAGTGTAATAAGTCTTTAGATCATGCAAACAGAAAGACTTCAGTGATGCCTAACACTCTTTGGCTATGGGTGTTTTGGGCTTTGTCCTCACAAGGATTCTCTCTCAAAGGGTTTGGAGGTGGGTTGCTCTCAAACGACAAAAGCCGTGCACTAACTCCGAGTAGCCGCCAATTTATGGTGTAGGGGTGGGCTATTTATAGGCAGAAGGCAACCCGACCTGATTTGTCCAAAATGACCCTGGGTCACTAAGGAACTGACACATGTCTAATGGTCAGATTTCGAACACACGCGGCAGCATGACTTGGGCTACAAGTAATGCTGACTCATCCAGCTCTGGATAAGATTTGCTCTCATTGTCTTCGCTCGAAGACATAGGATTTGGTTGAGCATCACATCAGTCACTCTGACTTTGTTCACTTGGACCCCACTTAACAGTGTGGTGGTTCCTATGACTCAACAAAGAAGAAAAGGAAACAACGAAACAATTATGTCTTTGCGCTCCATAATCTTCACCCAATGTCTTCTCTTGTCATACTCTTCAATGTGAATGTCTTCACAGACCACCATTGTCTTCAATGTCTTCACACATTTTTAGGGGTCATCTCTGGTAGGTAAAATGAATCAATATGGGACTACTACCTGTGTTATCCTGCAATTCTCACAAACACATTAGTCCCTCAACCAAGTTTGTCGTCAATACTTCAAAACCAACTAGGGGTGGCACTAGATGCACTTACAATCTCCCCCTTTTTGGTGATTGATGACAAACGGGTTGATGTTTTCAACGGGGATAAAAGTATGTGAAAGTATAGTGTTGTGAGTATTGTCTTCATACATAAGACGAGGCTCCCCCTGAAGAAGTGCATATAAATGATTTGTGTTTGAGTGCAAATGCACATGGCAGGTTTGGCTGTGTGGATGCCATCATCAAAGTGTAAAGACAATGCATTATGCATATAAGAAGTAACGAAGATAATGATATGCATAATGACAAATGGACGTCTGCAGAATGACTTCATACAGGATTTATCATCGCATCACGGAATAGCAGATAAAGTAGCAGATGACCATCAAGTTTAAGTGTTACAACTCAGAGAACCAAATGTATAAAAGCGAGAGTTTTAAGACTTGGCAAAAGTAATGCAACCACCCATAAGGACCCGCTTGAAGACTATCAACTCATATGCTTCTCCCCCTTTTTTCAGTAATGACCAAAAAGGTTTGAAGACATAGAGCATCTATTCGTTCCCAGAAGGAGCAGGGTCGATGTTGGAGTTTGGTGGAGCAGATGGGCCTGGTGCGGTGTCGATACGCGCTGAAGTGGTTGTTGGTGAAGTAGCATCATCTTCATCATCGATGACTCTGGCATTGACAGTTGCCGCCGAAGAGGAGTATTCGAATCTTCGAGTGAAGGAGTCCGACGCAAGACAACATTCCTGGGAGGAGTGGAATCAAACTTGAATATCTCTGTGAAGCCATCTTGCTGAAGATCATCTTCAGAACTGAGAAGTGTCAGACTCTTCCACGAACACCGACGGGTTTCATGAGTGACAAATGCATTCTTGGTGGCGAGATTGCGAATGCGATTAAAATCCATCAAGAGACTCTGCATCTAACGCTTCAGCCAGTAATGATGCTTATCATGTTTCTGATGCAAGGCCACGAGAAGCTCTCGGTCATTGAGCACACGAGATCTCTTCTGAGGCCTTTGAGCAATTGTGCTTTCAGTGGCTTCAGTATGGGCATGATGAGGTGCACGTGTATTTCCAGCCAAAGGATAAACACGAGTGGCAGCATGAACTCCTTCAACATGTTGAGAGAAACTTTGACAATCGACATTATGAAGATAAATTGCCTCCTTGGCAGACTCTGGGTACATGGCTTCGACAGACATATCAACCTCTGGCAAGAATATGAGATGGTTGCACGCAGAGGGCTGATAGTTAACAGCAGAGTTAAGCTTGATAAGATGCATTACTGTAGGATCGGAAGTATGTCTAGCGGGGGGTGATTAGACTACTTGACCAAATAAAAATCTAGCCTTTTCCCAATTTTAGTTCTTGGCATATTTTAGCAACTTAGAACAAGTTAAGCAATCAACCTACACATGCAATTCTAAGAGTATAGCAGCGGAATGTAAAAAATTTGCATATGAAGGTAAAGGGAGGAGTTTGAGGGAGCAAACGCAATGTTGACACGGATATTTTTTAGCCGTGGTTCCAATAGGTGGTGCTATCGTACATCCACATTCATGGAGACTTCAACCCACGAAGGGTAACGGCTGCGCGAGTCCACGGAGGGCTCAACCCACGAAGGGTCCACGAAGAAGCAACCTTGTCTATCTCACCATGGCCGTCGCCCACAAAGGACATGCCTCACTAGGGTAGATCTTCACGAAGTAGGTGATCTAATTGCCCTTACAAACTCCTTGGTTCAACTCCACAATCTTGACGAAGGCTCCCAAGTGACACCTAGCCAATCTAGGAGACACCACTCTCCAAGAAGTAACAAATGGTGTATTGATGATGAACTCCTTGCTCTTGTGCTTCAAATGATAGTCTCCCCAACACACAACTCTCTCTCACAGGATTTGGATTTGGTGGAAAGAAGATTTGGGTGGAAAGCAACTTGGGGAAGGCTAGAGATCAAGATTTATGAAGTAGGAATGGAATATCTTGACCTCAACACAAGTGTAGGTGGTTCTCTCTCAGAAAATGTATGTTGGAAGTGTAGGCATGTTCTGATGGCTCTCTCCAAGAATGAAGAGTGGGTGGAGGGGTATATATAGCCTCCACACAAAATCTAACCGTTACACACAACTTATTGAACTCGGTGGGACAGAATCCTGAAACTCGGTCGGACCGATTTAGTAAATAATGTGACCATTAGAATTTTCGGTTGGACCGACATGTCATCTCGGTGGGACCGATATGGTTAGGGTTAGGGCATAACATAATCTCGGTGAGACTGATTACACAAACTCTGTGAGTCCGATTTTGGTAATGGACATTGAGGGAGTCCTGGACTAGGGGGTGTCTGCATAGCCGAACTATCATTATCGGCCGGACTCCAAGACTATGAAGATACAAGATTGAAGACTTTGTCCCGTGTCCGGATGGGACTTTCCTTGGCGTGGAAGGCAAGCTTGGCGATACGGATATGTAGATCTCCTACCATTGTAACCGACTCTGTGTAACCCTAGCCCTCTCCGGTGTCTATATAAACCGGAGGGTTTTAGTCCATAGGACGAACAACAACAATCATACCATAGGCTAGCTTCTAGGGTTTAGCCTCCTTGATCTCGTGGTAGATCCACTCTTGTACTACCCATATCATCAATATCAATCAAGCAGGAGTAGGGTTTTACCTCCATCGAGAGGGCCCGAACCTGGGTAAAAACATCGTGTCCCTTGTCTCCTGTTACCATCCGCCTAGACGCACAGTTCGGGACCCCCTACCCGAGATCCGCCGGTTTTGACACCGACATTGGTGCTTTCATTGAGAGTTCCTCTGTGCCTTCATGATCAGGAAGGATGCCTCTTCCCGTCTTTAAAGACGGTACCATTGCCAAAGGAGCTTTGGCCGTCGGCCAAACTATCCGGTTAGGTGGTTTTCTTATGACCGCCTGTTCGGCCGCCGCTTCGACAATGATCTCTCGGGTCATCAAAAGCGATCTTCACGTCAACTCGGAATTCACCGAGCAGCTAGATCCGATGGAGCTCTCTTCCATAAACGAGCTCTTGGATCGCATCGTTGCCCTGGGAGTCGCTACAAACTACAATCAGATTGGGCTTAAAACCAATCTGAGAGAGATTAACTCTCCCCAGGTTACCCACCACGTTGCTGTGGTAGAGGAACAACGCGGCGATTCTTCTTCTATATTAAAAACCATTTATGTCCGGACTCCTGATCCCTCCATGCCGGATTCCCGTGGAGGGACGGACGTCAATCAAGTACTGAACCTAAAGTCAGGTAGCGGACCAGGTTCGTTGGACGACATCTAGCAATCCAAGCTTCCAAATTCGGAAACTTTTTGGCCCTTGAGCCTCAAGTTGGGCAGGGTTCCGGACTTAATTCCACCCACCCACCCAAACATAAGCGATTTATCTCAAATCCGGCAAGAGCCCGCTGAAACAATACATCATTACTGGGCCAGATTCCTCCTGGTTATGGACAGGATAAAGGACTGTCGTGAGGAAAACGCAATATCAATTTTCTGCAACAATTGCACGGACAAGGGAATATTGAACGCCGTAAGTCGTCGCAAAATTACACGCTTCGCTGACCTGGCGTCCATAGTACGAAAGTACTATGCGATGGAGAGTGCCTGGAAAACCGAAACTAAGTTTTGGGACAATCCGGCTCCGAACACAACCCTAGTCCGAAACAAAAGGGTGCATCATGCTCAGGCACCCGGGACAAGAACCAAAAAGCAAAAACCCCATAAAGGGCACGGAACCATACTAGAGGGATGGCTCAGCGGACCCTGTAAAATTCATAATACAGAGGGCGCCACTCCAACACATAGCCTTCGAGCATGTTGGATACTGCGGCAGGTGGCCCAAAGTGGCGAAGAGCTTCTAGCCCCAGAGAACCACCCCAATAGTACCAGTACGGTATTAACAGTCTTCGAGACTTTCGCATCAAATAATATGCGGAAACGAACAATCCGCAGTGTTGGGGATATTACCACTGGGTGTGAACCGGCCTACTTGGGCCGTGTTAACTTCATTAGTAGTATAAAGGTGATTAAGCAGATGAAGGCCCAAGGCCTGTAGTCGGTTTAGAACCTGTAGCCGTAAATCGGCTTGATATGTAAACTTGTATTGTAAGTTAGGAATAGAGAGAGACCAACCGGGATACGAATATGAACCGGTGTGGGACTCTATGGACCAACGGGCGTCACCCGTGTATATAAGGGGACGACCCGGCGGCGGTTCAAAGACAGACAACAACAACTCGAGGCCTAGGCGAAGCTTGTTTGCTCCCTAGTCATCGAAACCACATCAATCCCATCACAACTAGACGTAGGCTTTTACCTTCATCGAAGGGGCCGAACTAGTATAAACCCTTGTGTCTTTGTGTCCGCTTTAACCCCTTCAAGTTAACCCGTAGCGATGGCTCCACGACTAAGTCCTTTCACAAGGACATCTGCCGTGACAAATCCACGACAGTTGGCGCCCACCATGGGGCTATCGCACGATGGTTTGATGATCTTGGAGGGCAAGTTCGAAGGACTCGAAGGCTATGCTGTGGGCCGGATGACCAAGAGTCGCCGCGGCAAGTTCTACATCGACGATGCAGGATGGGGTCCCGAAGCCGACTCGATTGAGTACAGGTACCGGGTCCCCTTTGGTGGCATACACGTTTTTATCGGCAAGATCGGTGAGCCTGGGCCTGAGCCGGACATCTACACCGAGCTCGTCGAGACGGCTCAGCGTGCGAGATCTACCCAAGTTAAACCGGCCGTGAAGCGTGCCTTCGTGGGATTCATCCACAGAGGAGAGCATGAGGACGAGTCAGAATACGGTAGCGAGACCGCCGTCTATTCTGGCGACGAGTCCTCGAGCGGGGAGACCGAATCATTGTACCAATTACAAGACGACCAGATTAGGGGCTGTTCCGATGGCGACACTATTCCGGACCCCCCTGATCAGATCAACCGGGTTGGAATATTCATGGCCGGTACGCAGGCGGCGAACCACTCCTCGACCGCAGCAGCAATGCTCTCCGGATCAGCAGCGGCAGCGGCAGCAGGGGTAGGAGGCCTCGTGCGCCCACCGGTTCAAGTTATGTCTGACCTGTTTGATGCACTAGCTGTACTTATGGCAGAGGCCAATCCGGCGGATCAGGAGGCCCATGATGCAGAGGTTGCAAAGGTGAGAGAGCAGATCGTATAGGCCAAAGCCGACCTGGCAGCAGAGAAGGACAGGATGGCTGCAGAGCGGGCCGCTTTGGACGCCCAGGCCTATAAGCTCATGCTCGACCAGAATGCATCACAGGAGGTCTTGAAGCAGAAGCACAGATCACGCCTGCCGTTAGGGTTCGACCCTAGAAATCTCTTTCACACTCCGGAAGCCGGAACCAGCAATCCGCCGGGGCACTGGGAGGTAAACCGGGTCGAGGCACCAGGGCCAGGAGCGACGGTCCAACCCCGCTTGATGGAACCTCCTCGGCAGAACATTGTGATTCCTCCATCGGTCCAGACACCTCCGGGTCATTATTCTAATCCTATGGACAATCTTGTCGCAGCTGTTGCGCGATTAGAAGCTATCCCAATCGAAGGAGACTCTCCGCAAGCAATAGAGACGTGTCGGGTTAAGGATCTTCTCCGGACCGCTTTGATTCAGCAGGAGGCATATTCATACAGCCGCGATCGGATTCATTCCACACCTCGTCCAAGCCGGAGCTATAGTAGGCGCATGGATGAACCGGCCGTATCAAGCAATGCACGAGAAGCGGCCCGTGGCAATAACCTGGCAGGTGGTGTTCGCGATGCTCAGGATGTAGTGGACCCGGCCCGGGCGCAAAGGGAGGCCGAGTTAGCAGCACAGAACGAGGCGGGTCAGCTTACACCGGTTCGTCCTACCACCTCTGCCGGGCCAGGGGTCGCATCTAGCTTGGGAGTGCCCTATTTAGTCCCCGCTTTACACAATGTACGCCTGCCCAAAGATTTCAAGGGTCCGCGCAAGGTGCCGAATTACACCGCTGATTTATCTCCAGAAGCGTGGGTAGAGAGTTATGAGATGGCCATGGAGATGCTGGATGTGGATGAGACTGCGTGTGCAAAGTACTTCACCATGATGCTTGAAGGCACGGCCCGTACTTGGTTGAAGAGCCTGCCGCCTAATTCTATCAGTTCATGGGCCCAGTTGCGGACCCGGTTTATCCAGAATTTCAAAGATACGTGTAAGCAGCCTAAGTCCATAGTAGACTTGGCGGCTTGTGTTCAGGAGGACGGAGAGTCAACAACCCATTGGGTACGCCGCGTTTCGGAAGTCTTGCACTCGTCTGACATGATCAATGCTGACTCTGCGATCTTAACCCTGGAGGGCAACTGCCGGTTTAAGCCTCTAAAGTTGAAGTTGGGGCGTATGAAGCGGTTCTGTAATGACATGGGAACTCTCATGGCCGCTTTAGTGAAGTATGCTGATTCCGATAGTACCAAGGATCCCGAGACTGACGATGACGAAGCAGGGAAGGGAAAGAAGAACAGCAGCTCCAAGGGGCATCAACACAAACCGGCGGGCCATGGGAACGGAGGCAAGCGTAAAGCAGATGGCAACATGGACTTTGTGGCTAACACTAATGCGCAGGACAAGGGTCAGCGGCATAGAGGTAAAGCGGCGAATCGTAGTGGGGCTCCAAATCCTAACCCGGATCGCTTGAACTATTTGTTGAATCAGCCTTGTCCAAAACACGGGACAAAGGAGGCACCGGCTAACCACCTTTGGAAGGATTGTTACATTATGCAGGAATTTAAAAACTCTAAGGCCTTCCGGTATGACCATGAGTCAGGTGGTGGCTCAGGATCCGGTTTCCATGGGCCGAGTCACAATGGAGCTTCTAGTTCAGGTTTTAATCAGCTCGGTCATAATAACCAAAATAATCAGAGCGGTCAAGGGGGTTACAACCAACAGCAGCAGCAGCAGCAGTCGGGTTATCAGAGCCAGCCTAAACAGTTCAACAATGGGCAGTATCACATTTTCACAACTAGCTTGGATAAGCGCGACCGGAAACTTCACAAGCGAGCGGTGAACTCTGTTGAACCGGCCGTACCACGTTACTTACGTTGGTCGGAACAGCCTATCGTGTGGAGCAGGGAGGATCACCCACCCCAGGTTGATAATCCGGGCCAGTTGGCATTAGTGGTAGACCCTCCGGTGGGGGGTTATAAATTCACCAAGGTGCTCATGGATGGAGGGAGCAGTATTAACATCATGTACTATGAGACATTCCGCCGTATGGGGCTAACAGACAAAAATCTCAGACCGTCTAATACGGTGTTCCATGGTGTGGTGCCTGGCAAATCAACATATCCTGTTGGTAAGATAGCTGTCACACCCTAGCTAGTTATGCATTAGAGTGTTGCATCATGTTTACTCATTCATCAGAAACTTGAAATGGGGATGACAGAACCCCCAGTCCCCTCTGAAACCAACTAGGGTTTACTAAAATAATTTTTCAATGAACCTGAAATGCCCTTCTAAAATGCCCATCATTTTTGCCTTGGTTCAGAACCTCTGCCAAAAGTGGTGCACATTTTCCTAGGCCATCCTAGGGTTTTGAATTAAATCATAACTATTTGAATGTGGGCATTTAAAATTATATAAAATATTTAAATGCTCAAATATCTCCAAACTAAAATGTTTCATGTTGGAAATAATCCAACTATGGACCAGGAGTAGTTTGGTGATTTTTGGAGTTGCCTAGGTATTTTATTTAATTCAACAAAGTTGCAGTTATATTAAATAAAAACAGAAAACAGAAAAAGAAAGGGGAAGACTTACCCTGTGCGGCCCAGCCCAGCTGGCCCAGCACTGTGCTGGCCCGTGCCAGCCAGCTGCTTCCCCTCGCCAGAGCAGGCAGGGAGGTGAGCATGGCGCGCCCGAGCTCGCCACGCACCACCCAGCCTCTCTGCATCGCCCTGGTCGCCGTTGCGCCGCGTGGATCGTCTTCTGGTCGTCGCCCCGACCACGCCGACACCCCATTCACTCTCCCCCGGCTCTCCTCCTCTCCCTCACTCTCTCTCTCACGGCCGAAGCTCACCGTCGCCGCCGTTCGCCTTAGCCACCGTCTCCGACCACCCCTCGCTCCCCGACCAGCTCAGAAGCTCCGCCTCGACTCCCTCTTCCTCCCCACCGCTCCACGGGTCCCCGGAAGCCCTGCATCGCCGCCTCGTCGCCGTTCCCCTCTTCGGGCTCCGATCATCGTCGCCGTCAAATTCGTCGTCTCCGACGCGTCCCCGAGCCCGCCTCGACGCCCACTGCAACCGCGGTGAGCTACGCCACCGTTTCCCCCTTCTCCCCTGCTCTCTCCCGACCCCTAGGCCCTAGCCCCACCGCGGCCGAAAGCTTCACGCCGCCGGCGATGTCGCCGTCGTGGCCACGGTCGCCGTAGCGCCCAACCGAGCACGCCATCGTGCTCCACATCTCACTAGGAGCACGTAGCACGCTCCAACACCCCCCTAACGCCCTGCAACACCGTTCCCGTGCACGACCGAACCCCGGCGGCCGCAGCCGAGCTCGCCGCCGTCGACTCCGGCCACCCCGACCCCAACGGACTCCGCCAAGAGCCGCGGGTCGTCCTCAGCTTCACTCCGGTGGCCTCCGCGGTTCATTTGGTGGCCGAAACGACCAAAACCACTATCGCCGCCGCACTGATGGTCGCCGCCGGCCAGAACTCCGGCGAGCTGACGTGGCCTAGTTAATTAGCCACTAACCCACCACCTACTGACGCTGACAAGTGGGCCCCAGGGCTTAGTCAAAGCTAACCAGCCCGGGTCAACACGGGATTAGCCCCTGTGTCACTGACGTGTGGACCCCACACGTCAGGTTTGACCCGAGCCAGCTCTGTTGACCTGCTGATGTCACTGTGACGTCAGGCTGACGCAGTAAATGATATTTCTGGATTTAAATTAAATCAGGAAATTCCAGAATATTAATTAAACTTCAAAAATTCATAACTTTTATTCTGTAACTCCAAATTGGACAAATTATATATGAAAAATGATCAGAAAAATCCAATCTATCCATCTGTACTATTTTCATGCATGATCAAACAAGTTAAATTGATGTTTTAATCAGAACAAGGAAAAGCACTTTAAAAGGCCATATTTGAATTTGAAATTTGAATCTTTGATTCAAATTTGTTCAAACCCTTCTGGCTTTAGTTGCATTAGCCCAACACACTCATATTGCCATGTTTCATGCATGCATCATATTGTTGCACATTGTTTGGTGATGCCTGTGTATCGTTATCCTTTGCGACAGGATCTGTCCCCGAGGAGTACCGTGACTACCCTAACGAAGAACCGTATCCGTGCAACGAACCATCAGGCAAGCAACCAACCATTTGATCATATCGATACAATCCCATGTTCTCGCTCCTGCTCTCTTTTACTGCATTAAGACAACGCGATTCAAACTGCTGTGTGCTACGGTAGTTGAACCCATTTCCTCTGCATGACCTGTCATTGCCACAGTAACTAGATGAAACCCACTAGCATGTGTAGGAGTTGATTGAGCCATATGTATGTGTTGTTCCTACCTTGCTATGCCTGCTATGCTTAGAGTCGTGTCAGGTCTGGTTCATCTGGGTGATGGGCTAGAGTGAAATGATTATGTCGGTAATGAGAGTGGTGTGGTGAACACGATTTGGTAAAGGTATCGATGAGAGGCCATGTAGGAGTACATGGTGGGTTGTTTCATTGAAGCCGACCTTAAGCACTGAGATCTGTATGTGTGATTTAAGAATCAGCTACTACCATGCATTGGGCCCGAAACCAATGGACCCTCTCGACTTCTTATTCACCCTAGTTCTCCGTCCAGGAGTTGCAAGTAGTTTCTGGTGTTTGTAGCCTACTGGAGGCCGTGGACAGCGCTGACCGTAGGGGTGGGCTGTGATGCGGTAGGTACGTGGCCGGGTGTACCGAATACCCGTTAGGTATCTCGGGAACCCTGTTCACATCG
This sequence comes from Triticum aestivum, assembly GCF_018294505.1. Lineage (NCBI taxonomy): Eukaryota > Viridiplantae > Streptophyta > Magnoliopsida > Poales > Poaceae > Triticum > Triticum aestivum. The sequence continues at coordinate 180,424,319 of NC_057810.1, read as the reverse complement.
TTCGGGGCCGTATGGGAAACCTCGGCCGGACTCCCTGCGGATGGAACCTGAATAGGCGATAAACCTGGACTGGAGGCTTAGGTGATTAGGTAGGTCGTGGCCGACACCCACGTTGGGCTTCCGCTTGAAGGTTGCCGAGTACATGTCGTGTAAACGACGGTAAGTGGTGAGAGCGTGTATGAAGAAGTACCCCCTGCAGGGTTAACATGATCTATTCGAATAGCCGCGTCCGCGGTAAAGGACTACTTGGTTGCCTATACAGTTCATAGACAAGTAAATGGAAACTATTAAAAGCCTCAAGATAAGTGTGAGTGCCGAGGATGGCTCTTCCGTAGGAAGACGGAGGTGGATCCTCGGTAGTGTATTGAAGTGGTGAGTAGTGGACTCGTGTGCGCAAAACTGTTTCAAATGGAGTATCGTAGGATAGTCTAGCCAAGAGTCAAAGCTGGCTTGCTGCAATAACTCCACCAACCCTTCTTGATACTATGCATGTATGTAGGATCTGATGTAAGTCTTGCTGAGTACCTTTGTACTCATGTTGCTATAATCTACATTTTACAGAAGACGCTGCAACCCCTTCTGATGGGTTCTATGTAGACGTTGACATCAACGAGTAGGCTAAAGACCCAGGTGGTGACCCTGAGCTTGTGATGGACCACGTAGTATAGTTAGGCTTCCAAGCCTCTTTTATTTTACTAGTTGTCTGTACCCAGACAAAGTACTTCCGCTGTTGGCTTGTATGACTGTATGACTTGTATGTTGGGTCGTGAGACCCGTACCTTTGTGTGTATGATATGTATGGCTCCCTGAGCCTTAAATAAAGTACTTGTGTCGTAGAGTCATGTTGTGATGCTTCGTTGTATTTGCACATATCGAGCATATTGTGTGTATGATTGAAATGCTTGGTATGTGTGGGATCTGACTATCTAGTTGTTTATCTTTAGTAGCCTCTCTTACCGGGAAATGTCTCCTAGTGTTACCGCTGAGCCATGGTAGCTTGCTACTGCTCTGGAACACTTAGGCTGGCCGGCATGTGTCCTTCTTCGTTCCTGTGTCTGTCCCTTCGGGGAAATGTCACGCTTTGAGTACCGGAGTCCTGTTAGCCCGCTACAGCCCGGTTTACCGGAGTCCTGCTAGCCCAGTGCTACAGCCCGGACCCACTTGCTGATGACCGACACGTTCGAAGCTGGGTCATGGATGCCTGTCCCTGTAAGTCTGTGCCACTTTGGGTTTACGACTAGTCATGTCAGCCCGGGCTCTTTATCATATGGATGCTAGCGACACTATCATATACGTGAGCCAAAAGGCGCAAACGGTCCCGGGAAAAGGTAAGACGACACCCGTGGGGATACCGTGCGTGAGGCCGCAAAGTGATATGAGGTGTTACCAGCTAGATCGATGTGACATCGAGTCGGGGTCCTGACAGCGTTGGCATCAGAGCCGGACTGCCTGTAGGTTCTCCAAGCCAAACTGGTCGATGTTGAGTCTAGAAATTCTTAGTTATATGTAGGGGAATTGTTTGTGGGTTGGAACGTAAGGCTCTTTTTACTCCTTATACCTTGTGACTTTCTGATCTGAGTCAGTCCATTCTTCCACCGGGGGTTAAGGAATTAGGATCTGTTCTCTCTATCAGGATCACGAGTTACTAATCAGTAGTACCTTATAAGTTTGATGGTTACCAGCCTAGTTCAGTTCTACTACCACATTATGTTGTTGGAATGGTTCCAGAACTTGATATGATGATGTTGAGTGTGTACGAAATCCTTTGTCAAATGTCTCAATATCCTTTTTGAGCATTTACAGCTGTTATGCTGCCGAAATTTTGCTAGAAATTCTAATGCCTTTGCATTATGATTATGCTTTCAGATGGCCACTCGCGACCTCAATCAAGTGGTTCGCCTAACTCGATGCCTAGATGTACCCGGCCATACTGCTAAGTTGGTCAGGGTAATGACTGAGGCTGGATACCGCTGGTATCCTGAGTACACGGTCGAAGAGCAATTCCGAGACTTTAATCAAAGCCAGTATCTCTGCACTGTCAGGATATTTCCATCTTATCCTGGATCCACTGAGCCTCTTCACTGCTCCTATGGACTCGGGGTTACTATCGAGATGGCTGTGCAGGATGCCGCCTACTCTATGATGACCATTATGCGAGTCAGATCTGGTTTATTTCGGGACTCTGACTTCCGGTATATGCCAGGATCACTTCCGGGGGCACAAGGATATCTCCAAGCTATCTATGCTGACTCCACTCAGGAGGATTCACGGACTCGCACCACTGCTGAGATGCTCGAGGATAAGGACCGTGAAAATCGGGCCTTAAGGTTAGAGCTCTTCAATACCCGTGCCGACCACTGGGCCACTTTGACTCGGTTCGCACCGGCGGTGCAAGCTGGATATTCAGATATGCGCGATCTCTATCCTGTGAGATCTGCTCTGCCAGACGTGATGGTTTGGCGTGATGTAGGAGGCATCACCCCACCTCGCGGTCCCCGCAGGCCACCGTTTGTTGGTCCAAGGCCTCATCCTAGCCCCTATGGTCCACAAGCTCCGCGAGATCGTCTGTTTCCGGATGAACATGTTGAGCTTCCAGGCTATGGAGGTGACTTTTATGAGGACTACTACGGATCGGTCTGAGTTAGGGGTAGCATCACTAGTTCGCACTAGCTGTGTCATCTATCGTCCCGCGTGACTCGTGGGTTATGACCTAGTTTGTACTCTTTCCGGAGATGTAGAAAAATAATGTATAGGAGCTTGGAATGCCTCCGATGAGATGTAATCCTCTTTTCACCGTATTAGTACCTTGCTTGGCTTGTACTAAACCTTGTATGGTGTGTATGACGATGGAATAAAGAAGCAGTTTCTGTATCTACCATGTCATACGGATGATCATCTTGCATTCCGAGTTATTTCTTACATTATGTATCCTATGTCGGAATTTCATCATTCTGACTAAATCATTGTCTTGTCTACCTAGGATGGTCAACACACGCGCTAATCCTGCTTCCCAAGAGCAGGCCGAAGGCAGTGAAGCCAGGAATGAAAATCTGCCTCATCCTCCTTCACTAGCCGAGGTGATGATGGAAGCTGAAAGAAACAAGCGGGAGACAAACCGTTTGTTGGAGCGTATAGAACAGAATACAGCACCCCATCAGAGGACTAACGTGGTGTCACTCAGTGATTTTATCAAATTGCATCCACCCACGTTCCACCACTCCGTCGAACCTCTCGACGCTGATGACTGGCTTCGCAGTATCTCTCACAAACTGCGTTCTGCGCTGGTAGCTGAGGCTGACAAGGTCACCTTTGCTGCATATCATCTTGAAGGCCCCGCCAGTCTATGGTGGGAGAATTATGGAGCTATGCGCCCAGCGGGCCATGTCACAACTTGGGCTGAATTCAGCGAGGCTTTCCGTGAACATCACATTCCGGAGGGTCTCATGGACCGTAAGCGTGAAGAATTTTGCAATTTCACCCAAGGCCGACTTTCTGTGGATGTCTATAGCAGGGAGTTTGGTAATCTTGCACGATATGCAACCGAGGAAGTTTCTACTGACGCCAAGAAGCAAGCAAGGTTCCGCAAGGGCCTTAGTCCTGAGCTTCGCCGCGACCTCCGTCTGCATGAGTGCACATCCTTTTCGAAACTTGTCAACAAAGCCATCAGTGCTGAAACTGGTCAGACTGACTATGACGCAACACGCAAGCATGGACGTGACACGGGTTCCTCATCCGGTGCTGGTCCTCAGAAGCGCCGCGTGTGGGTACCCAATACCGCCCTGCCACCCAGGTTCACACCGAGGCCATCTTTCCAGGCGCCTCGCCCCGTTCAACAGTCTGCTCCAGCCAAGCCCTATGGGGGTCCAACCAATAATGCTCCTCCACGTACCAGTTCCGTGACTTGTTTCAAGTGTGGGGAATCTGGTCACTATATGCGTGAGTGTCCCCAGACCAACCCCAATCAATCTGCTAAAGCTGTTGGCCGTGGCAAGCCGACAGGAAAGGTGTTTCATGCTAAACCGGTCACCGCTCCACGTGGCCATGTCAACTGTATCTCTGCCGAAGAAGCTCAAGAGGATCCCAACGTCGTTCTCGGTACGCTTCTTGTTAATTGCCACCCGGCATCTGTTCTTTTCGATACAGGAGCCTCTCATTCTTTTATATCCGAAAATTATGCTCGTTTGCATAACGTTGCATTCTGTGACTTGCCATCCACTATGGAAATCTCTACCCCTGGGTCTAGATGGCAGACCTCTAGGGTAAGTTATGGAAATGAGATCCAAGTCGACAGACTTGTTTTCCTTGCATCTCTGATAGCCCTTAAATCTTCAGATATTAATATCATTCTGGGTATGGACTGGATGTCAGCTCATCATGCCCAAATTGATTGCTTCTCTAGGACTGTTCAACTCACCCATCCTTCGGGGAAGATAGTCAATGTCTTGACCCGAATAGCTAAGCGACAATTATATTCTCTTAACGCCAGCCCTTTGCCAGACCTTGAGGACGTTCCGGTAGTCCGTGACTTCCCGGATGTCTTTCCAGAGGAATTGCCAGGTGTCCCACCTGACAGGGATGTTGAGTTTGTAATAGACCTCATTCCAGGAACCGTTCCGATTGCTAGAAGACCTTATAAGATGGCACCCCTAGAACTAGCCGAGCTTAAGAAACAACTTGATGAATCCTTGAAAAAGGGTTTCATCCGCCCTAGTTCATCTCCGTGGGCTTGCCCCGTCCTATTCGTCAAGAAGAAAGATGGTACGGACCGGATGGTTGTAGATTACCGACCTGTCAATTTGGTCACAATCAAAAACAAATATCCACTTCCCAGGATCAACGACCTGTATGATCAGCTCGCTGGATCCTCAGTCTTCTCCAAGATGGATTTGAGGTTGGGCTACCATCAAATCAAAATCAGAAACGGGGACATTCCTAAAACGGCCTTTGTTACTCGTTATGGCCAATACGAGTACACCGTCATGTCCTTCGGTTTAACCAACGCTCCAGCCACCTTTTCTCGGTTAATGAACTCAATCTTCATGGAGTATTTGGATAAATTCGTCGTAGTTTATCTCGATGATATACTCATCTACTCCAAGAACGAGGAAGAACATGCCGAACATCTAAGGCTAGTGTTGAAGAAACTTCGAGAGCATCGCCTTTATGCCAAATTCTCTAAATGTGAATTCTGGTTGTCAGAAGTGACCTATCTGGGTCATGTAATATCTGGTAAAGGTATTGCGGTTAACCCTGAGCGAGTTCAAGCCGTCCTTGATTGGACTCCACCCGAATCAGTCAAGCAAGTTCGGAGTTTTCTGGGCTTAGCGAGCTATTGTCGTCGCTTTGTCGAGAACTTCTCCAAAGTTGCTAAACCTCTAACCGAACTCCTCAAGAAAGATAAGAAGTTCGAATGGACTCCACAATGTGAGCACAGCTTTCAGGAACTGAAAAGACGCCTGACTTCTGCTCCCGTGCTGGTACCGCCAGACTTCTCCAAGGACTTTGTTATCTACTGCGACGCCTCGCGACAAGGACTAGGTTGCATTCTTATGCAAGATCGACACGTAATTGCTTACGCTTCACGGCAATTGCACCCACATGAGGAGAATTATCCTACTCATGATTTAGAACTTGCAGCCGTAGTCTATGCACTTAAGACCTGGCGACATTACCTCCTCGGTAATCGTTGCGAAATATTCACTGATCACCAAAGCCTGAAGTACATCTTCACCCAACCGGATTTGAATCTCAGGCAAAGACGTTGGGTTGAATTGATCACAGACTTCGACTTAGGAATAACCTACACCCCAGGGAAAGCCAACGTCATGGCTGATGCGCTAAGTCGTAAATCTTATTGTAACAACCTGATGTTACAACAAAGTCAACCGCTTCTCCATGAGGAATTTCGGAAACTTAACCTTCACATTGTACCTCAAGGTTTTCTCTCCACCTTGGTGGCAAAACCTACCCTTACGGATCAAATTATCAAAGCACAGAAGGTAGATCCGGGAATTTCCCGCATCAAGAGGAACATTCAAAAAGGAATTGCGAATTGTTTCTCCGTTAATGATCAAGGAGTCGTATACTTCGGGAATCGACTAGTGGTTCCCAAGGTGCGCAACCTAAGGCGATTAATCCTTAAGGAAGCTCATGAATCTCCTCTCACCATTCATCCCGGTAGTACTAAGATGTATCAGGACCTACGCCAGAGGTTCTGGTGGACTAGGATGAAGAGAGAAATCGCTCAGTATATTGCTAATTGCGACGTCTGTCGTCGTGTAAAAGCAGAGCATCAACGGCCTGCTGGCACCCTTCAACCCTTAGCTATTCCTGAATAGAAATGGGATAAAATTAGTATGGATTTTATTACCGGTTTTCCCAGGACCAAAAGAGGGAATAATGCTATTTTCGTCGTGGTCGATCGTCTTTCCAAAGTAGCTCATTTCTTACCTGTTCGTGAGAGTATAACCGCTAGTCAGCTGGCAGACTTATACATCTCCCGAATAGTATCCCTCCATGGTGTTCCTTTGGAAATCAATTCGGATCGAGGAAGTCTTTTCACCTCTCGATTTTGGGAAAGTTTCCAAAATGCTATGGGAACCCGTCTCTCCTTTAGCACCGCTTTCCACCCTCAGTCAAGTGGTCAAGTGGAACGCGTCAACCAAATTCTAGAAGACATGCTTCGAGCCTCCGTTATCTCTTTCGGAATGGACTGGGAGAAGTGCCTTCCATTTGCCGAATTCGCTTACAACAACAGCTATCAATCTAGCTTGGGTAAAGCCCCTTTTGAAGTTCTCTATGGACGGCGATGTCGAACACCCCTTAACTGGTCAGAAACCGGGGAAAGACAATTCTTTGGCCCGGATATGATTCAGGAAGCAGAAGAACAAGTTCGTATCGTTCGTGAAAAGTTGAAAACAGCCCAATCTCGTCAAAAGAGTCAATATGACCGAAAACATAAGGCTATGACTTTCGAGGTTGACGAGAAGGCTTATCTTCGGGTCACCCCTCTGAAGGGAACCCATCGTTTCGGTATCAAAGGCAAATTGGCTCCTCGTTACATCGGACCTTTTCGCATTCTTGCCAAGCGAGGAGAAGTTGCCTACCAATTGGAACTACCTCCGCACCTCTCCAGAGTTCACGATGTCTTCCACGTCTCTCAACTCAGGCGTTGCTTCTCGGATCCTATCCGTGAAGTGGACCACGAAACGCTTGATCTCCAAGATGATCTTACATATCGAGAGTACCCCATTCGTATCCTCGATCAAGCCGAACGTACCACGCGACGTCATAATATCAAGTTTCTCAAGGTTCAATGGTCGCATCATTCTGAAGATGAAGCAACTTGGGAAAGGGAGGATCGTCTTCGATTTGAATATCCCGCCTTCTTCTCGGAGGAACCCAAATCTCGGGACGAGATTCTTTTGAGTGGGGGTGAGTTGTCACACCCTAGCTAGTCATGCATTAGAGTGTTGCATCATGTTTACTCTTTCATCAGAAACTTGAAATGGGGATGACAGAACCCCCAGTCCCCTCTGAAACCAACTAGGGTTACTAAAATAATTTTTCAATGAACCTGAAATGCCCTTCTAAAATGCCCATCATTTTTGCCTTGGTTCAGAACCTCTGCCAAAAGTGGTGCACATTTTCCTAGGCCATCCTAGGGTTTTGAATTAAATCATAGTTATTTGAATTTGGGCATTTAAAATAATATAAAATATTTAAATGCTCAAATATCTCCAAACTAAAATGTTTCATGTTGGAAATAATCCAACTATGGACCAGGAGTAGTTTGGTGATTTTTGGAGTTGCCTAGGTATTTTATTTAATTCAACAAGTTGCAGATATATTAAATAAAAACAGAAAACAGAAAATAAAAAGGGAGAAGCTTACCTGGGCTCCTCCCTGTGCGGCCCAGCCCAGCCGGCCCAGCACTGTGCTGGCCCGTGCCAGCCAGCTGCTTCCCCTCGCCAGAGCAGGCAGGGAGGTGAGCATGGCGCGCCCGAGCTCGCCACGCACCACCCAGCCTCTCTGCATCGCCCTGGTCGCCGTTGCGCCGCGTGGATCGTCTTCTGGTCGTCGCCCCGACCTCGCCGACACCCCATTCACTCTCCCCCGGCTCTCCCCTCGCTCTCTCTCTCTCACGGCCGAAGCTCACCGTCGCCGCCGTTCGCCTTAGCCACTGTCTCCGACCACCCCTCGCTCCCCCGACAAGCTCAGAAGCTCCGCCTCGACTCCCTCTTCCTCCCCACCGCTCCACGGGTCCCCGGAAGCCCTGCATCGCCGCCACGTCGCCGTTCCCCTCTTCGGGCTCCGATCATCGTCGCCGTCAAATTCGTCGTCTCCGACGCGTCCCCGAGCCCGCTTCGACGCCCACTGCAACCGCGGTGAGCCCCCGGAGCGTTTCCCCCTTCTCCCCTGCTCTCTCCCGACCCCTAGGCCCTAGCCCCACCGCGGCCGAAAGCTTCACGCCGCCGGCGATGTCGCCGTCGTGGCCACGGTCGCCGTAGCGCCCAACCGAGCACACCATCGTGCTCCACATCTCACTAGGAGCACGTAGCACGCTCCAACACCCCCCTAACGCCCTGCAACACCGTTCCCGTGCACGACCGAACCCCGGCCGCCGCAGCCGAGCTCGCCGCCGTCGACTCCGGCCACCCCGACCCCAACGGACTCCGCCAAGAGCCGCGGGTCGTCCTCAGCTTCACTCCGGTGGCCTCCGCGGTTCATTTGGTGGCCGAAACGACCAAAACCACTATCGCCGCCGCACTGATGGTCGCCGCCGGCCAGAACTCCGGCGAGCTGACGTGGCCTAGTTAATTAGCCACTAACCCACCACCTACTGACGCTGACAAGTGGGCCCCAGGGCTTAGTCAAAGCTAACCAGCCCGGGTCAACACGGGATTAGCCCCTGTGTCACTGACGTGTGGACCCCACACGTCAGGTTTGACCCGAGCCAGCTCTGTTGACCTGCTGATGTCACTGTGACGTCAGGCTGACGCAGTAAATGATATTTCTGGATTTAAATTAAATCAGGAAATTCCAGAATATTAATTAAACTTCAAAAATTCATAACTTTTATTCTGTAACTCCAAATTGGACAAATTATATATGAAAAATGATCAGAAAAATCCAATCTATCCATCTGTACTATTTTCATGCATGATCAAACAAGTTAAATTGATGTTTTAATCAGAACAAGGAAAAGCACTTTAAAAGGCCATATTTGAATTTGAAATTTGAATCTTTGATTCAAATTTGTTCAAACCCTTCTGGCTTTAGTTGCATTAGCCCAACACACTCATGTTGCCATGTTTCATGCATGCATCATATTGTTGCACATTGTTTGGTGATGCCTGTGTATCGTTATCCTTTGCGACAGGATCTGTCCCCGAGGAGTACCGTGACTACCCTAACGAAGAACCGTATCCGTGCAACGAACCATCAGGCAAGCAACCAACCATTTGATCATATCGATACAATCCCATGTTCTCGCTCCTGCTCTCTTTTACTGCATTAAGACAACGCGATTCAAACTGCTGTGTGCTACGGTAGTTGAACCCATTTCCTCTGCATGACCTGTCATTGCCACAGTAACTAGATGAAACCCACTAGCATGTGTAGGAGTTGTTTGAGCCATATGTATGTGTTGTTCCTACCTTGCTATGCCTGCTATGCTTAGAGTCGTGTCAGGTCTGGTTCATCTGGGTGATGGGCTAGAGTGAAATGATTATGTCGGTAATGAGAGTGGTGTGGTGAACACGATTTGGTAAAGGTATCGATGAGAGGCCATGTAGGAGTACATGGTGGGTTGTTTCATTGAAGCCGACCTTAAGCACTGAGATCTGTATGTGTGATTTAAGAATCAGCTACTACCATGCATTGGGCCCGAAACCAATGGACCCTCTCGACTTCTTATTCACCCTAGTTCTCCGTCCAGGAGTTGCAAGTAGTTTCTGGTGTTTGTAGCCTACTGGAGGCCGTGGACAGCGCTGACCGTAGGGGTGGGCTGTGATGCGGTAGGTACGTGGCCGGGTGTACCGAATACCCGTTAGGTATCTCGGGAACCCTGTTCACATCGTTCGGGGCCGTATGGGAAACCTCGGCCGGACTCCCTGCGGATGGAACCTGAATAGGCGATAAACCTGGACTGGAGGCTTAGGTGATTAGGTAGGTCGTGGCCGACACCCACGTTGGGCTTCCGCTTGAAGGTTGCCGAGTACATGTCGTGTAAACGACGGTAAGTGGTGAGAGCGTGTATGAAGAAGTACCCCCTGCAGGGTTAACATGATCTATTCGAATAGCCGCGTCCGCGGTAAAGGACTACTTGGTTGCCTATACAGTTCATAGACAAGTAAATGGAAACTATTAAAAGCCTCAAGATAAGTGTGAGTGCCGAGGATGGCTCTTCCGTAGGAAGACGGAGGTGGATCCTCGGTAGTGTATTGAAGTGGTGAGTAGTGGACTCGTGTGCGCAAAACTATTTCAAGTTGGAGTATCGTAGGATAGTCTAGCCAAGAGTCAAAGCTGGCTTGCTGCAATAACTCCACCAACCCTTCTTGATACTATGCATGTATGTAGGATCTGATGTAAGTCTTGCTGAGTACCTTTGTACTCATGTTGCTATAATCTACATTTTTACAGAAGACGCTGCAACCCCTTCTGATGGGTTCTATGTAGACGTTGACATCAACGAGTAGGCTAAAGACCCAGGTGGTGACCCTGAGCTTGTGAAGGACCACGTAGTATAGCCAGGCTTTCCAAGCCTCTTTTATTTTACTAGTTGTCTGTACTCAGACAAGTTACTTCCGCTGTTGGCTTGTATGACTGTATGACTTGTATGTTGGGTCGTGAGACCCGTACCTTTGTGTGTATGTTATGTATGGCTCCCTGAGCCTTAAATAAAGTACTTGTGTCGTAGAGTCATGTTGTGATGCTTCGTTGTATTTGCACATATCGAGCATATTGTGTGTATGATTGAAATGCTTGGTATGTGTGGGATCTGACTATCTAGTTGTTTATCTTTAGTAGCCTCTCTTACCGGGAAATGTCTCCTGGTGTTACCGCTGAGCCATGGTAGCTTGCTACTGCTCTGGAACACTTAGGCTGGCCGGCATGTGTCCTTCTTCGTTCCTGTGTCTGTCCCTTCGGGGAAATGTCACGCTTTGAGTACCGGAGTCCTGTTAGCCCGCTACAGCCCGGTTTACCGGAGTCCTGCTAGCCCAGTGCTACAGCCCGGACCCACTTGCTGATGACCGACACGTTCGAAGCTGGGTCATGGATGCCTGTCCCTGTAAGTCTGTGCCACTTTGGGTTTACGACTAGTCATGTCAGCCCGGGCTCTTTATCATATGGATGCTAGCGACACTATCATATACGTGAGCCAAAAGGCGCAAACGGTCCCGGGAAAAGGTAAGACGACACCCGTGGGGATACCGTGCGTGTGGCCGCAAAGTGATATGAGGTGTTACCAGCTAGATCGATGTGACATCGAGTCGGGGTCCTGACAATAGCCCTGGAGGTGGCTTTTGGGGACGAGCATGATTCCCGATCTGAAACACTAACCTTTGAGGTGGTGAAAATCTGGAGCCCGTATCACGCCTTATTTGGGCGGTCGGCTTATGCCAAATTCATGGCACGACCTTGTTATATCTATTTGCAGCTCAAGATGCCGGGTCACAAAGGGACAATAACTGTTCATGGGAGCCGCAAGATTGCTTTGGAATGTGAGGAAGGTGATGCGGCCTATGCAGAGTCGGTTTGTGCCACGGAGGAGTTGAAATATTATAGGGACAATGTTGATCCGGCGGACATGACCCCTTTGAAGAAGCCAACTACGGAGCATGATTCAGATCTGAAGTTCAAATCAGCGGCTGAGACCAAGCTTGTTGACTTCGTGCCCGGTGATTCGTCCAAGCAGTTCACTGTCAGTGCCAACTTGGACCCTAAATAGGAAAGTGCGCTCATCGAGTTCATCCGTGAGAATCGGGACATTTTTGCATGGAAGCCTTCTGACATGCCAGGTGTACCGAGGGAACTTGCTAAGCACACTCTTAATGTTGATCCCAAGTATAAACCGGTAAAACAGTTTCTCCGCCGGTTTAACAAAGAAAGGCGCAAAGCTATTGGAGAAGAAGTGGCCAGGCTCTTAGCAGCTGGTTTTATCATTGAAGTGTTCCATCTAGAATGGCTTGCTAATCCGGTGCTGGTTCTTAAGAAAAAACGAACTTGGCGTATGTGCGTGGATTACACGGATCTTAACAAGGCTTGTCAAGCGGATCCTTTTGCCCTCCCCCGCATTGACCAGATTATCGATGCCACGGCGGGTTGTGAGCGTTTGAGTTTTTTGGATGCGTATTCTGGGTATCATCAGATCAAAATGGCGGTTAAGGACCAGGAGAAGACGGCGTTTATTACTCCCTTTGGAGCCTGCTGCTATGTATCTATGCCTTTTGGGCTCAAGAGCGCCCAAGCCACTTATCAATGGTGTGTACAGAACTGCTTGCATAAATAGATCGGCCATAATGTGCACGCCTATGTGGATGATATTGTAGTCAAGTCAAGGCAGAAGGAGACGTTGGTTGATGATTTGAAGGAAACCTTTGACAACTTGCGGGTTTACAAGATGATGCTTAACCCGGCCAAGTGTGTCTTTGGTGTTCCGGCAGGCAAGTTACTGGGTTTTCTTGTGTCCAACAGAGGAATTGAGGCTAATCCGGAGAAGATTACGGCTATCACCTCCCGGCTAAACCGAAGTGTATCAACGATGTTCAGCATTTGGCGGGTCGGATTGCCGTGCTGAGCCGGTTTATCAGCCGCCTCGGAGAGAAGGCCATCCCTTTATAGCAGATGCTGAGAAAGACGGATCAATTCATCTGGAGTCCGGCTGCTGATGAAGCGTTGGAGGACTTGAAGCGGCAATTAGCCAATCCACCCGTTCTTGCAGCTCCGGTCGACAAGGAGCCATTATTGCTATACATAGCGGCCAATGCTCGCGCAGTTAGCGTGGCTATTGTGGTAGAACGCAAGGAGGCGGGCAAGGAGTATCCGGTTCAGCGGCCGGTTTACTATATCAGCGAGGTGCTTATTGAATCCAAGCAAAGGTATCCGCATTGGCAGAAGCTGGTGTATGGAGTTTTTATGGCAAGCCGGAAGTTGAAGCAGTATTTCCAAGGGCACCCCATCACAGTAGTCAGTTCAGCTCCCTTGGGCGATATCATACAGAACCGGGAGGCGACTGGCCGGATTGCCAAGTGGGCTATAGAACTTGGGCCGCACGGATTGAAGTACGTACCTCGGACGGCGGTGAAGTCTCAAGCGCTTGTGGATTTCATCAATGATTGGACTGAGTTGCAAGCACCAGAGGAGAAGCCGGATCACACATATTGGACTATCCATTTTGATGGATCCAGGCAATTGGAGGGCTCGGGGGCTGGAGTCGTATTAACTTCCCCACGAGGTGATAAGTTTTGTTATGTTCTCCGCTTAATGTTCCCTTGTACTAATAATGCGGCTGAGTATGAAGCTTTGCTCCATGGCCTCCGGATGGCTAAAGAGATGAATCTAAGTCGAGTTAAGTGCTTCAGTGACTCGGACCTCATGGCTCAACAGGTGTCTGTCACCTGGGATTCTAAAGACCCACTTATGGCTGCATATCATCGTGAGGTGGATATTGTTGCGGGTCATTTCAAGGGTTATCAGGTGGATCACGTGGATCGTCGAAAAAATGAAGCGGCGGACGCTTTAAGCCGGTTGGGCTCTCAGCGTAAACCGGTCCCGCCTAATGTCTTTCCTGATGTGTTGCACAACCCGTCAGTCAAGCTCCTGGATGAAGCAGATTTGGCTATTCCTGATCCGGAGGCTCAATTGGTGGCAGCCCTGCATGTTATACTGGATTGGACGGTTCCTTATCTTGTGTACATGAATCAGGGAGAGTTGCCAGAGGATGAGACTCTAGCCAGGCAGATAGTCCGGCGATCCAAGTCAATGACCATTGTCAATGGAGAATTGCATCATTGCAGTGTATTAGGGGCGTTTCAACGCTGCGTCTCTCCTGAGGAAGGCTGTGAAATTTTGCGCGAAATCCATGAAGGGGATTGTGGTCAGCACGCCGGTTCAAAGTCTCTGGTGGCTAAGGCGTTTCGTCACGGGTTCTACTGGTTGACAGCTCATGCTGATGCGGAGGACTTGGTTAAACGGTGTGATGGCTGTCAGAAATTTTTACGGCGTGCTCATGTGCCGGCTCAAGAGTTGAGGATGATTCCAATTACTTGGCCATTTGCAACATGGGGGCTGGATATGGTCGGACCTTTTAAAAGGTCCAAGGATAAGAAAACCCACCTTTTGGTGGCAGTTGACAAATTTACCAAGTGGGTTGAAGCAGAGCCTGTTAGCAAGTGTGATGCAGCTACCGCGGTGCAGTTCATTAAAAAGGTGATTTTCCGGTTTGGCTTTCCACACATTATCATTACTGACAATGGTACCAATTTGTCCAAGGGCTCTATGAAGGAATTCTGTGAGCGTGAGCACATCCGACTTGACGTATCGTCAGTGGCTCACCCCCAGTCCAATGGGCAGGCAGAACGAGCTAATCAAGAGATCTTGCGAGGCATCAAACCCCGGCTTATGGTTCCATTGCAAAGAACACCGGGTTGTTGGGTTGAAGAGCTACCGTCTGTGCTACGAAGTATCAATACTACGCCCAACCGATCTACAGGATACACGCCGTTTTTCATGGTCTACGAAGCAGAGGTGGTTCTCCCTAGTGATATCCGGCATGATTCGCCTCGTGTAGCGGCTTATGTTGAAGCGGACAATGAGACGGCACGGCAAGACGCTTTGGACCTATTGGATGAGGAGCGTGACATAGCAGCTGCCCGCTCGGCGATTTATCAACAGGATCTCCGTCACTATCACAGTCGCCGGGTCAGAACCAGAGCTTTTCAAGGAGATTTGGTGCTTCGACTCATCCAAGACCAGACAGATATGCACAAGTTAGCCCCACCTTGGGAGCGACCTTTCGTGGTCAGCAAGAATCTGCACAACGGGTCGTACTATCTGATTGATATTCGAGAGCATAAAGACTCACGCACATCAGAGGAGGAGACCAACAGGCCGTGGAACATAGCTCATCTTCGGCCTTACTACACCTAAGCCATTGGCTCTATCTATGTACATATTATGACAGTGTATATATTATCTTTGATATAATAAAACCGGAGCCTCAGCTAAAGCGGGGTCTCTATCCTTTCATATCATGTGTGGTTACATGGAGTTGTTCTGTCTTAAAGCGGCCTCCGATTTACCCCTTGAAATTTGCTTTTCAAAAAAGCTTTGTGATATCACTTGGGGGCTTGGTCGTGTCCGAACCAATGCAACACCTCTTGATAGGCGAAAGCCACCAGATCACTTGGGGACATGGTCAAGTCTGAACCAGTCACGCCTCTTGATCGGCCTAAGGCCATAGAATCACTTGGGGGCTTGGTCGAACCCGAACCATTGCTATGCCTTTTGATCGACATATATGCCACGGTTTCATTTGGGGACCTGGCTGACTTGAACCATAGCCACACCTATTGGGGGCTTGGTCCTGTCCGACCATGGTAACACCATCTGATCAGCTCAGTAAAGCATGTTTTTGCAAATGGTTTTATCATTGCCTTTGCTTCCATATTTCTTTTATGACTATTCTTCAATTTATGTTGTGTTTTCCTTTAAACCAACAACACTTTTTACCGGTTCAGCTAACGGAATTCGGTTCATTTTTAATCCGGAGAAATATGCCTGGTTTAACTTTCCTGTTAACATCATGGAGTAGCGGGGGGGGCTTATAATGACCCAGCACGGTTTACATGGTAAGGCAGCATTTTAAATACACGGGAGTTATTGTTTCCCCTTTGATGGTAATGGTTTATAAAACCTCCGTTTCAAGCCTGGCTAAAGCCAACTTCATGCCCAGCGATGGCAGGTATTTTGTATCACATATTTGATTATATGTCTTAAATGCATTGATGATATATATATATAAAGATCATAAACCGGTTGGCGGTATAACCGCCACCGCAGTTCAAGATTTTCTGATTGCAGGAAATATAAATTGAGGATTTCAAGCAAAAGCATCAGTACTTATGCACGAAGGCATATTTAAAGCAGAAGTATTGGCTATTCTATTACAAGGCAACACGGTGCCCAAATAAGATCATTGTTGTTCTGGCGGGTCATAATAAAGCAGCTATTTAAACCGGCTTCCGGTTCAAGCTTGCTCATCGCCCCGGTCTGATGGTTGTGGGTCGGCCCGCGCCGCTTCAGCTTCCTCATCTCTATCCATTGGCTGGAAATCAACAGTGGTCCAGTCGATTCCCATTAAAGCTTGAAAGACAGCTTCTTCATGGATCAGAGAAGACGGTTCAATATCAGGAGCGTAAGTATGCTTACGGATTGGAGGAATCAGGTTCTCCGCTTCAAGAATTGGTGCAGCCACTCGTTTGTTCTGATCATTATACTGAGCTTGATAATGCGACAAGTCTGCCTCTTCAGCCAATTGACAAGCCAGAGGGCGCACTGCACGGTTTATCGCCCTCAGATCATCTTCATTGAACTCTGAGCCATCTTCCTTCAAACTGGGATAGCCTTGAGCTGCTTCAACAGGATCGAAATCTGGCACCCATGCTTTTGCCCGGATCAAGGCATTAATTGCTCTGGTTCGAGCAGCAGATTTCTTCAGTTCTTCAATCCGGGCAGGAAGCATTGACAACCTCTTCAGAGTATCTTGGATCAAAGTGGGTGCCGGATTGTTATGAGATGCAGTGGTGATGATTCGCTGCGCTCCGGTATACAGCTGTTCAATTAAGGTGTAGGCAGCCTTCAACTTCTTCCGAACATCTGACCCTAAGTGACCAATGCGTGTACCTGCAGCAATACAGGAACGATCACAAACCGGATCTATTATAAGAAGGCCAAAGTTGTCAAAGAAACCAAAAGGAACTTACCAAAGATAGCAGCGGTCATGGCATGCACTTGCCGCTTTACGGCGGTCAGCTCATCTACCACCGGTTTAAGGGCAGCTTCAGCGTTTTCAGCTCTTTTTATTAAAGTGGCCTTCTCAGTGGCCCAATTAGCACGCTCCTTCTTGAAGCTCTCCTTCAGCTGTTCCGTGAGGCTCAAAGCACCGGTTAATTCCTCCCTTGCTTTGTCGGTTTTGGCTTGTTGGGTTTTCAAAGTTTCTTGCAGATCAGTAATCCGGTCCTCTTTGATCCTCACTTCAGCCTGCATCAAGACAGTGCTTGGCTTTAAACAAACGGTACAAGAATTTGAAGTACCAACCACATAACAAGTTATATGCTTGATACTTGGGGGCTAATGCATCTTCAATCTTCATCTATTATTAAATCGCAAAGTCCCAAGCTCAATACAGGTATTCAACTTGGCACTTGGGGGCTAATGGCTATTTGCTCAATGATGTTCTGATGTTAGAATTTTTATTGGAGTCCCGGTTTAACTATACTAAGTTGAACCGGCCCTTGGGGGCTACATTGATGGATTTCAAAGTATTGAGGACTATATTAAAGTCCCGGATTGAAGAAGGTTACAAACCGGCCCTTGGGGGCTAGGAGGATTAATAGAGTGGCAGAAATTAAAGAAAGAAGAAGAACAAGGATGTTACCTCAAATTTATCTCTCATCATCTTTACCAAACCAGCTTCACAGTCACGACTAGTATATAGTCGGTTCAAGTAACCAGAATGAAGATCTTGGGCACTCAGAGCAGCATACGTTTCCAGATCAACATCCCATTTGCCTTTGTTCATGGCAGAAGAATCTTCTTTCACAATATGCTTAGCTAAAGCGACAGGATTCCCTGGTTCAAAGCGACCTACGCCGATATTTACAACGTCATCATCCTTGGACTTGCCGGTTTGCGTTGGTGCTATCGGTTTATCGGTAGGTTTGGAAGGACTGCGGGATTTTTCAATCCGGACGGGGCTGGTAGGCTGGTCAACAGGGACTGAAGTATTGATAGGCCTCTTCTCAGTAATAGCATCATCTTGCAAGGGAGGATCATTGGGAACATCTTCATGAACAAACGCTTCAAGATCTGGTGCTTTATCCTGCTTAGGGGCAACATCCTCCTCAGCCGCTTTATCCAGGCGGGCTTTCTTGCTCGATTTAGGTTTAGCCCTGAAAGAGAAACAAAGAGTCAAAAAACAACATAAGTTATAAAGCAATATACCAGAAGCATATGTTCAGCCCAGCTTACCCAAGAACCGTTTTTAGTGGTGGCAGCTGAGTGGCCGATGATTCACCAGAGGATGAATGAGAAGTAACCTGATAATCGGAGTCGGACGGATTAAGAGGTTGACGGATGAAACCCACTTTAGGATAAAAATTAATAAAAAGGTCGGAGACCTCTGAGCGGCGTTTTCAAACCGGACTGTTTGGTAAACCGGCGGAGGTAACTACCTGGCCGCTGTGCCGGGTTGTGCGGCGAGCTTCATGTTGTTGAGTCTTCATAAGAAATTTGGGATCCAAGTAAGCAAGAGTATGAGAAAATTTAACTTACCGATTTGCCTGGCGAAGTTTTGGCAAAGGCAAAGGATCTGAATCGGAAGAGAGAATAATTACCTCAGCAACATCAGCATTACTGGCTTCAGCATCATCCTGACAAGTATCATCATCAATAAGGCGTGTAAAAAGTAACCCTAGTGAATCGAGTTCTACCTCAAGGTCCGAGTTACCCACATCATCATCAACAGCCGGATCAGATGAAGTGGTGGTTTTCCTCTTTTGAGTAGGCCTCTTGACAACCTTAGTCTTTGGCCGGGTTGACCATTCTGTTTTCTCTGGTCTTTCTTGTGGAAGATTCTTGCTCCAAAACGGGTTATCACCCTGAGTAAGAAGCAGTTGATGTTAGACAGAAATAGCAATAACAGGTTTAGTAAAAAATGCAAGCAAAATCTTACAGCTGGCGGTTTGTTGGTAGTGCAGAAGGGGAGCAGGCTGGTTTGAGCGCAGAGGTGTTCCGGTTCGTTCAACATTTTCTTCACAGCCTCTGTGACTTCATCATCTGAGAGCTGGATATTAGTGTGTCGGAGTGGGTCATCGACGCTACCAGTATACTTGCACATTAAACCGGAGCGCCGGCTGAGAGGCAGTACGCTCCATGATATCCAACAGCGTGCAAGATCTATTCCTGGTAAACCGTTGGCCATGAAGGCTCGGAGCTTGGACAGTTGCGGAGCATATTTACTTCTCTCCTTGGCACTTAACCTTTGTGGAAAGGGGTGTGTGTTGCTGAGCCGCTCCGGACGAAAGCCACGCAAAGGATTTTCATTATCAGGGGAGGTATCTTTGCAGTAGAACCATGTTGCATTCCACTCCTTGGGGTGACTGTGTAGTCTGGCGTGGGGATAAGTGATCTCTTTCCTTTTCTGAATTGCCATACTGCCCAATTCGGTATTGGGGCCATCAGTGAATTCTGTGCGGCGGTTTAAGTGGAAACAGTCTATAAACAATTCAACTAAGGGCTCCTCTTGAAGGTATACCTCACAGAGCACTTGGAAGTGACATAGGTTGGTAACAGAATTGGGGCCAGTATCTTGCGGGCGGAGCTGAAAATTGGCTAACACATCCCGGTAAAATTTAGAACCGGGCGGTTTGAAGCCCCGGGCTAAATGATCAGCAAAGACCACAACCTCTCCCTCTTGAGATGTGGGAGGACATTCATCACCAGGAACCCTCCAGTGGATAGTATATTTGCTGTCTAAAGCGCCGATCAAGACTAAATTATCCAGCTGAGTTTCTGTGACGCGAGAAGGAACCCAGTTGCACTCATATACTTGTTTGGCCATGGTGAGATCTACAAGAAATAGGTGATTCCGGGTCAAGAATATGTTGGATGAAAGAAGGTGCTGGTCTGAACAATGTTAAATCGGAGGCAGTACACTTAAACCGAATTTCTATGAGGTGGCATCATATGGCTAAAGAGTTCTGGCGGTTCAACAAGGGGATTAATGGTATATACCGGTTTATTAACTTTTTCTATATTAAGTTAAACCGCCCGATCTAAACATTGAAGGCAATTGAGGTTGCGGATGGCTAAGTATGCAGAAACAGGTTTCACAAGATCTTATTACAGCAATGGATCTGAAGCAAGTTCAGAAAAACAGAAAATAATCAAAAGATTAAAGCAGAACGGAAGTGAATCAATGGGCAGGTATGTAGATGAGATCTATGGACTTGAGCATGAAACTACAGGCGGATGCTAAAAAGCTACTGCTAATCAGAGCAGGGTTTCACAGATTTATCCAGGAGTCTGGGTACGAACATGAACAAGTGATGAACACGGCAAGAACATGAAACCCTAGAACAAATCTATGTTAAGAAGAACAGAAGGCTTACCAGAATCGAGGAAGACGCGGAAAGCTACCGCAATGCTCTGGTGCGTTCAGGTTGATGCAGCGGCCCAAGATGGTGCAGAGGTCAACGGCGGCGGCGGAGCTCCGAGGCTGGCGACGCGAGGAAGACGAAGAGAAAGGGGACGAGGGGGAGAAAAGGAAATGACCCTTCGGTCCTATTTATAAGGCAAAAGACGTGTGTCAGGCGCGCGAATCCAGGAGCCAAAAATTTCGGAAGTGGAGCTGCTACCTTGGGTTTCACAGATCTATTAATAAAAGAGGGCGTCATAAATGTTAACTTCGTAATGACGTCATGCCGGTTTACAGCAACCAGAGATGATGACGACATGGCGGTTTACTGATTACCAGAAGATGTTGAAGACAAAGATTCTCGTGAAGGATTGACATGAACCAATTCAAATCAATCTGGGGCCTAATGTTGGGGATATTATCACTGGGCGTGAACCGGCCTACTTGGGCCGGGTTAACTTCATTAGTAGTATAAAGGTGATTAAGCAGATGAAGGCCCAAGGCCTGTAGTCGGTTTAGAACCTGTAGCCGTAAACCAGCTTGATATGTAAACTTGTATTGTAAGTTAGGAATAGAGAGAGACCCACCGGGATAAGAATATGAACCTGTGTGGGACTCTATGGACCGACGGGCGTCACCCGCGTATATAAGGGGATGACCCGGCGGCGGTTCAAAGACAGACAACAACAACTCGAGGCCTAGGCGAAGCTTGTTTGCTCCCTAGTCATCGAAACCACATCAATCCCATCACAACTAGACGTAGGCTTTTACCTTCATCGAAGGGGCCGAACTAGTATAAACCCTTGTGTCTTTGTGTCCGCTTTAACCCCTTCAAGTTCACCCGTAGCGATGGCTCCATGACTAAGTCCTTTCACAAGGACATCTGCCGTGACAAATCCATGACACGCAGCCTCGCCGAAGTCTACAAAGTAGCAATAACAAATCCATGGAGCGACACGGCTATCACCTTCAACGCCAGCGACGAACCTAAATTCCGAGCAGCCCGAGCACCAGCCGGCATTGGTCCTCAGTCTAATAGTGGACGGCTTTCGTCTTACCAAGGTACTCATGGATGGCGGCAGCGGATTAAACCTCATCTACAAGGAAACCCTTCGAAAAATGGAAATAGAATGGAGCCGCATTGAGAGAAGCAGCACAACCTTTAGAGGAATAATCCCTAGTCGGGAAGCACGCTGCACAGGAAAAATTACACTTGATGTGGTGTTCGGCTCGCCGGACAATTACAGGTCTGAGGAGGTCACGTTCCAAGTGGCCCCGTTCAGCAGCGGATATCACGCTTTATTAGGGCGAGAGGCATTCACAATTTTCCAAGCCATACCCCATTACGAGTACATGAAGCTTAAAATGCCCGGGCCCAAATGAATCATCACTCTTGTCAGTGATCCGGACATAGCACTCCGCGCCGAAAACAAGACAGCCGCACTAGCCCTAGAGGCACTATCCGAAGCCCTAACGGTAGAGGAACTCACTGCACTGTGCTCCACGGTGAACAGAGACGATGTGATACTCGATAAGAGATCCAAGTCCACCTCTTTTAAACCAGCAGACGAAATAGTCAAATTCCAGGTCCATCCAACGGACCCCACAAAGACGGCCTCCATTGGGGCACAATTAAACCCTGATGTAGACGCCGCACTACGAGAATTCCTTCGGGAAAATTGGGACATCTTTGCCTGGCACCCTTCAGATATGCCAGGAATCCCACGCAGATTGGCAGAACACAGCCTAAACATCCTAAAAGGATTCAAGCCAGTCAAACAGGCTCTTCGGCGATTTTCCGAACCCAAAAGACAGGCAATGGGAGAGGAGCTAGCCAAACTATTAGAAGCCGGATTCATCAGAGACATCAAACATCCGGACTGGCTAGCAAACCTGGTAATGGTACCAAAAAAGGACAAATCCTGGCGCCTATGTGTCGATTTTAAAGACCTTAACAAGGCTTGTCCAAAGGATCCTTTCCCCCTTCCCTGCATCGATCAAATCATCGATGCTACCGTAGGGCACGATTCATTGTGCTTCCTCGACGCTTACTTCGGCTACCATCAAATCAAGATGGGGGAGACAGACCAAGCCGCAACGGCATTCATTACTCCATACGGACCATTCTGCTTCAACACAATGCCCTTGGGACTCAAAAACGCCGGCGCAACATATCAGCGCATGATTCAGACATGTCTGGCTACCCAGATTGGCAAAACAGTGGAGGCATACGTAGACGACGTGGTCGTCAAGACCAAACACGTCGAAACTCTAGTAGACCGATTTGAGGCTCACATTCGACAACCTCCGAGCATATGACATTAAGCTCAACCCGGAAAAATGCGTTTTCGGCGTACCAACCGGAAAGCTCTTGGGCTTCATTGTATACGGTAGAGGAATTGAAGCAAACCCAGCCAAGATCCGAGCTCTATCACAGTTGGATATCCCAAAAGACCTCAAACAAATACAAAAATTGACTGGATGCGTGGCGGCCCTAAGCCGCTTCATCTCCCGTTTGGGAGAAAAGGCATTGCCCCTCTATTGCCTCCTCAGGCGCACCGAACACTTCGAATGGACGGATGCTGCCACGGCCGGACTCGAAGAAATAAAGGCCATATTGGCAACAAATCTGGTCCTGGCTGCACCCAACTTGGGCGAACCAATGTTGTTATATATCGTGGCAACACATCAAGTCGTAAGCGCGGTGCTCGTCGTCGAACGAGAAACAGAAGGGCACAAATTCCCTCTTCAAAAACCAGTGTACTACGTATCCACTGTCTTAACTCCATGCAAGTCCCGGTACCCGCATTATCAAAAGATAGCGTACGCGGTGTTCATGGCATCCCGGAAGCTGCGACACTACTTTCAAGAGTGTTCGATAATAGTGGCCTCCGAAGTACCCCTCAACGACATTATAAACAACCGCGACGCGACGGGCAGGATTGCAAAATGGGCAATCGAGCTCTTACCATTCGACATAACCTACAAACCACGGCGAGCTATAAAGTCGCAAGTCTTGGCTGACTTCATCGCTGAATGGACCGAAGCCGAACTCCCTAATTGGATCATGCATTTTGACGGCTCCAAAATGTTGTCTGGCTTGGGGGGTGGCATCGTATTGACGTCCCCAACCGGAGACACAGTCTAATACGTACTTCAGATAATGTACACGGACTCCAACAATGCAGCCGAATATGAGGCCCTTCTACATGGTCTCCGGATGGCAATCTCCATGGGTATTCAACGCCTAGAGGTGCGCGGGGATTCAAACCTCGCAATATCCCAAGTAAATGGAGACTTTGACGCCAAGGATCCGAAAATGGCAGCCTATCGTAACACCGTCTTAAAAATGACAGCTCGGTTCGAAGGACTCGAATTCCACCAAGTAGCCCGGGATAATAACCAGGCAGCCGACATGTTGGCACGCATCGGCGCAAAACGCGATGCCGTCCCTCCAAACATCTTCCTGGAGCGGCTCTTTAAGCCATCCGTTTTATGGGAAGAGGAGTCCGGAAATAACAACCCGGAACCAACCGCACCACCCAACACAGAACAATCTGACATAATCGGTGGCTCAGCCAATGAAATAACACCTTTAGCCCACGAAATAATGGCAGTAATTGCCCCGTGGACAGAACCATTCCTAGCCTACTTAACTAGGCAGGAACTTCCCGAAGACCAAAATGAGGCCCGCTGCATAGTTCGGCGATCTAAACCTACAAGGTCCATGAGGGAGAACTTTATAAGAAAAGCACAACCGGAGTCCTTCAAAGGTGCATCTCCAAAGAGGAAGGGCGAAATCTCCTGGCTGAAATTCACGCCGGACTCGGCAGGCACCACGCCGCAGCCCGGGAACTTGTGGGCAAGGCCTTCCATACAGGATTTTATTGGCCGACTGCCCGGGAAGATGCTCAGGACTTAGTCCAACGATGCGTCGGTTGCCAGCTCTTTGCTAATCAAAGCCACATGCCACCCACTGCCCTCAAAACAATACCCATTACCTGGCCGTTCGCGGTCTGGGGGCTTGACATGGTTGGACCCCTTAAAGGGGGAACCCACAAGCAAAAATACTTATTGGTCATGGTGGATAAATTCACCAAATGGATAGAGGCCAAGCCAGTTAAGACGGCCGAATCCGGACCTGTGATAGACTTCATATCTAGGGTAGTACACCATTATGGCATCCCCCACAGCATCATCACTGATAACAACACGAACTTCATGGCCGACGAAGTTAAACTCTGGTGCAAAAACATGGGCATCAAGCTTGACTACGCTTTAGTCTATCACCCTCAAACTAACGGTCAAGTCGAACGAGCAAATGGTCTAATCATGAGTGGCATTATACCCAGGTTAGTGCGGTCCCTCACGGAGTCTAACACGCACTGGGTGGAGGATCTCGACTCCGTACTCTGGGGGCTGCGGACCACGCCAAATCGTACTACCGGATTCACACCATTCTTTATGGTATACGGCGCAGAGGCAGTTTTGCCCTGCGATATAATTCATGACTCACCTCGAGTGCGCATGTATGAAGAAAGAGAAGCCGAGTTGGATCGGCAGGACAGTTTGGACGCATTGGAGGAGGAGCGCAACGTGGCAAAGACCCATTCCGCATTCTATCAGCAGCAGGCTCGAAGATATCAAAGTAGAGAAGTACGGGCCAAAACTTACAATGTTGGCGAACTAGTTCTACGCCTGCCGGACAAGAAAAATGACAAACTCAAGCCCAAGTGGGAAGGTCCCTTCATCATCGACCAAGTCCTGACCGGCGGAGCATACCGTCTACGGCAAGCATCGAACAATCGACTCGAGCCAAACCCATGGAACGCCCGCCTCCGAAGATTCTACGCCTAGCACCGGATTCAGAGTTCGTCTCCTTCCTCCGTCCACATTTCAAACGTTTGCTCTCTTTTGCTTTTTCTCTTCCTTCCCCCCTCCTTTTTCGTAAAGCCTTTGTGGGATGACCTGCGCATTGTTCGCACACACTTGACGTGCTGCTTGCACTCATTATACCTAGGGGCTTCTTTAATAGAAGCTTATTTATACGGGCTTCATGCCCAACACATGCGTCACACTTCCGCATGTACCTTTTACTCACCATTATATGCATCAATGTGACTTAAGTTTTGGCCAAGCTGGGTTGCCTGGCTCCTGTGCTTACCCCTACGTTCCCGATTGTTCGGCTAGGAGGTAAAGGGAGCACCTCTGCGATTGTTACTGCCGGGTCAGCCGGATGTGTACCTCAGACTGGGTCAAGCCGAAAGCTAGCGTTCTTAAGGGAATATTCGGTCGGTGACTTGAAAGATGATTTCTTATTTATTTATTTATCTGCCCCCAGATGCTTTTCTGCTCTTTTCGCAGTCTGGACATGCACTTTAGGGCATGCCACCCAGGGAAAGGAACCCCTAACGGAACTATTCTCCCTGGAAGATGTTTCTTACTAGCCATGTAATATAACATAACTAGTTGGGCACTTGTCTGATAAAGCACTAATGACCCCTACGCCTGGTCTCCAAGCATGCCCCGCTTTTTTGCATAACCGCGAGGGTATTCGGACACACTCCGGACTGTTGGGTCCCGAGGTTGAAGCGAAAAGGTCCGCTAAGACAAACGATCTACAATCCGGCTAGAAGGCATTATACATGTCATTTTAAAATACATCGTCACATTGACTGATTGTACTCCTCTTCAATCCCATCTAACAGGCTATCTAATTTACAATCCCGTTGGGAATACTTAGCGGCCAACTCTACTTGGCCGTACATTAAGCTCACAGGGATCTCCTTCCCATCGGGCCCCACAGGTCCGACCTCGGACATGTGGTTCGGATCCGCCTTCGTTTACCGCGTCTTCACCATGGCCCAGGCCTCCCTGGCGCCTTGATGGCAGGCCGATATCTTCCATAGACAGAAGCGTTGTCGTGCTCCCTGAAGCTTCTCCTAAAGTCCTCCAAGACCCTCGGGTAGGGAGACGGACGGCCATAAGGCCTGGGCGACGCCACTCATTGCCTGCCGAACACATTCGTGTAGTTGCAGCATCTCGGGAAGTTGGTCACCCGTTGAACCGGGCATTTCCTCTGCAAGGCGACCTGTGAGCACACCTACAGACACATTTCTGTCAATCGACTTCCTCGACGAACTCTTCTTTTCAAAAGAGTTTGCTCAAGCACTTACTGTAGATGCCGCGACGAAGCCGTCGATTCTCCTTTACGGAGTCAGACAGCTGGACCCGAACATCTTTTAGTTCTTCGCCCAGCTGGGTGTTGGCATCTTGGAGTTTGTTTCTCTCCTGTTGCACCCTCATAAGCACCTTCTCACCGGCCTTCAGCTAGCGCAGCAGATGTTGCTTTTCCGGATCTAGTCCGGCGCTCTCTGCAATGTTATTGTCAGATTTATACGCACGCCACACTTCATAGACCGCTCATCTTTCTTGGAATATGTGTTACCAGAAGGAGTCTCTGTGGCTCCTCCTGCGGCGGCTAGTGCGGCCTCAAGTTGGGCCTTGCACTCTTGAAGCTCCTGGGACAGTTCGGTATTATTCTCTGTAAGATCCTGCATATCAAATGATCCTTAAATCAGTTATTCCAACTATTTCAAGTCTCGGGGGCTACTGACATGTATAGCTATTAAAATTCCTTACTCGTATGTCTTTCACATACTGCTCCGTGGCTCTGGTTAAACCATCTTGAGCGGCACGGAGGTGCGCGTCTCCCGCATTAAAGGCATTTAACGCCTCCGGGGAGAAACACGCATCACGAAGAACTGCCTGGCGGCGCCTGTGATTCATGGCGCTCTCCACCTCAGACCTGGTGGCAGACAGCCTGTCGGCATCCTCCGTTGGTGGAGCATCCGGCTCGCGCCTTGCACCCGCCTTCCCCTCTGGACCAGGTGCTGGAACCTGGCTGGCGGAGGCTTGGTTGGCAACCTCTCCGGACACAGTCCGGCGAGCGCTCTTTTTCCTGGAAGGGTCATGAGCATTAATATGTCTCCTAGGAATCTTTCCCTTAAAAGCGGTGGTGTGCTATACCGTTGCGGCGACGTTTCGATTCGCACCGCACCCCTCTTCCGCCTGCTGGGCCGAACTGACCCTCGTTGGTCAGCTGCCGCGGGATCGGCTTCCCGCCTTGAAGGCACCTCCTGCGAGACACCGTTGGCATACGGTGGTCAGAAATAAGCATGGACAAAGAAATGGTGTCAGGACTCCGGTCATAGTTACCTGGGAAGCCGGAGATAAACCGGGGTAGTCAACCGTAATGGCGACTAGAGCATTGTCCATGCTGAGTTGGTGGAACACCCCATCAATCAGCCCCACCTTTATGTCCGGATCCTCTCCGGAGGCCGGATCAAGGGATCTTTCCGGATCCTCGGGTTGTGGAGTCGGACTGTGTATGCCCTCCACATCCTGGCGCAGTCCCTGCGTCGAAATTATAAAGTAAGACACTTAACTTTGAAAGCACGGATCGGATGGATAAACGTCCGCTTACCCAGCTCCGAGGGTTATTCATGGAGAATCCGTTCAATGGACTCGTTTGGAGGAAGTCCTCCTTCTCCCCCTTCTACAAGCCAGACAGGATCTTCACCAGATCTGCGGCCGATCCCGGCCCCTTGCAGCCATGACGGGTGGCGTCATTCTCCCCGTTGAAATCCCACATGGGGTGGCCCCTATATTGGAGCGGCTGCACCCCTCGCATAATGCATGTGGCCATGACTCCAATCATGGTCAATCCGGAATGAGCCAGCAACCTTATCCGGCCCATCAGATAATGGATGCTCATGTCATCTTCCTGTTGAGGGCTCCGCGGGTGCCAACTCAGGCGTTTCTTCAGAGGAGCGTTGCTGAACTCCGGGAGGCCGATCCAAACTAGGTCCGGCAGTGGAGCATCTTCCACATAAAACCATTCCGAAGGCCAGTCTTCGGACGCCTTCTTTGGGGTTCCGGATAGATATCCGGTCCCGGCGATGCACCATATTTCAGCTCCGCCCACTTGATATATCGACCCCTCGTGAGAATGGGGTACGAGGCAAAACAATCTCTTCCACAGCGCAAAATGGGGCTCGATGCCCAAGAACAGCTCGCAAAGAGCTACAAAACCCGCAATATGCAGAATGGAGGCGGGCGTAAGGTGATGAAGCTGGAGTCCGTAGAACTCCAGAAGCCCCCGGAGAAACGGATGTATGGGAAATCCGAGCCCCCTTATTAGATAAGGGATGAAGCACACCCGCTCTCCTTTGAAGGGACTGGGGGTGTTCTACGCATGTTTTCCACCTTTGTAAGTGGCCAGCCCGGCTCGAACCGGGACCATAAAGGCCGGAGGAAGGTATCCCTCCGCTTGGAGCGTCACCAGCTCGCTGTGCGGGACTGAACATCTCCTCCAATCTCCTGCCTGAGGGATGGGAGCGCGAGAGGAGTAGCCGTGTCGACGGTCCATGATGGAGTGGATTGTTGTCAGAAGCGCTCCGATGAGTACTCGCGGAAGGAGGATGGTGTGATTTGGATCTGGATTCTTGCCTCTCTTATAGGCAGCTTATTCGCGCAGCTTGGGGGTAAAATGTAAAAATACCCTGGCCTTTCGCATTCGTACGACACGTGGAAGAGGGACATTAATTGGCGTGGAAGCCAAGGAGCGCAACCTTTATAAGGAAGCCGGACGCTATTTGGCAAGCACATGGAATTTGGAGGAGAACCCGCCTTGCAACGCCGAAGACAATATACGCGCCGGACTCATCATCATTGAAGCCTAGTTCGGGGGCTACTGAGGGAGTCCTGGACTAGGGGGTGTCCGGATAGCCGAACTATCATTATCGGCCAGACTCCAAGACTATGAAGATACAAGATTGAAGACTTCGTCCCGTGTCCGGATGGGACTTTCCTTGGCGTGGAAGGCAAGCTTGGCGATACGGATATGTAGATCTCCTACCATTGTAACCGACTCTGTGTAACCCTAGCCCTCTCCGGTGTCTATATAAACCAGAGGGTTTTAGTCCATAGGACGAACAACAACAATCATACCATAGGCTAGCTTCTAGGGTTTAGCCTCCTCGATCTCGTGGTAGATCCACTCTTGTACTACCCATATCATCAATATCAATCAAGCAGGAGTAGGGTTTTACCTCCATCGAGAGGGCCCGAACCTGGGTAAAAACATCATGTCCCTTGTCTCCTGTTACCATCCGCCTAGACACACAGTACATGACCCCCTACCCGAGATCCGCCGGTTTTGACACCGACAGACACACAGAGGGTTGGTCAGGCAAACTCGGTGGGACCGATTCGCTCATCTTAGATGGACCGAAACGTTATGAAAGGGAAATGGTAAGTTTGCATTACAATCTTGGTGGGACCAATCGCTCATCTCGGTTTGAACGAAACTTTATGAAGGGAAACAGAGAGATTGCAATCCCATCTTGGTGAGACCGAGATCCCCATTGGTGAGACCGAAAAGACTAGGGTTTGTGGCAGTGGCTATGTCATGAGAACTCGGTGGCGCTGGATGGATGGTTTTGGTGGGGCCGAGTTTGACTCTTGGTTTGGGACATATGTGGATGTGAGAAAGTAGTTGAGGGCTTTGGAGCATATCACTAAGAATTTTGAGCAAAAAACTCATTAAGCAACACCTCATCCCTCCTTGATAGTATTGGCTTTTCCTATAGACTCAATGTGATCTTAGATCACTAAAATAGAAAATGTAGAGTCTTGTGCTTTGAGTTTGAGCCAATCCTTTTGTCCTTAGCATTTTGAGGGATCCACTTTTCTCATCCATGCCATGCCAATCATTGAGCTTTCCTGAAATACTTATCTTGAAATAGCATTAGCTCAATGAGCTATATGTTGTTAGGAATTACCAAAACCACCCAAGGATAGTTGCACTTTAAATCTCCCCCTTTTTGGTAATTGATGACAACATATAGATCAAAGCTTCGACAAATGATTATAAGATTGAAAAACATCGTTGCTTTGAGAAGTATGTGATAAGCAAGAGCTCCCCCTAAAGTTGTGCATTATTTAAAATTTGCTTTGGACTGCAAATGCACAATGTGTTAAGATCAACGGTTACTCTTGCATGTCACATACATCTTGGTGGAGCGCTCAAAATGATAATAATTGAACATATGCATTCATCACAAAGCAAAGTGAATGATCATATAAGGATATAAGAGATAATATCATCCAACAAGCATTAAGGTAGCATATGATCAAACACATGATCACCCAAGTATCTCACGAAAGCATAGTGTATCAAGCAAACACACACAAAAATAAAGAAGTTCAACCACCAAAAACAAGAGAGATAAAAAGCAACACTCTCTCTCGAAGCCTATGATCTATACATTTTTCTCCCCTTTGGCAACAAGTTACCAAAAAGTTCAAAAATGCATAGTGCTAAACAACTCTCAGGCTTGATCTTCATGAGGTGGTGTAGACATGACTCCAAGGACGAAAGCATCAGTTGATGTAGCTGGAGCTGGTGGAGTGGCTGCTGGAGCAGTTGACACTGAAGCTGTGGCAGCTGGTGCAGATGATGTAGCTCTGGTGTCTCGAACAGGCACTACAGCAGATCTCTGTCCTCTGGGCACTCTAGCAAATGCATCTGTGGTAGACTTTCCCTTCTTCTCCTCCACATCCTCCTGAAGTTGCTCAACTGTAGTTTGGATTTCTGTGACCTTCACATCAAGTGCATAAAACTTCTGCTCTATGATTCTCTCCAAGCTCTCCTGGTTTTGAGTCAGGGTGGCCAAGCCCTTCTCAATCCTCAAGGTGGAGGAAATCAAGTAGCCAAGCTAGTCTTGCTTGCTCTTCAGAAACACTTGAGATGCCTCTTCAGCAGTTGGCATCTTTGCAGCTTTCTCTGCCCTTGCTTTCTCTCTATTTTCATGTGCTTGCACAGATGATGGTTCCTCCTCATTCATCTCAACAGTGTTATCTTCAAATTCAGGGTATAGGGGTAGATGCTCCTTATCCAAAAGATATGTGCATGTGCCCATCTTTGAGTTGATGAGCTCCTGAATGTGTAGAGCATACCCACAACTCCTCTTCTGATCAGCTGCTGTTCTCTTGATTGTTTCCACAATCAGGCTCATGACTTTGAATTTCTGAGGTATATCAAACAAGTGCAGTAAGT
This sequence comes from Triticum aestivum, assembly GCF_018294505.1. Lineage (NCBI taxonomy): Eukaryota > Viridiplantae > Streptophyta > Magnoliopsida > Poales > Poaceae > Triticum > Triticum aestivum. Next base: position 180,392,775 of record NC_057810.1, on the reverse strand, counting down.
TGATAGCATGACCTCTGATCATCTTGTGATCTCCTGACTTGGGAAGCTATGTGTGCCAAAGGATCCAGTTGATTGTAGGCAGACCAGACAACAAGAAGTGTACAGATCCATGCTTGTGAGTTTCCAAAGCTTTATCTGGGATCTCTCTGTACACGTGAGCCATAGAGTTGTGGTCTTTCTTCTTCTCTGCATATTCATCCAAGTCATCTTCAGATTCTTCTGGAGCATTGGTCAACTCAGCCCATTCTTCAACTGTGGATTGGTACCTAGTACCTTCATATATCCAGACAATCTTCCCATCTGGGTAGAAGTGAGCGGTGGAGTAAAACTGCATGATGAGCTCATCATTCCACTAGGTGAGCTTCTGGGCAACAAAGTCATCTACTCCACAAGACTTGAAGCTGTCATATACTGCTGGATAGTTGATCCATCTCATGTCACACACAATGGGCTTCTTGTCAAGCAAAATTGTTTCATCAAAATCTTGTTGCTCCTTTGTGTGGAATCTGTAGTCAACTGCTGTCCTTCTCCTCATAGCATAAGGATCTGACTGTCTCCATAATCTCAGTCCAGCATCCTTTCTGATATGCATGTCTTAAGCTACAGGATGAGCATCATTGTGGTCAGGATTCTTGGGCTTTAACTTTCTCAAAACAAGAGAATCATCTTCTTCTTCAGCAGCTTCAGGCACTGGGTCCTTGTTCTTCTCTGATGCAGGTATACTTCTGGTGTTCCTCTTGGGTTTAGGCTTTGGTGCTGAAGCAGCAGCCTTGGGAGCAGCTTTTGGCTTAGATGGAACAGCCCCTGACTTGATTGCATCTCCCATTAGCTTCTGAGCTTTAGGAGCTGGTGCAGCATCCTCTTCCTCTTCTTCTTCCTCATCAGAATCTCTCCTCATAGAGGGCTTGCCAAGGACTTTGGCAGTGGTACTTCTCACTCTCTTCTTCTTCTTGTCTTGGCCAGCAGCTTCTTCATCAGACTCAATGGTGAATTTCATGGTTTCACCAGTGGCAACCTTCCCAGGTTTGGAAGTGGGCATTCTCTAGGCAGGCACCTTATTGTTCATGCCTGGCTTTGTGGTAGTAGCTGTGCCATACTCCTTTTTTAGCACCTTCTTCTTAGAAGTGGCCTCATCCTCAACAGCAATATAGTCCTCATCTTTAGAATCTGAGGTTTTCTTCTTCCTTGTCCCGGTGGCTGCTTTTGGCAAATTGCTGGGTGTGCTCCTGCTACCCTCATCATAGCTGCTTGAGGGACTAGTGCCCTCACTCATCTGAGCTTGCTGCTTTGTCTTGTTCTGGCTATCACTTTGATCAGACATTTTGCAAAACTGACAGCAGACCCTGTGAATAGATATAGATGAGGTAGAGTGGATGAGCATCACAAAGTGCAGAGGTTTTTGCAAAACAATTGAGTCAAAAACTTAGATTTAGTTTTCCACAGAAAGCATTTCGGAGCTACCGATTTGTAAACTCGATGATACCGAAGCAGCTTTTGGAACCTAAACTAGTGAACTCGGTCAGACCGAGTCACAGTTCGGTGGCACCGAGACTGCTAGGGTTTCACAAATAATTGATATCAGTCACACCGATTTGCAATTCTCGGTCAGACCGAAAATCACATGTGCCATGGCCTAAGCCAAATTGGTGAGACTGATTTCTACAACTCGGTCAGTCCGAGATGAGTTCGGCGGAAACCTAACCCTAAATTTTCAAATCAAATCTAATCTACGGAGTGCTTTCGCTGGATGGAATGATTTCAAATGTGGCAAGAATCATGACAAAGCATTGTTCTAGGAATCGGAGTTAAAGATTAGCACAAAGTTTCAAGTTCATACCCTAATGCAGCGGTGAACTTGCCACGGTGGCAACGGCAAGGCAGAATGCCGTTGACGGCGGCGGAGACCAGCGGCGGGAGGTCGCTGGCGATGAGGAGGACGATCCGGAGACCCAAAGAGGCAGAGCTGGCTGTGCGCGGGCGAAGGGTTTCGGAAATTTTTTCAAAATTTGACCCGTGAGTATATATAGCCAGACCCTGTCGGTGTGACCGAGTGGAACAACTCGGTGGCACCGAGATGCAAAGCTGCAAGCAGTTACTGCAACTCGGTGTGACCGAAAAGTTCTAATCGGTTGCACCGAGGTTGAAAACATAGATCAACTTAGTGATCTCGGTATGACCGAAAAGGGAGAATCGGTCAGACCGAAATGCACAAAGAGGTTTTGGATGTTTAAGTCTATGACAAATCGGGGACTCCGAGTGCTCCTCACACAGAGTGGTTCGAATCTGACTTGATCAAACTTTGTGATGTAGCATGAATAGAGTTTGAGACAAGAAAAGCATAGATAGCTAGAGAAGGTTCTTAGGCATTCTTGTCCATCCACTTGGCAAAAGAAAAGAATCCAAACAATCAAAATAACAAGTGGATGTCCTTGAATGAGTAAAATATGCAACCAACATGCTCACACAATAAAGTAGCAAATGAAATATGTGGCAAAGCATGCACAACCAATTCTAGCATCTATCAAACAATTGGCGATGACTAGGTCATATATATATGAGTATATTGACTTAGGAGTCAAATGAGAACATTTGATCATAGGTCATACTCATCGTTTAAGCACAAGTAGGGTTACCACTTTTACATAAAGCATTGTTGTGTTCACACCATTAGAGTTGCTTTAGCTCAATACTTAGAGTAAAGCTCCCCCTAGATGTGAGATCCCCCCTAAGAGGGATGAACTAACCTTGGGTTTTGTCGATGATGACTTCATGTAGGTGTTGAAGATGTGGATGCTCAATGTTGATGTAGATCATTTGGAGCAATCCATTGGAGTGAGTTGCCCTTTCAATACCTATATGGGTTAGTCCCACAAGGAACAACACAAGGATATCCATAGACATACAGTGATGCATACCAAGATGATGTCCATGAAAGTATTAGGTTACCTTGTCCCTTGTCTTACCAGCAAGAGGGTTTGTGACTCCTTGAACTAGTGCAAGATGTGGAAGTTGATTGCACTTGTCCTTGCCAAAATGATATGAGTGAAGTATGTTGGCGGAGTCACCCTCAAGAACTCTAGTTCTTCTTCTTTGGGATCCACATCATCTTGATGGGAATCCATGGAGTTGTAGTTTTACTCGATGAAGTAGAACTTGATGTAGTCTTGGGAACCCACTTGACCAAGGCCTTAGGAGCTTCTTCAAATGCATCAATCTCCTCTTGAAGCTTGTCCTTGCCTTTTTGCTTGTGGTCTTGTGGTGGAAGATCATCTTGAGCTTGTGTCCCTTTGAAAGAAGTAGGATCATACTTCTCTTGTTGAGGAACAAACTTCGTCTTGGGGTATTGATCTTCTTCCCACTCAACTCCATTGGCATTGAACTTTTGTTCAAAACCAACACCTTGATTCTTCCGGTGCCTTCCTTGCTTGCGTACAATTTCCTCGAATTGCTTACTTCCGGCAAGACTCTTGTAAACACCTTTCTCTATAATTCCCTTCAATAATCTATTTTCTTGCTCAAGTGTAACTTGGCTAAGAGAATCATTAGTGGAATCAAGAGAACTACTATAAGCAACAACATCGGATTTAGCATGATTATTGTTACTACTAGAAGAAGAATCTTGTTACTAGACTTGACTTGTGGCATGTAAGTGGCAAGAGTAAACGCTTGGCAATGTAAGAAGAACTTTTCTTGCAAAGATCATCATTGATTGCCTTTAAAAACTCATGCTCTTGCTCAAGGTTGAGCTTTTCAAAGCGTAACTTCTCATGAGTCTTTAAAAGTTCTCGATGATCTTCCAAGATAGTTTCATGAGCTAACTTAAGAGTGTTTAGTTCTTTAGTTAGGCGCTCAATCTTCTCCTTATCATTGTCATTCATTTTATCTTGATTAGCATGATTAATTGACGTTTCATCATAGTATTCATCACTAGAGTTGTCAACAAGTAAATCATCATCACCTAACAAGTCATCTTCATCACTATTGAAATCAACATACTCGGGGTGTGATACCTTTGGGCCTTTAGCCATGAAGCATCTTCCAAGTCCTTCATTTGGTGAGTCAAATATGTTGTAGGAGTTGGTTGACACAAGTGCTAGACCGGCAACACCTTCATCTTGAGTATATTCGGAGTCGGAGTGATAGCTTCTCTCGGAGTGATTGTCGGAGTCGAAGCCGTATACCCATTCACCAACATGAGCTTGATGTCTTCATTTTGTGTAGCTCCTTGATGACTTGTCCTTCCTTTCCGAATCCTTGCTTCTCCGGGATGTTCTTAATTCGTAACGATCATCTCTACTCCTTCTTTCTCTTGATGGTGATTCTTCTACTCCTTCTTTTTGGAGAATCTTCTCTTCTTTTGTAGGGAGCCGTACACTCATTGGAGTAGTGTCTGGGTCTTCCACTATTGTAGCAATTACGCTCACAACTAGAAGATCTTTTGTCATTGTAGGACCTTGACTTGGAACTTCTTTCCTTGCTTCTACTCTTGTAGAACTTGTTGAAGTTCTTCACCATTAGGCTCAATTCTTCATTCAAGGTTTGTTTCTCACTTGATGATGTGGGAGCTTCACATGAGGCTTTGTAAGTACCACTTGACTTGTTGTTGAGCTCCTCCTTATCCTTGAGTGACATCTCATGAGCAACAATTCTTCCAATGACTTCCGTTGGCTTGAGATCTTTGTAATTGGGCATCATTTGGATCAATGTGCACACGGTATCATATTTTCCATCCAGGGCTCTTAGCATCTCCTTGATGATGAGTTTGTCGGTCATCTCTTCACTTCCTAAGCCGGCGATCTCATTTGTGATGAGAGCAAGCCTAGAGTACATTTCAGCGACACCTTCACCATCCTTCATTTTGAACTTGTCAAGTTAACTTTGAAGCACATCCAATTTGGATTCCGTGACGGAGTCGGTACCTTCGTGCATGTCAATCAAAGTACCCCAAATTTCCTTTGCATTCTCAAGACGACTGATTTTGTTGAATTCTTCGAGGCACAATCTGTTGAAGAGGATAACACAAGCTTGACCATTGTATTGCAGCATCTTCAACTCTTCCACGGTAACTTCACGGTTCGGTTCTCTCCCATCAAATAATTCACTTTGCAAGCGAATACACACAATAGCCCAGACGGCGGGGTTATGTCCAACAATATGCATTTCATCTTATGCTTCCAACTAGCAAAACTAGTACCATCAAAGTAAGGACCTCTACGTGGTAATTTCCCTCGCTAGACGCCATACTCTCCTAGGTTGTGAAACCGAGGCTATGACCACCAAAAGCTATGGAAATCAAAGCAAATTGAGACCAAAGCTCTGATACCACTTGTAGGATCGCAAGTATGTCTAGAGGGGCGGTGATTAGACTACTTGACCAAATAAAAATCTAGCCTTTTCCCAATTTTAGTTCTTGGCAGATTTTAGCAACTTAGCACAACTCAAGCAATCAACCTACACATGCAATTCTAAAAGTATAGCAGCGGAATGTAAAAAAATTGCATATGAAGGTAAAGGGAGGAGTTTGAGGGAGCAAACGCAATGTTGACATGGAGATTTTTTAGTCGTGGTTCCGATAGGTGGTGCTATCATACATCCACGTTGATGGAGACTTCAACCCATGAAGGGTAACGGCTGCGCGAGTCCACGGAGGGCTCCACCCACAAAGGGTCCACGAAGAAGCAACCTTGTCTATCCCATGATGGTCGTCGCCCATGAAGGACTTGCCTCACTATGGTAGATCTTCACGAAGTAGGTGATCTCCTTGCCCTTACAAACTCCTTGGTTCAACTCCACAATCTTGACGGAGGCTCCCAAGTGACACCTAGCTAATCTAGGAGACACCACTCTCCAAGAAGTAACAAATGGTGTGTTGATGATGAACTCCTTGCTCTTGTGCTTCAAATGATAGTCTCCCCAACACTCAACTCTCTCTCACAGGATTTGGATTTGCTGGAAAGAAGATTTGAGTGGAAAGCAACTTGGGGAAGGCTAGAGATCAATATTTATGTGGTAGGAATGGAATATCTTGACCTCAACACAAGTGTAGGTGGTTCTCTCTCAGAAAATGTATGTTGGAAGTGTAGGCATGTTCTGATGGCTCTCTCCACGAATGAAGAGTGGGTGGAGGGGTATATATAGCCTCCACACAAAATCTAACCGTTACACACAACTTACCAAACTCAATGGGACCGAATCCTAAAACTCGGTCGGACTGATTTAGTAAATAATGTGACCGTTAGGATTTTCGATGGGACCGACATGTCATCTCGGTGGGACCGATATGGTTAGGGTTAGGGCATAACGTAATCTCGGTGACATCGATTACACAAACTCGGTGAGACCGATTTTGGTAATGGACACAGAGAGGGTTTGTCAGGCAAACTCGGTGGGACCGATTCGCTCATCTCGGATGGACCAAAACATTACGAAAGGGAAATAGTGAGTTTGCATTCCAATCTCGGTAGGACCGATCGCTCATCTCGGTTTGACTGAAACGTTACGAAGGGAAACAGAGAGATTGCAATCCCATCTCGGTGAGACCAAGATCCCCATCGGTGAGACCGAAAAGACTAGGGTTTGTGGCAGTGGCTATGTCATGAGAACTCGGTGGCGCCGGATAGATGGTTTCGGTGGGGCCAAGTTTTACTCTTTGTTTGGGACATATGTGGATGTGAGAAAGTAGTTGAGGGCTTTGGAGCATATCACTAAGCATTTTGATCAAGAAACTCATTAAGCAACACCTCATCCCTCCTTGATAGTATTGGCTTTTCCTATAGACTCAATGTGATCTTGGATCACTAAAATAGAAAATGTAGAGTCTTGTGCTTTGAGCTTGAGCCAATCCTTTTGTCCTTAGCATTTTGAGGGATCCACTTTTCTCATCCATGCCATGCCAATCATTGAGCTATCCTAAAATATTTATCTTGAAATAGCATTAGCTCAATGAGCTATATGTTGTTAGGAATTACCAAAACCACCCAGGGATAGTTGCACTTTCAATTACCCATGAACATAGAATTTCAGACCAAATATATCCGAGCCAGATGTAGCAAGTTGGCGAATGAAGAAATCCTGAGCATTGAAACCGATGCCATTGAGAATATAGAAGACCAATGTCTTCATTGAGCCTTCAAGCTTTGCTGAAGGAGAATGTCCATTGATGGGCCATAGAGTTCGCCTAATAATGTGATAGATGGTGTGGGGCAGAAACTCTAGGTCTTCAATAAAGAATTCCTTGGGAAATTCCGCATCTTGTGGCAGAGGCTTCATCACACTAAGCATTTGGCTCATGTTGGGCTCAGGCTTCTGGAATATGCTTTCTAAAGCATTGCAGTGATGCTGACAACCAGGTTCATAAAGTTCACCTGGCGTGGGCAGGCCAGTAAGCTCAATGAGATCAAGAGAGCTTTGGCTTCATGATGGACATTGCATGTCATCCACTCAAGGACCCATGTTTTGATGTCCTTGTTGTATCCGCGGATGTGAAGTGTAGCATAGAATTGTAACAGAAGCTCTTCATTCCAATTTTCCTTGTCGGTCACGAACTACAGAAGGCCAGCATCTCTAAAGCAGTCTAGGGCTTCTTCCAAATAGGGCAGTCCAGCAATGGCTTTGCAGTCAAGATGCATATGAGGAAAAATGCGCCCTTGATTGTATAAGACACAAGAATAATAACTGCGCTGCTGATAGCTCCGGAACTGATCAGATGAAATTCTGGGCTTTGAATATGGGTTCTTGGACCTATCAAAGAAAGTGTTGTGTTCAATGAAGCCATTTGCATTGAATGATCCTGGCACAGATGCAGTACCTGGAAACCTTGGCAGCCTTGGTTTTGGCTTCTGAACCTGGGGCATGTGCTCGACATGATAATCAAACTGAGGTCCGGGAGCAGGTGGAGGAACCAGAATAGGCCATCTTACAGGGACAAGCTCGCCTTGATAAAATGCTTGCTCAATGGTATGAGGCCTTGGAGGCGGTACAGGAGCAGTGGCATTGACAAGGGCTTCAGTCTACACATTGGTTGCAGGTGCATCATTGGCTTCAGACACCGTATTCACTGTAGGTGCCACATTAGCTTCAGCCATGACAACATCATTGGCTTCAGTAGTGTTGTTGGTGGCTGCCTCAGTATTTTCATCCTCCACTTGAGTAGCTGGAGGTCGGGCATAGACATGTTCTCCTCGAGAAAATTTTATTTATTGGTGGGGGGTGTGACAACACGCTCTTCTTCTTCACGGGGTTCTTGATTTTCATCGGCTGATGCAGCCGGTATGTCTTCAGCAGCCTTGGCTTCAGACTCAGAGACGTTCACAGTAGGAGTTGCTTCAGAAAACACTTGACGTGCTACTGAGTTGGGTTGCACTTCTCCTACTGGGACGCTCGACACAGCAACTTGTGGCCTTGGTCCTTTGCGAAGCCTACGGAATGCAAGCGTCGCTTTTGGAGTAGGAGTTGGATGGACCACATAGTCGTCATCATGAAGCACCGGAGTGGTGACTTGAGGTGGGGGAGTACTTGGAGAGCTTCGACTTGGAGTTTCTGGTTGGGGGCAATCAGCCCATAATGCATCCTGAGCAATTGGCGTCAAGGGACGACCAATGCGGATGATTTCGCTATTCGTGAGAACAGCGATGATACCATATGGTGCTCGATCTGAGGAAGAACTTCTTCATCTTCTACATTTTCTTGGGGACCAATGTCTTTAGCTGCGGTGGGGTCAACAGCTGGATCTTCTTCAGCTTCAGGAGCCTCTGTGGAAGCAGGCTCGTGAACAACTAACTAACGCTCTTGGTGGGGGGATGCATGACAAGCAACTGAGAGGGGATCGACAAGAAGGGGCTCTGAAGGAGCAGCCCGATTCTTCTTCGAAGACTTTGTCTTCCGCTTCTTGGTTAGTGGAGCATCATCAGGAACATTCTTGTTCTTGTGTTTTCTGGCTTCGGCCTCAGCTACCCTTGTCTTGTTCAGTTCTGAAGCCAATGTGAGGACCTTAGGCTTCGAGCTTGTCATGCTGGCAGGGAAGACAATGTGAGGTGCTTCCTATCTTGACGCCTCAGCTTGGGTCACAGTGGGCTTCTTCTTTTTGGCAGACATCTTGGGGTCGATGCCTGGACGCCCAAGAGCCTTGCGCTTTTCAGCTTCATTGTGAGCCTGAACACACTTGGCAGCAAGGTGTTTCATTCGCTCTCTTGAACCTTTTGCCTCTTCACGTTTCTTGTGAAACGCTTCCTTGAGATCATGCAACAGCTTCTTGAAGTTCTGAACATCAGTGACATTGAGCTTGGCCATGTTCTTCTTGAATTGAGCCTTTTAATAGTCAATCTTGTTCTTGAGCTCGACTATCTTCTAAGCCAGAGCAAGCTCATTTGCAATGGCACTGTTGAAAGCGACACTGATGCCAATAGGAAGTTGAAGATCATCAATGCTGAGATCCGGATTAGCAAACCACTCATCAATGAAGTTGTTGAGGATGTCCACATCAAAGAGGGGCAAATTGTTGAAGATTTCCGCCTCTTGTTTGCTCTTTATCAGTAGCTCAAGAGCATCTTCACAAAGATCATCGTCACTGGAAAGATCAATGGCCTCATTCTCGTTCCTTGGAATGGTAGCTGGGGTCAGTGCTTGACCAGAACTCAGGATGGGCTTCTTCTTTTGCATGGACTTCTCGGTCTTCTTGGAGACTCGAGAGAGGTCTTCAGATTGCATACTTGAAGCAGGAGGGGCAGTTGCCAATGGCTTCACACGTGAAGCTTTTGGTGCAGCAGAGTGTTTTGAAGCCTTTGATTTCTTCTGCTTCTGCGGCAGAGGAGGAGCTGGTGCTTCATTAGAATCTGCACCATCAGCTGAGTGATCCACATTATCCCCTTGAACTGCAATGTGAGTGATGAGGCCTTCGAGGTTGTAGAAGGGGCCGATTCTGTTTTCATATGCTTCACGGGTGCCATCATCCAAGGAGCAGATGGACCGGGGTTGAAGTCAAGTCCAAATGCCTTCTTGTTCTTCATAGCAAAATCTTTGGCAAACTTGAAGTTACACTTGAACAGATTGTCTTCACGACACCATAGCAGAGAAGATGGGTCAGTAATCTCTGGCTGTGGTCCGTGAACCATGCACGGGTAGAAGCCTTGATCAATAGCTTCAGATAGGGACCGGGGTTGAAGATTTTTGTATAATATATCTCCCCAGGGCTGCTTGATGGCATTTTTCTTAGCATACTCTTTAGTGACAAATCTATACTTAAACCATTCTTCATCCCAATATCTTCGAATCCATTAGATTCGAGTTTTGCGTTCACCATAAGTCTCTTCAGGGTCTGTCTTGTACATTTCATGCAGATCTGGTGGCAAATCTTTGGATGTATTCCCTCGGTGTTGTCTGCCGCCCTTTCTAGTTGACTTCTCTATTGCCATGAAGCTTAACCTGAATGGCTTCAGAACTTGCAAAGGCTTCCTACGGCTGGTCAGACAAGAACTGGCTTCAGGAGAATTGATATGAATCTATAAGAATTCTGCAAATGAATGCGGACTATGAGAACCAAGGGATTCTCCCACGGACATGTACCTGTGATAGCATTAGAGGTGCGAGGGAAGGGGAAGAGGTCATATGCATTCTCAGAAGATTTTGAAGATAAATTAGTTTGAAGATATTGACCTCATAACGCGAAGATATTCACTTATTTTTTGTGAGTTAGTTCCAGATTTGTACGAATCCAAGAATAGGTACAAGTGAGGAATCTAACTTGTAGTGAAGCATAAGTGAATATACTAGGCATAATATGAGATGCAGAATAGGGTAGATTCAACTTTGTAAGCAGAGAAACCACTTTTGGTAGAGAAGGATGAATCTATCAGATCAAAAAGGCAGTAAAAAGTGAGTTTTAATTACCACACGAAGAACTGCTAGAAAAAATGGAGTTGGAGGTCGAGAAGTTCAATCTCCTATGCCCTAACTTGGCGACGGAAGACACCTATGGCGGCGGCCGAGAAGACGAGGTCCACGGCCGGCGTGAGGACGGCGTCAGTGAGGTCGCGGCAGCTAAGCGCTTCGTCGTCGGCGTCGTCACGAGCTAGCGGTGGCGCTAGGGTTTTGAGCGAGGTGCGAAGGTGGAAGAAAGATTTTTGACCGTGATTGTAGCGACCAGACCTCAACCAGCCTGATCTCTGTACTTTAGTGTCATCCCTGGATTAGTAATGCTGACACGCACAGTACTTGAAGGATTTATAACAGAGTAGCAATCACACACTTATTACATCAAGTGTCTCAAAAGAGAACTTATTACAATAAATATGGCTTAAGGCCATCTAACAGCGGAAGGCTTGGAAGATAAGTGAGTCCATCAACTCCAACGGCATCACTGAGTATAAGACCACGACCTAAGGCACCTTACTCGTCGTCTGAAAAGTCTGCAACATGAACGTTGCAGCCTGAAAACGGGTCAGCACATGGAATATGCTGGCAATATAACACATACAGAGTAATGAAAGAATAATGCTATACTACATGCATATATGGCTGGTGGAAAGCTCAATGGTTACAGTTTTGCATAAAGCCAATTTTTCCCTACTGCAAAGGAATAAATTTTATTTAACTATCATGGTGGTTGTTAAACATTGAGAAGATAGACATCCTCTCAATCCCAATTAAGCATCATCATTAAACCCAACAAATTAAATTAAAGTAACACTACTAGGGAAAACCTTAAACACAGAAATTTAGCAACATCGCGGGTCAAAAAAGCGCGCTAGTGCTATATAGTAGTAGCGATCTAAGAAAAACCGCGCTACAGATACAAACTTAGCAGTAGCGCTTGTGGTAAATAAAGCGCTACTACTAATATTCCCATTGGCAGAATGCTAGGCTACGCATAGCAGTAGCGGGCTTCGAAGAAACGCGCTACTGCTAGAGCATAATTAGCAGCGCGTTTCCTGAGAAGAGCGCTACTACTAACGGAAATAAAATAAGATGAAGAACAAATAGAAAAGTAAATGGAAATGAAAGAAATAGAAAAAGGAGAAAGGGAAAAATAAAATGTAAAGCAAAATAAATGAAAAAGCGAAAAATCGGAGGAAGGCATAGCAGCAGCGTTTGTTTGTAAGAGGCGCTATAGCTAACGTAGCTGCAGCGCGTGTCCTAGACCCCCGCTATAGAAACAGAATAGGAAATTAAAAAAGGAAGAAATTTACATAGCTATAGCAGCAGCCCGTTTTGCAGAAACCGCTATAGCTATCTTATCTATAGCACGTTTTGCGAAACGCGCTACCGCTAAGTTTGACTTAGCCAAAAAACCGTTTCCCCCCGGCCACCACTTCTCCCCCAAATCCCTCAACCCACCCCGCGCGCCGCCGTCTCCCCGATTCACCGTCGCCCCACTTCGCCGCCGACGACGACGCCACCAGAGCCGTGCGCCGTCGACGACATTGGAGCCGCCCCCAACGCCATGGAGCCGCGTGGCCTCGTCAACGCCACTGGAGCCGCCGTCGATGCCACCTTCCTCGCCATCACCGGAGACGCCCCTGCCTCCCTCGCCGTCACCGGAGACGCCCCTGCCTCCCTCGCCACCACTGCCTCCGTCGCCACCACCGGAGCCATCATCTGTAAGCCCCCACCCCTCCTCTCTCTCTCATGCATAGGTTAGCCAGTTTAATTAGGTTAATTATCTAGGTTAGGGTAAAAATTTAGTTAGGGCATTGACAGAGAAGTAGTTAGGTTAACTAGTTTAATTAGGTTAATTATCTAGGTTAGTGCAAAAACTTAGTTAGGGCTTTGACAGAGAACTAGTCAGGTTAACTAGTTTAATTAGGTTAATTATCCAGGTTAATTAGTGCAAAAATTTATTTTAGGCTTTGACAGAGAACTAGCTGCGTTAACTAGTTTAATTAGGGTTAATTATCTAGGTAAACTAGATTAACTAACTAGGTTAAATAGGTAGGTTAATTAGGTTCGTTGGATTAACAAGCTAGGTTAAGTAGATTGGCAAAGGTTTTTGATTTTTGAAAAGACCACTATTTTTCAAGGAAAAGAATTTAGGCAAATTTTATTTTTCATTGAAGTGGTCATGTTATATCTTTTCATTGAAGTTGTTCGATTGTGCCCAAGTGGCTTTGTTGTTTCCAGGGAATGATGCTGAGTGGCCTATGTTTTGCCGGAATGTTGATTCATTTCTGTTCCGGCAAATTTCAGGTTCTCGATTTGTCCACTTTTTAGCAAAGGTCATGCCGAAATTTCCCGTGAATTTCGGCATGACTTGTGCTACAAACTAGGACATATCGAGTGCCCGGGATTTGCCGCACCAGGAAGGAGTCAACATTCCTGCAAAACAATAGTCCTTTTTTATGTCATTATTCATTTTATTAGGTCTAGAATTAATTGACTAGATTTAATCATAGGAAACATGGCTAGCAACGATGAAGGACAGGGTTCTGGTGATTGCGACGACGTCTACCGGGCGGCAGACGAATTTTTTAGCCTTACCGACGATCAACAGATGTTGTTGCTGGGCCCACCGGTGGCATCGGGGACTGAGACCGACACGCAGACCGGTGCTGAGACCGACACGCAGACCGGTGCTGAGACTGAGACCGGCGCTGAGATTCAGACCGGCATCGAGACCGGCGCTGAGACCGGTGCTGCCTCGGGGAGCGGAGCCGGTGTAGAACCGAAAGCAAAGAGGCAACGGGTTCCTAACAAACTCAGGACTACTAGACTGGTGGTCACGGAGGTGGACAACGGCAATTTTGAGCCAAAGGCGCCCGAGGAAGCGCGCGCGTGCTACGGCAATCAAATAGGCTGCATCATACGGACAACCGCCACCATCAACGATGAGAATCTAAAGAAGATAGAAAATATGAGGAGCTCCCTCCTAAAGAAGTTTCACCAGATATTCTTGTTCCCGGGCCGGAATGAGAAGGATTATGAAGATCCAGACAAGGACCCGACAATGAAGAAGATAAACAAAGACGCCATGATCAAATTTAGCAACGCGTTGGCCGCCTGGAAAAATCGAGTGAAAGCAAAGATCAACGACGGGGAACCCTACTCCGAGATTGTAAAGGAAAGTCCGACAATCACGGAAGAGCAGTTTCAAATATTCAAGGAGGCTTGCGAGGCCGAAGCTGCCAAAGAAAAGTCTAAGTACATGAAGGGGCTTCAAAAGAGGAACATTGGGACCCACCACCTCGGAAGCCGTGGTTACAGCGGAAAGAGGTCCAAATGGGCCAAGTAGGACGCGGAAGCCGCGAGTCTGGGCATCCCAGACCCCTTGGCGGATTTCACCGTCTCGCGGGAGCGTGATGTCCTAAGGGCCCGGCACCGTTGGGACCCAGTGAAGAAGGTTTATGAGACAAAACCGGTCATTACGGAGTTCATGAGACTGCTGGTAATTTTAGTTTCTGAGAAATTCGACTGCACACGTTAGTCATATTTGTAAACGATCCTTGTGCCTTTTGCAGAGAGAGCAGCACCGGATTGCGGCCGAAAGCGACTCGCTGTCTGAGGCATTGGCGAGGCCCAAGTGGGACACTCCATTCAACCGGGCGTTGAACATATTGAAACAACAACCGGTGGATACTCGACCGTCGTATGGACGCGTGCACGGTGTCGGAGACGGCGCCACGTGGAAGAAGTACTACCGTGAGACCACAGAGGAGAAAAAGGAAAGATGGAGGTTAACTGAAGAAAGCATCGACAAGAAGGTTGAGATGGCGGTCGAGAAGAAATCATCTCAGACAGTCACAATAGCGGTAGCTGCCGCAAAACAGGCGATTGCAGATATATCTATTTCCTTGGTGACGGGCGTTCACACTTGGACAAGGCAAAATCCAGAAAAAATGCACAGGACTTTCCCCTTGCTGACTTCTTGGGAGCACATGCTCCCGCACCGGCTCCCGCACCTGCTCCTGCACCGGCTCCCACACCGGCTGCCGCACCGGACGTGCTCGGTGGTGCCTCCTCTTTGGCTGAGCTCGACGTCCTCACGGTATCTGCCACACCGGCCCCCTTTAATATAAATGTATAATCTCCCGTTTTCATTGCCTTTCGGATGTCTCACGTCGCAGACTTTTCTTTGCAGGCCGACGAAACCCCGTGCACCATATTGTACACCATCGGCGAACAGAAGGTGGACTTGGGGAAGGGGACGATAATGGAGCCGAAGGAACCATTGTTCCACAGCCGGTCGATCCCCCCGAACGTCTTCAAGGTTTCCGTGGCCAGTGTCAAACCGGGCCACGAGAATTTGCCTCCTCTAATACTAGTGGGGGATGACGACGAGACCCCGCGGCGGCTTGGTGATTGTTGCAATGGTTGGGTCCTGTTGTGGCCAAAGAGTCTGCTTCGTCTGGAGGCGGCCGGGAGCACACCCACGAGCACGCAGCCTCAGCAAGGTATGAACATCAACACCCCACCTACCCAATTAGCGTCGGGTGTCGGGTTGGGTGATAGCGGACGGGGTAAGCAGGTGGCTCCATTAGTCGCTGATGACGTCGCCATGGATGAGGATGAGGATGACGATGGCGCTGAACAGTATGTCTATACTGGCGCCTCCTCAGGGTTTGAGCATCATGAGTCGGTGCCTGAATTACCGTCTCAACGTATTATTGACGACCATCCGGTGGTAAAGAAGCCTAGGAAGAGAGCGAGGAAAGGCAAAAAAGCTGATTCTATGATCCAGCCGCCTCAGCAGCCTCGGCTTCAGGACCGTGTAGATATCCCCGATGCGGATAAATGGCATATCCCCGGTCGACCAATCCTACCTGAAACAGCGCTACGGGCCAGATTCGGCGATCTAAGGAGACTTCATGACGATGTGCTGCGGGTAGAGAAAGGCCTCATCGCCTCGAAAGATCCAGGATACCCACTCTACGTGGTTAACGTTCCGCGGCAAATGTCGTACGTCGACGGCTTCCCCGCGGATAAGTTCTTCCTCCGATTCGATTACATATTCGACATGTTTCACGTGAAGAAGCTGGATTTTACGTTTGTCCGCCTTTATGCCTTGCACATGAACTACATCATTGGGGTTGAGCAGATACGTTTTATCTGTGTCGCTGACCCGTACTACATGCACGAGGGCTTCTTGGGAGTCTGTGCACAGCATCGTGAATACGCGAGGGATTACATCGTCAGTTTCATGCTCGCCAATAAGGACAAGGAGGCGATTCTCGTGCCTTATCATCCCGTGTAAGTCATCCGCGCTGCTATCCTTCCTTCGATTTCAATAATTCATTTGCACGGTGGAGGCTAATTAATTTGAGGTGTACTTATTTTGCGCAGCGGCGGGCGCGCCGTCCTCATCATCCTCTACCCCCGATTCTCCCACGCTCTTTACTTGGACTCGTCGAAGAACATTCACAAAAAGGATTACACCCACATCAAAGATGTTCTCGACAGTGCTATGTTTTACTACCAAGCAAGGGGTGGAGAGGTTAGGGACAAGAAGAGAAGGGGCGGCAGGGCCGCCTTCAGCCATAAGACCGACTTCTGCTGCATCCAGCAACCGAACGATTCTCTTAATGATGGATTCTATGTCCTACACCACATGCTGGAGTACAGACGGGATCACCAGAACCTTCACATGGCACCTAGATCTGGCGATGCCCATATTCTGCAATGGGCAAAGGACATAGGAGATATCGAGGATCATCGACTTCGAGCTGAGTTCTATAACATCCAGCGCGAACTTGCCCAAATCATCATGAATGAGGTCGTCGGAAAAACAGGGATGTTCCATGCAGAAGGACAAATGTCGCGGGAAGACGTCCGAACATGGATAGCCTCTCAGCGTCTCGACATGAAGCCTTTCACTAAGCTCGATGACTATCTCCCTGACATGGATGGATGGCACGACATGATGGAGTGATTGTCGATATATGACAATGTGTCCGTTTAGTCCATACTTTCTTTTATGACAAAACTTTGAGTTATGCACGGTGAAACTTTATTTGTGATGTAATTAAACCGTCCTCCTCCTCGACTAGCGAAAATCACTCTAGTTAGGTCATTTTGGGTACGATGAACTTTGTTATTTATGCTTATGATATGTTGTTTCTATTTTTGCCAAGTCTGTCTCTTTCTGTTGCTCAACTATATATGTTGCATATCATCGACTCATGTGACGATGCAGGTGCATAGATCATAGATGGCGAAGAAGTGCTACGCCAGGAGTATATATACGACAAGTGGCCGGAGTGTCAGGCCCAGGTGTACCGGTTTTCGGTTTCCGAGCGACACGCAGTACTTAGTTTAGGTTCACGCTAATGCGAGAGAGGGATACGAACTCATGTACTCAAAGTGATAGCTATTCTCGCGTATATCATTGTTTAGATGGATGACGATGTATTTGCAAGTAATCGAGACTTGTATCGCTATTTTCGAGATTGATGACGAGAGACCACTTTGTGTTGGATGATGATTATGATGATGACATGATTTGATGAGACTAATTGTATGTATATGCTATGATTACATTTGTATGTGGATGATATGCTAAAGATTATTGTATAAAGCCTATTCAAATAAAAAACAAATAAAAAACAAATATGCAGGGAAAAAAACTAATAAAACTAGTAGTAGTGAGGGGGGGGGGGAATTTAGCAGTAGCGCCGACTTACCTGTAGCGCTTCCTGCTGAAAAGCGCTGCAGATAATATCAGTAGCGCCCTTTTCCAAAGAGCGCTACAGATATTCATCAGTAGCAGTAGCGTTGGTGAACAGGCGCTACTGCTATGCGTTAGCTGTAGCGCCTTATTAGTAGCGCTGGTACCCGCGCTACTGAGAGGGCCAAAACCTACGCTGCTGCTAGGCTTTTCCCTAGTAGTGTAACATGATGAGATTCACATGATAATCCAAGTACTAGATACTTAAAACGTCCATAACCGAAGACACGACTAACCATGATTAGTTTGTACACTCTGCAGAGGTTTGCGCACTTTTCCCCACAAGACTCGATCTCCTCCGTGGATTTCTCGCACTACATGGTGTTTGAGAAACGGATGACCGAGACATAGTCTTTCAGAAGCACTAGCACCTTACGATATGGTAGACAGTTACACCTACTTTCCCCTACATCTGCTAGTCTACTACTGTAAGAGTTCGCACGACTAAATCAACTATGCTAGAGCCCATAGTAGCTTGTGGCTGCACACGGAAGTTTCTAGTATGAATAATCTCATGATCCCTTTGCGCTTGGGTGGCGGTCCATAAAGAAAAACAGGCAATCACTGGAATACCCAGGTGCCTCAATCCACCCAGATGTGTGTTAAAGTTTCCACCTTAAATAAACCATTAAATAACAATCTCACATATGTCATGGATACACTCACCTAATCCACGTCTACTAGCATAGCATGGCATTATAAGCAAACGTAGAAGTAACTCCCAAGGGTTTGATAATAAAGCAGGTAATAGGTACTACCTCATCTACTTCCCAAAACCCACAAATTAATCAGATCCTAACCATGCAATTGTTTGAGGATTGATCTAATGCAATAAAAACTGGGTAGTAAAGAGGTATGATGAAAATGTTACTTGCCTTGCTGATGATCCGTGAAACCTAGCTATTCGAAGTAGCAAGCGGCGCACTCCGGGTACTCTATCGCAAAAAAACAAGCCTACAATAAGTACCCATGTAATGCACAGGTAAAACTCAAATAAAAGAATCTAACCAGAAAGTTCAACTTAAGAACTCCGTTCTGCAAAAAGAATCAAATCAAACGAAGCAACGAAAGTCAAACGGTGAAACAAACAAGCTTCGTTTACTAATCTGGACCTAAGTCAAATTTTACAGAAGCAGAAACTTGTTTGAGTTGGTTAAATGGAAAGAGGGTTTCGAGAAGAAACTCCAGGCGCTTGAACCGCCTGATTCCGATAAACGAGCGAAAAGTTAAACTAAAACGAAAATCGGATCAGAAATCGCGATCTGAAATAATCGCAAAAAATCCGAGAAAAGAAAAACTGATGGACAGTTTAACGAATGGACGTTCGTTAAGTGAAACTAAACGGCGAACTCGTCCGTTAAAACGAACGAGCGAGCGAACGCTCGCTAAAAAAATAAATCGGGAAAAAAAATAAACCGATCTAAAAAAATTAAACCTAAGGTTTTCAAAAAAAATACCGAATCAATTTTCTTAGAAAACCGGGGCGGCGGCGGGCGGCTACCTCGTCGGGGCTCCGGCGGGGCTCGGCTCCGGCGGGCGGCGTGGGTGGCGGGGCGGCGGCGGCGGTGGGCTTCGGTGGCGGGGCTCCCGGGGGCGGCGGCGGCTTGGGCGGCGGGGGCGGGCTCGGCGGCCGGGCGGGACGGGGTGAGGCGGCGGGTGGGGGAGGTATTTAAGGAGGGGGAAGGGGCCGGCTTGGAGGAGGGGGCAAGGCGGCGGGGAGGCGGAGTCCGGCTCGGACTCCGGTCCGAGTCGGCGCGGCTGCGGCGCGCGGTCTCCTGGAGGAAGACAGCGGCGCGGGGAGGCGGGCCGGCTCGGCTGGGCCTCGGCCCAGTCGGGCGTCCGCCATTTTTTTTAAATAAATTCCACCGAACTAAGAAAAATCCTAAAAAATAAAATAAAATTCTAAAGATGCCAAAATAAATTTTCACCGTCTAAATAAAATATTTAGAATGAGATGAACATTTCCTTGGCCCTAAAATGCAGTTTTGAAAAATGCGCAATTTTCCTAAATATATCTATTATATAATTAAACCAAGAGACAAACGAGGTATCACGTTAATCCACACAGGCTAAATTATTTGGTCCGTTAACCATATAGTGGGTCCTAATTATAACGGCTGAGATTTAAAAGGATTTTACGTACAAAATACGTAGGAGCATATTGGCCTGTCACGCTATATCTCTCTAAGAACTCATGCGTGTTGGAATTAAAAAAAAAGGACTAAGACGGACGTGTTAGCACATGTTAGGAAAAAGAAGTCCCAAAAAGGAACGACAACAGAATCGTGCATAGCACGGCCACCACACGCAAAAGAGAAATACAAGCACACGTACTATTTTGGAATGCACCCATACATCCTTAATAGATCTGTATTTTTTTAAAAATCGCGTGAATAGAGGTAATCGTCAAGAGTCGGAAGGAGCAGAGGAAAAATACGAAGACGTGGCAGCCGTGAGCCCTCAACGCCTCCAAACCAAGAGACAAACGAGGTATCACGTTAATCCACACAGTCTAAATTATTTGGTCCGTTAACCATATAGTGGGTCCTAATTATAACGGCTGAGATTTAAAAGGATTTTACGTACAAAATACGTAGGAGCATATTGGCCTGTCACGCTATATCTTTACCTACTAATAAACCAGCGATGGCGTCAGGTCTTACGTCGTTGTCATTTTTGCAAAAAAGTCCCTCTGTTTCTGAGAAATTAACCCGTGGTCCTCATCATAAGTCACGCCGAACCGGTATACGGGCGAGAAAAAAAAACAGCCCAGCCAGCCGCACGACTCTGCCTCACGCCCCCACCTCCTGCCCGCCCGCCTCACCGTGCGCCCCTGGCCACCCCCCGCTGTCGAGCACCGCCACCGGCTACCCTCCTCCCATCAGGACCCCGAGCGCCCGACCCGGCCTTTGTTCGTCGCCAGCACCTGCGGATCCGGCCGCCCTCGCCTTCCCCGTCGGTTGCACCTCCCAGCGCTGCCGCCCCTGCCAAGCTCCGCCGTCTGGATCCACATCCCCACGGCCGGAACGAGTCCTCCTCGAGGAGCCGCGCATCCTCTACCTGCTCCAACTGCGCACGTCCTCTGCTAGGTCGACTTCCTGCTAGGTCAGATCTGCTCCAACTTGAGCGCCCCCCCAATCTTTTCTTCCCCGATCCAGTGGGATTTCCATGAGTGTCATGCAACAAATCGGGAAGCAGCAGGGCCCGTCTGGCTGGTGCTAGAGTGATGAATTTGTTGAACTAGGTAAAGCTGTAGATGTCAAACATGCTCTGAACTTTACTGCACAAGTATTCGACAGCATGGTTCTATTAGTGACCGAGGGATTTGGAGGTACAGGTACTGAAGGGTAATGGATTTGAAGGTTGCTATATCTTGAGTTGTCCCATTGTCTTACTAAATTCAGGATTCAACTTAGGAGAGTGTACAGAATATGCAGGTTTGTATTGTTTCCGGTGTATGTTGGTCATGCATCGAATGTCACTCAGTTTCTAGGAAATTCAAGATGGCATGTAAGCTTCTCCTATTTGATGTATTTTTACTTTCTCAAAATCTCTTTATTAATACCAATGATGATTTTATTTCTGCCTGATGACTTGCTGTCATATTGTTTAGCAAAGAAACAGACAAACAAGGAGAGAAAACTTAAACAAGAGAGATGTATGAGGATGTCAGCGTCTCATCAAACATGTATTGTGTGAGGACACCCTTCGTCCGACCTAATCTTGACGATCATCTGTAGGTACACACATACATGTTCTTCCCGGCCGCCTCTTGGTTTAGTTCACATGTCTTGAATTACTTTGATTCTTTTGGTAACATCAAACTGGGTTGCATAGAAGTAACTGCTACTGGGTTTGACCTTTGTGAGGAATCTACAGCAGCACTTCGAAACTCCCAGGCTGTTTTCATCAGCAAGCTTACAGCTGACCACATGATGGAACTCGATAATACTACACTGTACGATGTACTTGAGATTCCAATGAATACCCGTCGAAGCGATGTGGTCATCAGCATGTATGCTCTCAATCTCCTGCTAGGGTATTTTCTTTTAAACGATGCTACTGTCACATGATGCATATCATGGTTTTGTTGTGTGGTAATTTGACCTG
Organism: Triticum aestivum; assembly: GCF_018294505.1. Classification (NCBI taxonomy): domain Eukaryota; kingdom Viridiplantae; phylum Streptophyta; class Magnoliopsida; order Poales; family Poaceae; genus Triticum; species Triticum aestivum. The sequence continues at coordinate 180,371,015 of NC_057810.1, read as the reverse complement.
CACAACACTTGTTGCTATTATCCTTTCGAGGATGCAGAATGATTCTTCAATTTGGGGTGCCAACTATGCTAGCTTTATATTGCTGAATGTAGGAGCTTATTTTTTCTTGTTAGTTATTCAATGATATTGGGCAGGGCATCTCAATGAACTATTCTTTCTAATTCCTGGAGTTACATGTGTGATTGCTTAGACTCTTCTAATAGTGTCATAGTCTGGTTGGTTGCTTGGCTGAAATAGTTTCTTACGGGCCTCGTTCTGGACCTGTTCCCATGTATATAGAATATATTTTCTACTGCTTTCATCAAACAAAAAAGTCATAAACATTAAATATTTAAAGTTTTGTCTCGTTCATACTTTCTAGAATTTGAAACTGTACTGAAATCATCATAGAAATTCCGCAAGAATATTAAAGGCACCCGTGTCATTCATCCCTACTAGATGATGAATGCTATTGCTAATTTTTTTGTCTCAAAGATGCCTCATTTTCATGAAGAAGAAAGCTCAGTAGACCAAAATTCCATATCATTTCTTCTTTCTTAAGGAAAACTGACTGCAGGCAGCAATCACAGATGTTCAGCCTATTTTCAGTTGACAATATACTGAATAATTTGGCAGTGAACAAGTACAGAAAACTCTGTTAAGAAGCGATAGTTTTGAACCTGGGTTTATAAAAGAAAATGTACCAATTCGTGTTGAAAATATCTTAGGCATCAAGTCCACCAGGTTTGAGATGTTCACAGAAACATGTCAGTTTCAGGCAACTACAATTCAGAATTGTTTGCCACACTATAACGTTTCAGGAAATCAGAAACATTTCCCATGATGTTAATATGTTGACTAGGGGCCTTTTGTAGCTACTTTAATGAAAATTGTAGTACCACAGTGTCCTGCTGCATATATTAAATTGCAAAGGGAAAGTAATAAAACTTAGGACTTGGTTGTCTATCTGATCCATCAGTAAGCAAGCAGGGGCCATGTTGTCAAGGAACAGAGTTCAAAAACCACCAATCTCAGGAACACTCTGACCATGTATTTGATTCTGTTAAAGACCCAATATATGATAAGATGCTATTTTCATTTGCTAGGCAACCATGAAAACGTTTCTGTCCAATTCATAATTTAAATTAGTCATGTGTGTTCTTTTATCCAGTTATTACAATTTTACTCATGTGTCTTCTTTTATTTAGTTATGTGAGGAAGAAGGGATTACATCGATGTGTAATATGTTCTTTGTTCTACAGACATACCTACATGGGATTATAGTTCAGTTAGAAATCTAAGATTATTTTCCTCTAGAAATGAGCATTAGCCCTCAGAACAGAAACGAACTGCACAACTATGCTCCTACTTAATTACGTATTAATCAATATGTTCATTATTACAGTAAGGTTAGAAACTGCATTTGTGTATTTGTACCAAGCTTCCTTGCTCATCTCATTCTGTGCCTACCATGTTGTATGTCGGAAAGCAGTGGTTTTGATATAGAGCTATAGTTCATCTATATGTTTCTGCTGCCTATATATTATTGATGTGTTTCCCTCACCTGCTATTTGAATGACATAATCCTTCAGATCTTTCCCAAATTTTGTGTTAAAGCTAACAAGACCCCCCCCCTTCCTGTAAATACAACTTTGAATGAAGGAAAGCAATACAGGGCCGCCTTTATATCTTAGGTCACTCCATAGCAGGGAGCAAGAGTGGGCACATCTGAGTTCAGATATTCAGTCACTGTTTTCCAATCCATCTCAAGCTCCACAGGTCCTTTGGAAACTTTTGCCAGAGCAGCCAAACCAGGGCTATCCGGGCTTCAGCTTCCTCCACACTGTCGGAAACTGGTAACTCACAGTATGTCGACAGATACACTTAGCCTCTAATGAACATTCCAAAGGGACGCTGCATGTTCCTAGATGCATAGATTTTCATTACACTGAGATTTTTTTAGGTATAACAATGGGATTTAAGATATACAATTTTTTTCTGTAGAATTCTATGAAATCCAAATAAACCATACCTTCAAAGGCCAACATAGTGGCACTTAAAATAAATGCTAATCTGCACTCACGCTGCAATCTGGTGCCCATTCTTCTGGTGATTTGGTCAAAGCTACAACCAAGCAAAGAAATTTTACATGCTATAAGAACTAAGTTATGGATTTTGTGTTCCCAGGTCTATAATATGCATGCTTTGCCGGTTCCCTGCAAGCACTTTCGGCCATGACCTCAAGTTCTGCAGCTAGGCCGTGAATGTTTTGATCCTTCTCACCGTCCACCGATGATGGCCCGACAGAAATCAGGGAAGGAGAAAAGGATGTTTTTGTCATGGTCGTCGGAACGACTTGCCGTGGATGCAGTCATGCACTGGATGACATCAACGGCTAGCCATGGACGAGCACCTCGCCGCCTCCATAAAATATGGATGCACGGGATTCTGCTACTAACATTTCAGTGTGTTTTGTTGCGGTGCTGTGACATATACACCTTCAGCGCGCATGTAATGTTTGTCAGCTACTACTTTAGATAAATAACCACTGTATTCTATTGTATTTGTAATTGAAATGTTCATATGTGTTTAACCATCTGGCAAAGAGGCTCACTGGATGTTTCTTATAATATTCTATCTGTAATAGACATGTACGCATGTATTTAACCATCTGGCAAAGAGGCTCATTGGATGTTTCAAAGTTTACCTTTCTAGAACACCATTTCTTTTCTTCTGAACCAAGAGGTTCCAAGCCAATATGTTGCCAAACCATTCACTGTGTGGGCAAACTTTTACTTTCGAAGGAAGCTCTGACTATTGCCACTCCTTCCCATCACTTTGCAATCAATTCTTGAAGGGAACCATGCAGCCTAGCTGTGCCATCCGTGTGTGTTAAATTAGTTAATTTCTCCCCTGGCTGGATCGTGCCGAACTCCGCATGTAAAACATTTCCTGTCTAATATATTTTGCACAGAGCTCACATACACAGTTCTAAAAACATGATCTTGATGCATCTGAAGTTGTATTAATTTGTGCAGGAGAACAATATGTGCTTTCTGAATGTTTACCTGCACACAACCAAGTTCTCTAGATGAGTGTGTGCAGAACTCTACAATCTGAAGAATTAGCTCCTGCAAAATAGATCATCCCCGTGGTTGTTGTGAATGTTTGTGGCACAATCCAAAATTCATAATGCACCAAAGTTATTGTGGTGATGATTTGATCTAATGCTTTTAAATAATGGATTGTACAAATCAGCATTCGAATTTGTACTCAAGGTCGTGATTCATCCCGAGGGATGCTCCGTGTATACTTGCACAATATTGTCTTTCATTTCACTTTTCTGAGTATTGCACAAGCCTAAGATTGACGGATGTGATTGACAGCTGAGATTTTTGTGTTATATAGTAGGATTTTTAACTATCCGTCCGTCACAGCCCTCGCCTTGCGTGTGCATGGTTTTCGATGTCTCACCTAAGATCCCACATGGAAAAAAAGTAGAAATGAAAATCGGGGAAACTGATCCACCCACGCAAACGAGCCGATGAAAAAGTCCTGACAACCAACAAAAGACTCCCGAGCCCACGTGCCCACATATAAAAGTAGAAAAGGAAAAACATGTCACCCCAATCCAATCGTTCCATGACCATTGCCTCCATGGCGCTCCAAGCGTTTCAGGCTGAGCCTGTTATCGATCCTCCGTTCTGGCCTCGGGTGTGCCCTCAAGCGCGCCAAGGTCGGCGAGGAGGCACCAGCAAAAGAGGATCATGCATGTGGCCGAGACTATAGTGGGAATCTTGGAAACAAAAAAAAAATCAAAGATCTGATTCATGGGGAAAATTACATGCTAAAGACTTCTCTTATGTCCATAAGCCAAAACATGGAATAAACTTTGTTCTCTCTTGTTGTAACGCACGGGCATATTTGCTATATATATCTATATTTATATCTATACCTACTAATAAAGTATCGATTGCTTCTGCCCGTTCATTGTTAGCATTTTTATAGAAAAGACCATGCAGTTCTGGGTAATTACCCCGCAGTAGTGTTTTAAGTTAAAAACTTTTCGTCTTGGTTCGTTTTTCTTTCTTCTCTCCCGACTTTTTAACAGGAGCTGTGTGGCGCTATGCACGAGACAAGCGGCCGACGGCGGTTGCGGGGCGTGCAGGCGAGGTGCGGGAACACGCGGACAGATTGGGCCTGACGCGAAGCGTGGCAGCAGAGCACATGCCGTGGAGAGGTCGCGAAGAGGTAGGTGACGTTGAGCTCGTCGGAGAGAGCCTTGGGGCGGTAATAGCCAGCACGCTGGAGGCAGTTGAGGCATGCGTGGCTGGGGTGGCGTCAGGTGCGCGCTCGCATAGGAGCATGGATTTAAGAGGGGCCACATGAAGGTGGTCGTCGGTGTGCGAAGACGCTTTGCCATGGCGAAGCAGAGGTTGTTGAGGACGTCGGCAACGACGGGAGTGCCTGCTCGCTTTAGGGACCCCGGCTGTAGGGAAGCAGAGTCGCGGGAGCCAGTGAAGTCAACGGAAAGGACCAGGAAGAAATGAGAAGAGGTGGGGAAGGGAACTAGCAGAGGCGCCGGAGCGGGGCAAGTAGGCTCGGGGGCCGCGCTAGGTTGGGATCGATGGGAAGACTGCGTGTGGTTGTGAGCATGTCCATCACAGCGAAAATGTTTGCAAATGGTTTAAAATGTTAATGAATTCAAAAAATGTTCTTGATATTAGAAAATGTTCAAGAATTTGTAAAAGTGCTTATCAATTTAAAAAATGTTCGCGAGTTTAAAAAAATGTTCATAATTTCACGAAATTGAGAGCTATATTGTATCTCGATGATGCAACATAATGTGATCATGTCTATTGAAGTTATGATTTTTTTTTCTCCAACGCACGGGCCCTTTTCCTAGTCTCTCTAAGAACTCATGCGTGTTGGAATTAAGAAAAAAAGGACTAAGACGGACGTGTTAGCACATGTTAGGAAAAAGAAGTCCCAAAAAGGAACGACAACAGAATCGTGCATAGCACGGCCACCACACGCAAAAGAGAAATACAAGCACACGTATTATTTTGAAATGCACCCATACATCCTTAATAGATCTGTATTTTTTTTTAAATCGCATGAATAGAGGTAGTCGTCAAGAGTCAGAAGGAGCAGAGGAAAAATACGAAGACGTGGCAGCCGTGAGCCCTCGACGCCTCCAAGGAGCCGTGCAGCACACATGCATGCATGCATGCATGCGGCCACATACTGATTAGGGATTAAGTTTTCTCTCTTTCATGCTAATTCAATCATCCATTATTAAATTAATCAAGCATTGTTCTACTATGGTTTTCTTGGCTATCTGATGGGATTGATACAGATGGAAGAGTTGGATTGGAAGCATGTCGCACATCTCCTCGATGGCTGGGTTAGACCATGGCGAGCAAAAGGTAATAAACATCACCCTGATTCAATAAAGATGCTCAATTTTTTCTAATATGGTCAAGTAGGGTTCCAGTATGAACGGGTCGATGTCTCTACGCAATTGCCTGTCCACCTACGTATATAGTGTCCTTTTACAAGGAAAACTCAACGAATCTTTGATGACTCAATAGGAGAAACACCGAGGATCGAGGCACGGGACAAGAGATGGCCGCAATCGACTCCGGACAAACTCCTCCTGTCAATAGGTGGGCACCGTCTGCATCCGATGCATCCACGTGTGTAAGACAATAAGTTTTGGGGGAACCAGCACAACCCTCTAGGGGTGGCTTATCTCATTATATATAATGGATGTGTTACAATACGTACATAAGTACAAAAGCTATACATAGTCTAACACCCTCCCTCAATCTTAGCCACTTTCTAAAGAACTGAGAAGGGTAAGATTGCGCCTACAAGCCTCAAACTGTGGTAGAGGTAAAGGCTTAGTGAAGATGTCTGCAAGTTGATCCTTAGATGAGATAAACTTGATCTAGAGTTGCTTCTGTGATACACGTTCCCGTACAAAGTGATAGTCAACTTCAATGTGTTTCGTTCGGGCATGAAATACTGGATTTGCAGAAAGGTATGTAGCACCGATGTTATCACACCAAAGAATAGGAGGCTGTGGTTGAGACAAACCCAACTCCTGAAGCAAAGACTGCACCCAAATAATCTCTGCAGTAGCATTAGCCACAGCCTTGTACTCAGCTTCAGTACTGCTACGTGACACAGTAGCCTGTTTCCGAGCACTCCAGGCGATCAAATTAGGGGCAAAGAATACTGCATAACCCCCCGTGGATCGCCTGTCATCTGGGCTACCAGCCCAATCTGCATCAGAGAAGGCCGAAAGGACCCGAGAGGAAGTCGGCCGAATATGCATACCAAATGTCAGGGTGAACTGAACATAACGAAGAATGCGTTTAACAGCAGCCCAATGAGTATCTCTGGGAGCCTGAAGATACTGACAAACCCTGTTAACAGCATAAGAGATATCTGGTCTCGTGATCGTCAAGTACTGAAGTCCACCAACAATGCTCCTGTACTCTGTGGCATCCGCAGGAGACAAAAGCTCACCATCAACAACTGTTATCTTGTCGGTAGACGACATGGGTGTGGTGGTCGGTTTGCACTTCAGCATGCCCGCTCTTTGTAACAACTCCAAGGAGTACTTCTTCTGCGTAAGGACAAGACCAGTAGCACGAGAAGTGACCTCAACTCCAAGAAAGTAGTGAAGCTTCCCAAGATCTTTGACCGGAAAATCAGCACCAAGAGAGCAGACAAGAGCATCAACAGCATACTGAGAAGAGCTGACAAGGATAATATCATCGACATATACCAAAAGATACATAGTGACTTCTGGCTTCTGTAGAAAAAATAATGAAGTGTCAGCAGTGGACGGCACAAACCCATGAGCACGAAGGGCAGAGGCAAGGCGGTCATGCCAGGCACGCGGAGCTTGCTTCAAACCATATAGTGCTTTGGAGAGACGACAGATATAGTCAGGACGATCAGGATCAGAGAAACCAGGCGGCTGTTTCATATAAACCTCTTCCTCCAAAAATCCATGTAGAAAAGCATTCTGCACATCAAGTTGACGAAGTGACCAACCACGAGAAACAACAATGGAGAGAAGAAGCCGAATAGTGGTAGGCTTGACGACAGGACTGAAGGTGTCCTCATAGTCAAGACCATGGCGCTGCCGAAAACCGCGAGCAACAAGTCGCGCTTTGTAACGCTCAATAGATCCATCCGAATGCTTCTTCACTTTGAATATCCATTTTGAGTCAATAACATTTACCCGTGGTGGTGGAGGAACGAGAGTCCATGTCTTGTTACGAAGGAGAGCATGAAACTCCTGCTCCATAGCCTCTCGCCAATGTGGAATGCGCAGGGCAGCCTGATATGAGCGAGGCTCAGAAGATGGATCCGCAACAGCAGCAGCCAAACAAGCAGCCAACCAAGCAACCGTACCATCCTTACGTTCCTTAGGTCTGAAAATGTCACTGCGACTGCGTGTATGTGGTCGGGACACAGGGACCACCGAGGTCGACGGAGCAGCCTGCAACGGGCTGGAGGACGGCGACGTTGACGAGTCAGCCGGTGACGAGGAGCCAGACACAGTAGCCTCGGGCTCGGTCGGCGAAGAAGGCCGGCCCACCGGCGAAACCGGCAAAGCAGACGAAGCAGCTGGCGACGCCGGCGTCACAGACCGGGCCGATGGCGAGCCCGGCATAGTGGGCCGTGGCGCGGCCGGTGTCGCGGGCCGATCCGCGGATGAAGGCGACGTGAGGACAGCGTCGCGGACCCGAGCTGCAGGCGAAGACGGCGTGACGGGCCGAGCCGCGGGCGAAGACGGCGTGACAGGCCGAGCCGCTGAAGACTCGGCGGCCGCTGGCGAAGAGGGCCGAGCCGCTGGATACTCGGCGGTCGCTGGCGTAGCAGACCGAGCAGTGGAGATGCTCGGCGCGACGGGCTCTTCGGGTAACCATGCATGGGCATGCGAATCGATGTCATGCAACATAGGGCGATCGACGTGCCCATCAGAAGGGGGCGATGATGATGGTGAATCCTCCAACAGCTCCAAACGAGCCCCACGTCCGGTTCCTGCACCATGGTTAGGTAACAGCAAAGGAGAGTATGCAACATCATCAAATTGGTCAGAAGCAACAGAGGATGAATGCAGAGATGGTGGTTCGATAGTGGACACAGGAAGTTTGGCAAAGGGAAAAACATGCTCATCAAACACGACGTCCCGAGATATATAGACACGATTAGTGGGAACATGAAGACATTTGTAACCTTTATGAAGAGAGCTATAGCCAAGAAAAACACACTTCTTAGAACGAAACTCAAGCTTGCGCTTATTATATGGACGAAGATGTGGCCAGCAAGCACACCCAAATACCTTGAAAAAGGTATAATCAGGTTGTTCATTAAGGAGAACCTCAATGGGAGTCTTCATGTTTAAAACACGAGTGGGAGTACGGTTGATGAGAAAGCATGCAGTGGTGAAAGCATCACTCCAAAACTGAAACGGAACAGATGCATGGGCCAAAAGAGTAAGACCAGCTTCAACAATATGACGATGCTTACGTTCGACTGAACCATTCTGCTGATGTGTATGTGGACATGCTAAACGATGAGCTATCCCAAGCGACTGAAAGAAGGAGTTGAGGTTGCGATACTCGGCCCCCCAGTCCGACTGGACATGAACAATTTTGTGCTTGAGAAGACGTTCAACATGTTTTTGAAACTGAACAAAAATATCAAACACATCAGATTTGCGTTTAATAAGGTAAAGCCAGGTAAAGCGACTATAAGCATCAACGAAACTGATATAGTAATTATGACCACTGACAGAAGTCTGAGCAGGACCCCATACATCTGAAAACACAAGTTCTAAAGGATGTTTCACCTCACGACTGGACTCCGAAAAAGGAAGTTGATGACTCTTCCCCTGCTGACAAGCATCACACACTGCTACATCTTTATTACTAGACAAACTAGAAAGCTCATGACGACGCAAAATATGACGGACAATAGGTGTGGCCGGGTGACCAAGACGAGCATGCCACTGTGACGGAGAAACCCGAACTCCACTGAAAACACGGGCGACGCCAGGATGCTCCAGATGGTAGAGGCCCTGGCACAACCGCCCACTAAGAAGAATGTCCCTCGTGCCCCGATCCTTAATAAAAAGATCAAAAGGGTGAAATTCACAAAGCACATTATTATCACGTGTGAGTTTAGGAACTGAAAGAAGATTACAGGTCACAGATGGAACTCGAAGAACATTGCGAAGCTGAAGACTCCTATTGGCATGTCTAGTGAGAAGAGATGCTTGACCAATATGAGAGATGTGCATACCTGCTCCATTGGCGGTGTGGATCTTGTCGGAGCCATGATAGGGTTCACGAGTGTGAAGCTTCCCCATCTCGCTGGTCAGATGCTCTGTCGCCCCAGAGTCCATGTACCAGTGTGGATCGATGGAGTAGGACTGAGTGTGTCCCTGTTGCTTCTGCGGCGCGGGACGATCAGCCATGGCGACCTGACGGGCATTGTTGCGTGTATCTTTGCCGTCATTGCCAAGACCAAGGAAGCTTCGCTAGAAGCGCTTATGACACTTGGAGGCCCAGTGCCCATCGCGGCCACAAAGCTGGCACACACGTGGACCGCCAGCCCCCGGTAAGGTCGCAGCAGGTGGGGGGGCCGAGGCGGGCGACGGTGGCAGCCCCAAGGGAGACCGGGGTGATGAAGAAGAGCGGCCACCCTTGGTGGCGGCGTTGGCCGAGAGGGAGCCAGTGCCCCTGGAGCGGCGTGTCTCGACCCGTTGCTTAGTGAGAAGGAGCCGAGAGAAAACCTCGTGTGCCAGCATGGGTGTCGAGTTGCCCCGCTCGTTGATAATCTCGACTAAGGCATCATACTCCTCATCAAGACCATTGACAATAAACGAGTTGAACTCGGAGTCGGTGAGGGGCTGTCCAATGGAGGCCAATGTGTCGGCGAGGCCCTTGACCTTGTTGTAGAACTCAGTGGCAGTGGAGTCAAGCTTCTGACACTCTCCAAGCTGACGACGGAGTGCAGAGACACGAGCCTGGGACTGCGCTGCAAAGGTTCGCTCAAGGATGGTCCAGGCCTCATGAGACGTCTTCGCGAAGACAACAAGTCCGGCAACTGCCGGCGAGAGCGACCCCTGGATGGAGGAGAGGTTCGCCTGGTCCTGCCCCGTCCAGACGCGATGGGCCGGATTGTAGACCGGACCGTGCACGCTGTCTACCAGTGCGGGTGGGCAGGGAAGCGATCCGTCGACGTAGCCTAGCAGGTAGTGACTCCCCAAGAGCGGGAGAACCTGCGCACGCCAGAAGATGTAGTTGTCGGCGGAGAGCTTGATGGTGATGAGATGACCGAAGTGAAACGGCGGCGGCGAAGACGATCCCATCGAGGGGGCTGCCTGGGGTGCAAACACCATGGAGGCAGCCGGAGGCACCGAAGCCGATGCGGGAGGAGGCGGGACCGCAGCCAGGGCGGACGCCGCAAAGCTCGCGGCCGGGTCGGACGCCGCAAGGCCCGCGGCCGGGGCGGACGCCGCCAACCCCGCCAGCGGGGCGGTGTGATCCGCTTGCGGCAGGAGCGGCGGGACGACGCCCGCGGAGTCCGCAGCGGACGGCGGCGCCGCGGTGTGGACCACGAGGTCGCGCCCAAGCGAGGGCGCCGGCGGCGTGGAGTAGACGGAGCCGATGCTCCTGGTCCCGATCGGAGCCGAAACGGCGACGGCATCGAGCGGGAGGTTGAGCAGAGCCGCAAGAGAGGCCGGGAGGAACCCCGCAGCAGTGGAACCGGTGGTGGCGGCGCTCGACATGGCGGCGGTGAAGGCGGCGGCGGCTGCGGGGGCGGTGCGGGTATTAGGGTTTGGAAGCGGAAGCGATCGTAACCTAGCGTGATACCATGTAAGACAATAAGTTTTGGGGGAACCAGCACAACCCTCTAGGGGTGGCTTATCTCATTATATATAATGGATGTGTTACAATACGTACATAAGTACAGAAGCTATACATAGTCTAACAACGTGCGAGCAAAATCGTCATATAGTTTGTCATATGTGTTAAACCAGTCGAAAGGATTCAATTGTTTTCATGTAACGTGCATCTACATGGTATGGATATTTCACTTAAATTACTATATTTGCATCATTTGTTCTACTATGTGATTAATTGTTATTCTAAATTTATTAGATAATGCCTTCATATAAATTTTTGAAGTATGAATATGTTCCTGGTAGTTATAGGTAGTATACATGACACAAGAAAGAATTATTTAAGTTTTCCTTTTGTTTTTTACCCTCAGAAAAAGAAAGAATGATTTAAATCACGTTAAAGTAATAAGAAAAATTCTCGCTACATAATTAACATCTATAAGTTCCATGTAGCTTTCCTTTTCTAACATGATACTACTAAGTGTGCCCCAACATCCGGCCCGTGAATTAATACATCCTTAACTGATTTCTGGATCCAGCACCACCATCACCGTCGAGTCTACCCACACATGTCCTTTGGTCCATATGACGATGAGACGTGATTAGTGAGGATTTTTAACCAGCGGTGAGCATTTTTTTTTTCAGTTGCATCTCTATTCTGCCATTACTCTTCTACTACTAATGAGTATCTCCCAGTTCACACTCATCTCTCTCCTGCAACACAGAAGTGAAACCCATTTAATATTCATGTGGCGATCATCATGCTGATTTAAGTCGTGAAGAAGCATAGTAGTAGATGGATTGTGTGCCAAAGTTGTCAGCATGGACGGTATGTTTTTTTTGCGGGTGACGGTATGTTTGTTATCCACCACGTGGTAATGGTTTCGAGGATATAATAAATTTTTTATTCACACAAATAATTGGAGTACCTAACAAATTTATCATGTGCAAACATTACTATATGGTATACGTTCCACATTATATGTGTAACATACTGTATAAACAGGAAAAAATGTAATTAGAGTTTTTTTTTGTGAGTGTATTTAGAGTTGTTTATTGCAAATCCTACATCAATTTCCAAAACTAAAGATGGTAGAGTTTTGCAGTATCACGATTGCATATATCATTGGTTCATGTAATGCCAATTTCTTTTATTTTTATGCACCTCTACTAGACCCATTTTTTATTCCCCACTCATGCTTATCAGCATACAATATCCCGGTCTAAAAGTTAAATTACTATTTTTTTTACCAAATTAATGAATGAAATATATTTCATTTTTGTTATTTATTTATTGGTCTAATAGATCACATAAATATCATGCATTAATTATAGTCCGGGTAACAAGATACTATTCCAGTCAGACTCTATCTTGAAAAACAATTAGCGGTCACACCTACATTTGTCGCCAGGCGATGCTCGACGCCTGCAACGTTTCAATGGTGGCCCGGCCCGGTAAGGTCACCGGAGAAGAGGAAATCGGTGCATGGTCATAAACAGCGGCGAGCTCGACATCGCACCCTGACCCGTCATGCAATGGAAAGGGCATTTCGTTCCAGATGTTCTTTAGGGAGTCTTCAAATTTGGTTTGGGGCGGCGAGGCGGCAGCACTGTTCCCGTGTAGGAATAATGTTCTTCCCGCTCTTTCCATGTTCCATTGATGTGTTTATCATCGCAGGAGGGTGTGAGCGACAGTTAAGTGTTAGACTAGGAAGAACCAAGGAATGTATACATGCACAGGGTTGCGTACACGAAATGCATGACATTGTTTTGTTTTACATGATGGAAATGGCATTGTTTAGGAAGAATTGCTGAATTAATCAAATGTATTACTGTTATGAGCGAGCACTGTACCAACAAAACAAACAAAAGCAGGGAGATGGAAACCCTAAACAATGAAAGTTAAGACAATGAGTGAGAAAGAATAACCAACATCGTAGGAAACTTCTCAAACCATACAATATGTGACAGGGTTGATAGAATTGGGCCAAAATATGACGCCATAGAACTGTGTGGACAAGGGTTTAATGCAACATTCAGAGAAGACGCAATTTAACAAATAAAAGAAAATTTATATGATCCATGAAAATAAATAGGGTTATTATTTAGTGGCGACTATCGATGAGATGTATTACTGAACACGATAACCAATCACGTATATTTATTTTTGGCTTTTTTGAACATATATATCACTCTGACTAGATCACGTTTGAATCCACTAACTAAACCATTGCTTTTTTGTGTACCATGTATTAAAGTTCACTGACATCTACAAAAGAAATACACTTTTCCTTCTATTTTAATCTTCAAAAACCATTGCTTTAACAAAAATAGGGGGTACGTGTTGGAATGTCTGAGTTAAAATAATATCATTTTTCTCTACATGGACATACAATATGAAGAAACACGATCCCGAAAATAAATCATTTCCAAGCTCTTACCTGGCAATATTTGTACGCGACGTTTGCCCTACAAACAAATGAGCTGCCATTATGCTCTCACCTAATATATAAAGAAATAGGACATTTTCCTACAACTTATGAAATCCAAAAATCTCTAAACTTACGTATGAAAATTCAACCAAACAATATGGAATTTTAAAATCAGAATTTATTTTACAGTTGATATCATGCAATATGTAGCAATGAATGATAAATGACAACGTGACATGCTACCATGTATTAAAGTTCATTGACAAGATAGTTGGAAAAGAGGTATACATGAGTACCATACACTAGTCCCGGCCACTAAAATCCGAAAGCAATACATGTATACAAAACAAATACACCTTTCCTAATATTTTAATTTTCAAAAACCATGGCTTTAAAAAACATAAGGGTAGGTGTGATCGGCTATTTCATGCTGAGCAGTATTTGAATGATGTGGATCATTCCCGCCAAAGTAGAAAAAGACAAATCTTCATTAACATGTCGTGGTTGCGAGACCGACAAAAGGCAACAAACTTTTCTTCGTAATAAGAATAATGAAATATTATTTTTCATAAAATTGGAGGAAACCAGTTTTTGGAAACTTAAACATTCTAAGTATTTGAATACATTTTTTATTATCCTCACACCATTATTTATCTCATTGAGTCTCTTAAGTCCCATTGTTATTTAAATTTTCCATGTGTAGCTTCCAAAAAATCTTCTCATCAATTCATGTGATTATTTCGTTTCTCAAATTATGCATTAATCAATGAAATTCTATTATGTTTTCACACTATATATTTAGGCTTAGAAAAGTGACATGATTCCAATAACATAGGGTTAAACTTTTTGGATGACTCACACTCAAATTTCCTTCTATATTAAATGTGCAACAAACAGGCTAACAATATTTCGAATCTAGTTGAAATAAAAAGCCAATAACTCCGAAATAAAATCTTATTTGATTTTTTATTAAATCCTCAATATTTCTTTATTTTGGGAAAGTCATTTTATTCCCGCTCTCACATTTTTATAATAGAAAGATAAAATAAATAAAATCAAATGATCCTATTTTCAAAATTTGAGGAAACTCAAATATGAAAATAACGAAATCCCCAACTCTCTCCGAGGGTCCTCGAGTTGCGTAGAATTTCTGGATCAGGCCAAAAGCAATAAAATATGATATGCAATGATGATCTAGTGTATAACATTCCAAATTGAAAATTTGGGATGTTACAAACCTACCCCCTTAAGATGAATCTCGCCCTCGAGATTCGGGTTGGCTATAAAATAGGTGAGGGTGGTCCTTCAGCAGATCTTCCTCTCGCTCCCAGGTGGCTTCATCCTCGGTGTGGTGGCTCCACTGAACTTTACAAAACTTGATAACCTTGCTGCGGGTGACTTGGCTGGCATACTCGAGAATTTTGACTGGTTTCTCCTCGTAGGTTAAATCACTATCCAACTGAATTGCTTCCAGCGACACTATATCTCTCAGCGGTATATCAGCCATCTCTGCGTGGCACTTCTTTAATTGGGAAACGTGGAACACATCGTGAACTCCTGACAATCCTTCGGGCAATTCCAACTTGTAAGCAACTTCTCCCATGCGCTCCAAAACTTTGTATGGTCCCACAAAACGTGGCGCTAACTTTCCCTTAACTCCAAAGCACTTAACTCCTCGAAGTGGAGATACACGAAGATAAACTTTGTCTCCGACTTCGTAAGCTGTCTCCTTGCGTTTTGAATCTACATAGCTCTTCTGCCTGGACTGGGCTACCTTGAGCCTATCGCGAATCAACTTCACCTTCTGTTTAGACTCCTTAATCAAATCTGGTCCAAACAATTGACGATCTCCAACTTCATCCCATAACAATGGGGTCCTGCACCTCCTTCCATACAAGGCTTCGAAAGGGGCCATCTTCAAACTGGATTGATAACTGTTATTGTAAGAGAACTCCGCATATGGCAAGTTGTCATCCCAACTAGATCCATAATCTAGCGCACAAGCTCTCAGCATATCCTCCAACATCTGATTGACTCTCTCGGTCTATCCATCTGTCTGAGGATGAAAGGTTGTACTGAATTCTAGCATGGTACCCAAAGTTTCGTGCAACTGATTCCAGAACTTTGAGGTAAACTGGATTCCTCTATCTGATACAATGCTCCTCGGAACTCCATGCAGACATACAATCCTGGTCATGCATATCTTTGCCAACTTAGCACTGGTGTAAGTGGTGTTCACTGGGATGAAATGAGCTACCTTCGTCAAACGATCGACTACAACCCAAATCGAGTCATAGCCTGAACGAGTCCTGCGCAATCCAATGATAAAATCCATGCCTAGCTTATCCCATTTCCATTCGGGTATCGGCAATGGCTGTAACAATCCTGCTGGCTTCTGATGCTCTACTTCACTCTCTAACATACATCACAAACTACTACATATTCCGCAATATCCTTCTTCATTCCGGTCCACCAGAAAGTGTCCTTCAAATCCAAATAAATCTTGGAATTTCCTGGGTGAATCGAATACGGCGAATCATGGGCCTCTTGCAGAATCAACTTCCTGATCTCGGGATCATTGGGCACATAAACGCGGTCCTCAAACCATATGGTATCATGCTCATCCTCATGAAATCCTTTAGCTTTTCCTTTGCTCATCTTCTCCTTTATATAAGCAATCTCCTTGTCAGTATTCTGAGCTTCTCTAATCTTATCCATCAACTTAGATTGCATCTCCAATGCTGCTACATAGCCTCTCGGAACTATCTCCAAACATAGCTCACGAAGATCCTCGGCTAACTCCCCTGGTAACTGATACGTCTCCAACGTATCTACTTTTCCAAACACTTTTGCCCTTGTTTTGGGCTCTAACTTGCATGATTTGAATGAAACTAACCCGGACTAACGCTGTTTTCAGCAGAACTACCATGATGTTGTTTTATGTGTAGAAAGGAAAAGTTCTCGGAATGTCCTGAAAATCCATGGAGGCACTTTTTGGAATTAATAAGAATTATTGGGTGAAAGAAATACACCAGGGGGCCCACACCCTGTCCACGAGACAGCCCCCCCCCCCCTATAGGGCGCGCCCCCTATCTCATGGGCCCCTTGGACCTCCACCAACCTCAACTCCAACTCCATATATTCACGTTCGGGGAGAAGAAAATCAGAGAGAAAGTGTCATCGCATTTTACGACACGGAGCCACCGCCAAGCCCTAATCTCTCTCGGGAGGGCTGATCTGGAGTCCGTTCGGGTCTCCGGAGAGGGGGATTCGTCGCTGTTGTCATCATCAACCATCCTCCATAACCAATTTCATGATGCTCACCGCCGTGGGTGAGTAATTCCATCGTAGGCTTGCTGGACGGTGATGGGTTGGATGAGATTTACCATGTAATCAAGTTAGTTTTGTTAGGGTTTGATCCCTAGTATCCACAGTGTTCTGAGATTGATGTTGCTATGACTTTGCTATGCTTAATGCTTGTCATTAGGGCCCGAGTGCCATGATTTCAGATCTGAACCTATTATGTTTTCATGAATATATGTGTGTTCTTGATCCTATCTTGCAAGTCTATAGTCACCTATTATGTGTTATGATCTGACAACCCCGAAGTGACAATAATCGGGATACTTCTCGGTGATGACCGTAGTTTGAGGAGTTCATGTATTCACTATGTGCTAATGCTTTGTTCCGGTTATCTATTAAAAGGAGGCCTTAATATCCCTTAGTTTCCACTAGGACCCCGCTGCCACTGGAGGGTAGGACAAAAGATGTCATGCAAGTTCTTTTCCATAAGCACGCATGATTATTACGGAATACATGCCTACATTACATTGATGAACTGGAGCTAGTTCTGTGTCACCCTATGTTATAGCTATTACATGAGGAATCGCATCCGGCATAATTATCCATCACTGATCCATTGCCTACGAGCTTTTCACATATTGTTCTTCGCTTATTTACTTTTCCTTTGCTACTGTTACAACTACTACAAAAACACAAAAACTATTATCTTTACTTTTGCCACCGTTACCTTTATTATCATACCACTTTTGCTACTAAATACTTTGCTACAGATACTAATTTATCCAGGTGTGGTTGAATTGACAACTCAACTGCTAATACTCAAGAATATTCTTGGGCTCCCCTTGTGTTGAATCAATAAATTTGGGTTGAATACTTTACCCTCGAAAGCTGTTGCGATCCCCTACACTTGTGGGTTATCAAGACTAATTTCTGGCGCCGTTGCCGGGGAGCATAGCTCTATTCTCTATGTCACTTGGGATTTATATCTGTTGATCACTATGAAGAACTTGAAAGATGATAGAACTACTATTTTGCCCTCAACTACAAGGGGAGGTAAGGAACTGCCATCTACCTCTGCACTAGATTCTCCTTCCATTATTAGTAAGCTTGCGACACCTAAACCTGCTACTGCTATGAATTCTGATATGTCACATGTTATTGATGATGCCACTTCTGCTATGCATGATGAAACTACTTCTGTGTGTGATACTACTTTGCCATTAGGTGAATTTCTTGATGAACAACTTGCTAGAGTTAGGGGGAATGAAAATATTGAAGATGTTATTATTGATGATAGTGATGATGAAAATTCTCCCAATGATTATGAATTACCTATTGTCCCTGAGGGTTATGTTATGAATGAAGAAGCTGCTAGAGCTATCTTTGCTTGCAATAATAGATATGATCTTAAGAAATTATTAGCTAAATGTAAGCAGCAGTCTCTTAATGCTAGAATGAAACCTGACCCTGCTTTTGCTACTTCACCTATCTGTGTTACTGATAAGGATTATGAATTCTCTGTTGATCCTGCGATTATTACTTTAGTTGAATCTGATCCTTTTTATAGCATTGAATCTGAAACTGTTGTGGCACATCTTACCAAGTTAAATGATATAGCTACCTTGTTTACTAATGATGAGAAGTCTCGCTATTATTATATCCTTAAGATATTTCCGTTCTCGTTAAAGGGTGATGCTAAGACTTGGTATAATTCTCTTGCTCCTGGTTGTGCGTAGTCCCCAGGATATGATTTATTGCTTCTCTGCTAAATATTTCCCTGCTCATAAGAAATAAGCTGCCTTGCGGGAAATATATAATTTTGTGCAAATCAAAGAAGAGAGTCTCCCACAAGCTTGGGGAGGCTTCTCCGGTTACTTAATGCTTTGCCTGATCATCCTCTCAAGAAAAATGAAATACTTGATATCTTTTATAATGGACTAACTGATGCTTCCAAGGACTACTTGGATAGTTGTGCTGGTTGTGTTTTCAGGGAAAGAACAGTCGACGAAGCTGAATTGTTATTGAATAATATGTTGACTAATGAAAATAATTGCACTATTCCTTAGCCAATTCCTGAGGCAATTCCTGAACCAATTGAGCCAACTCCTGAGCCTATTCCTAAACCCACTCCGAAGAAGAGAGGTGTTTTATTTCTCAGTCCTGAAGATATGCAAGAGGCAAAGAAATCAATGAAAGAGAAAGGTATTAAAGCTGAAGATGTTAAGAATTTACCTCCTATTGAAGAAATACATGGTCTTAATATACCGCCTGTTGAAGAACCACATTGTCTTGATAACCCGACACAGGTAGTAGAGGTAAATTCTCTCTATAAATATGATAAAGTTGAAATCCCCTCTACTAAATTCCATAGCCCATGCTTAGATGAATTTGATGATTTTATGGCTAGACAAGAAAGTTTTAATGCTTATGTTGGTAGAGAGTTAAAGAATAATGCTTTTGAGATAGAACGCGTGAGCGATAATATGGCTAGAGTTAAAGGTGAACTCAAACTCATTAGCAAATATACCTCTATGGTTGCTACTCAAGCTGAGCAAGTACTTAAAGCTCAAAATGATTTGCTTGATGAATTAAATAATAAAAATGACTTTGCTGTTAGAGTGGCTACTAGAACTGGTAGAATGACTCAGGAACCTTTGTATCCTGAAGGCCACCCTAAGAGAATCGAGCAAGATTCTCAAAGAAATAATTTAGAGGCACCTAGTTCTTCTAAAAAGAAGAAAAAGAAAAACGATAGAACTTTGCATGCTTCTAGTGAACCTACTGTAGACACACCTGAGAATCCCAATGATATTTCTATTTCTGATGCTGAAACACAATCAGGTGATGAACATGAACCTAGTGATAATGTTAATGATAATGTTCATGTTGATGCTCAACCTAGCAAAAACAATGATGTAGAGATGGAACCTGTTATTGATCTTGATAACCCACAATCAAAGAATCAACGTTATGATAAGAGAGATTTTGTTGCTAGGAAGCACGGTAGAGAAAGAGAACCATGGGTTCAGAAAACCATGCCCTTTCCTCCTAAACCATCCAAGTCAAAGGATGATGAGGATTTTGAGCGCTTTCTGAAATGATTAGACCTATTTTCTTACGTATGCGCTTAACTGATATGCTCAAAGTAAATCCTTATGCTAAGTATATGAAGGATGTCATTACAAAAAAAATAAAGATACCGGAAGCTGAAATTTCCACCATGCTTGCTAATTACACTTTTAAGGGTGAAATACCAAAGAAACTTGGAGATCCGGGTGTACCAACTATACCATGCTCCATAAAAAGAAATTATGTTAGAACTGCTTTATGTGATCTTGGAGCTGGTGTTAGTGTTATGCCTCTCTCTTTATATCATAGACTCGAATTGAATAAGTTGACACCTACTGAAATATCTTTGCAAATGGCTGATAAATCAACTGCTATACCTGTCGGTATTTGTGAGGATGTGCCTGTTGTGGTTGCAAACGTTACTATTTTAACAGACTTTGTTATTCTTGATATTCTTGAGGACGATAGTATGTCTATCATCCTTGGTAGACCTTTTCTTAATACTGCAGGGGCTGTTATTGATTGCAACAAAGGCAATGTCACTTTTCATGTTAATGGTAATGAGCATACAATACACTTTCCGAGGAAACAATCTCAAGTTCATAGCATCAATTCTATTGGAAAAGTTCCAACTATTATTATTGGAGGTTTTGAATTTCCTCTCCCTACTGTCAAGAAAAAGTATGATATTCTTATTGTTGGGGATTTTCATATCCCCGTTGAGGTAACTTAGTGTTATTTGAAATTTCTCCGGTTCCGTGTTATTCGGAATGAGTTTGTTAACAAGACTTGATCAACCTTGTTAGTGGATTCATTTTGATGATCACGAGATGGATGAAACTAGAAGGCACAACCTTATGTACCCACTTTTTACTTTCTATTATTTAGAACAAATAAAGCAAAAATAGTATTATTTGTCTGTTTTCTGAATTATCCGTGCATTAAAAAAATATCCCAAAAATAAAAGTGCTCCAAATGCCCTGCAAATTTAGTATGATTTTTTATGGAATATTTGAGGATTTTAGGCACTGAAAGCACTGCAGGAGGGGCAAGCACCAGACCACGAGAGTGGAGGGCGCGCCCCCCTGTCTCGTGGGCCCCTGGTGGCCCCCCTCCACTTATGCCAGCACCCACACACTTCATCTTCTACCCAAAAAAAATCCCCATCCAGCCCAAGCACGAGTTCTAGCTCATTTTGCTGCGATTTTCGATCTCCTTGCTCAAAGCTCCATTCACAAAACTGCTTTGGGAGATTGTTGCTTGGTATGTGACTCCTCCATTGGTTCAATTAGTTTTTGTTCTAGTGCTTTATTCACTGCAAATTTTTTCTGCATAGGTGACCATGTTCTTGAGCTTGCATGTTAAATTTATGAGGTCCCAAGTAATTCTAATGCATGATATAGGCTCTAGGCACTTGTAGAAATAGTTGCTACCAATCTTGTTTAGTTTTACTTACTTTTATTTTGAAGTTACTAAAATTTCAGAAATTTGCAAAAAATGTTAAGGAAATTTTTGAGGGGCTCTTCTAGCCAAGGCTCTCAGGAAAAGCAAGCCAAAGAGAAGGAAAAAGCCAAGTATAATCTCCCTCACTTAGCGGAAGTGCGGTCGTGTGAATGGCCATGCAATGATTTCTTGAAAGAAGCTGGAGTTCATGAAGATTTTTATTCTTTAATCGAGACTGCAGGCCTCACCGGTTTCATCAACGACCGGATCGATCAGTATCTCTTACTCACCAATACTTTCGTGCAAAACTTTTATTATTATCCTAAGAAGTCACCGCCTGCAGTATCATTTCATTTATATGATGAATTCAGAGAAATGTCTTTACGTAATTTTTGCGTGGTGTGTAGGATACCTTATGAGGGAGAATTGGAGGAACCCCATCATAAAGATGTGGATGGATTTGTTAATACTATAGCTGTAGAGGAGCCAAAGAAGGGCTCCGAGGCAAAAGTCTCTAGCATACACTTTCCTGTTTTACGCTACTTTGCCATATTTGCTAGTAGGGTCGTGGAAATAGTGGAAACCTTAGTGTTCCTGACATTATCATCCTTCAACATGCCTTGCTTGGAGACAATACTTTTAGTATGGGTGCCATCATTGCTAAACAGCTAGCCCTGAATCGTACAAAAGGCCCCATATTTGGAGGTATCTATGCTGCAAGTCTTGCTAGACATTTTCAGATACCCATTAGGCACCATGAGAAAGAGGAGACAAAATTGCCTCCTCACATTTTAGATTACAAGAGCATGGTAGCACACAAGTTTATTGTTGATAACGAAGAGAAGATGCTCTTGTATAAACTTAGATTTAATAAGAAACACTTTGAGATTATTATTTTGCCTGCGCCTCTGTTGTTTGATTTGCTTGCAGAAAAGTTTCTTGTCACGCCGGAAGCGGTGAACAATCATCGAGCCTAAGCTTTTACTCCAGAACCTGAACTTGAGTCGGAACCTGAACTGGACCCTTATCGTGCATCATCTGTCCAGTGGGATCCGGAGATGACCAGCCAGTGGTATCCTGATTACACCTCCCAGTACACCGAGGAGAGTAGCGGCGGTCCTTGGTATTAAACCAACTTAGGCCAAAAGCCTAAGCTTGGGGGAGTACGTATTTCTCACTGACTTTACATTCATGTTCACACACTAGTCGTCGGTGCTCATACTCTTTCATTGTATTATCGATGCTAGTTTAAATTTCTTTTTCTACTTTTCTTCTTGCGTGTTTGATAAACTTTAAGAAAAACCAAAAAATTAGTTAGTTTAATTTCCATGCTTGTAGTATAATTAAAATGAAAACCCAAAAATATTTCTAGTTCTTCTTCTTACTTGTTGGGAGCTTTCCCGTGTAAATAGTTTTATTTTCTTTTCTTTCCTTTGGGGGTTGAGAAGACCATATTGAACATGCTTAGTGGCTCTCTTATGCATGATTGTTTATTTAATTTAGAGCCCATATTATCTTGTTTTCTTTTTTGAGTTGAATGCTTGCATTCCAGCTTAGTCCAATGCATGTGCACTCTTATTATTATACACAACGTTCGGTCCTGCGAGTGAAAGGCAATAATGACGATATATGATGGACTAATTGAGATGAGAAAAGCTGGTATGAACTCGACCTCTCTTGTTTTTGTAAAAATGATGAGTTCATCATTTCTGAGTCACTCTATTATGAGGTAAACATATTTGCAATGACATTTAGAGATTATAGTTGCTGGTGCCATGCTTGATTTGCTATGAGTTATAATGGTCTACCTTGCGTGCCAACATGCTATTAGAATGATTATGATGTGGTATGATGGGATGGTATCCTCCTTTGAATGAATTGAGTGACTTGACTTGGCACATGTTTATGCATGTAGTTGAATCAAATCAACATAGCCTTCATGATATTTATGTTCATGGTGGATTATATCCTACTCATGCTTGTATTCGGTGTGAATTAATTTTAATGCATGTTTATGACTGTTGTTGCTCTCTCAGTTGGTCGCTTCCCAGTCTTTTGCTAGCCTTTACCTGTACTAAGAGGGAATACTGCTTGTGCATCCAAACTCCTTAAACCCCAAAGTTGTTCCATATGAGTCTACTATACCTTCCTATATGCGGTATTTACCTTCCGTTCCAAGTAAATTTGTATGTGCCAAACTCCAAACCTTCAAATGTAATTCTGTTTTGTATGCTCGAGTAGCTCATGTTACAACTAGGGCTGCCTATATCTTCCATGCTAGGTGGGTTATTCTCAAGAGGAGTGGACTCCGCTCCTCATTCACGAGAAAGGGCCGGTAACCGGGATGCCCAGTCCCATGATCCAAAAAGATCAAAACAAATCAAACTAATTAAACAAAACTCCCCTAAGGCTGTTGTTAGTTGGAGGCACTCGTTGTTTCAAGCAAGCCATGGATTGATGCTTGTTGGTGGTTGGGGGAGTATAAACCTTTACCATCCTGTTTGGGAACTGCCTTTAATGCATGTAGTATGGAAGATAAAGCCATCTCATAGTTGTTGCGTTGATAGTGAAAGTATGCCTCTCAAAATGTTATTCAATCTCTATTTTAAAATCGAGCTCTAGCACCTCTACAAATCCTTGCTTCCCTCTGCGAAGGGCCTATTTATTTACTTTTATGTTGAGTCATCCCCCTTCTTATTAAAAGCAACCGCTGGAGAGCACACTGTCATTTGCATTTATTACAATTGGTTTATATTGGGTATGACTTGACTGGATCTCTTTTACCATGAATTACAATGTTTAGACAGTCCTTGATCTTTAAAGGTGCTCTGCATTTATGTTTTGTGGTCTCAGAAAGGGCTAGTGAGATACCATTTTGTTATATCATATTATGATTGTTTTGAGAAAGTGTTGTCATCCGAGTTTTATTATTATGGCTCGCTAGCTGATTATGCTATTGATATGAGTAATTGTGAGACCTAAGCGTTATTGTTAGTATGGTTAGTTCATAATATTTGCTGAAACTTGAATGCTGGCTTTTCATGTTACAACAACAAGAGCAAATAGAGTTTGTAAAAGTTTTTCTTTATCACTTTCAGTTTATCAACTAAATTGCTTGAGGACAAGCAAAGGTTTAAACTTGGGGGAGTTGATACGTATCCAACGTATCTACTTTTACAAACACTTTTGCCCTTGTTTTGGAATCTAACTTGCATGATTTGAATGAAACTAACCCGGACTGATGCTGTTTTCAGCAGAACTACCATGATGTTGTTTTATGTGTAGAAAGGAAAGGTTCTCGGAATGTCCTGAAAATCCACGGAGGCACTTTTTGGAATTAATAAGAATTATTGGGCAAAAGAAATACACCAGGGGGACACACCCTGTCCACGAGATAGGGCCCCCCTATAGGGCGCGCCCCTATCTCGTGGCCCCCCTGGACCTCCACCGACCTCAACTCCAACTCCATATATTCACGTTCGAGGAGAAAAAAATCAGAGAGAAAGTTTCATCGCATTTTACAACACGGAGCCGCTGCCAAGCCCTAATCTCTCTCGAGAGGGCTGATCTGGAGTCCATTCGGGGCTCCGGAGAGGGGGATTCGTCGCCGTCGTCATCATCAACCATCCTCCATCACCAATTTCATGATTCTCACCGCCGTGCGTGAGTAATTCGATTGTAGGCTTGCTGGACGGTGATGGGTTGGATGAGATTTACCATGTAATCAAGTTAGTTTTGTTAGGGTTTGATCCCTAGTATCCACTATGTTCTGAGATTGATGTTGCTATGACTTTGCTATGCTTAATGCTTGTCACTAGGTCCCGAGTGCCATGATTTCAGATCTGAACCTATTATGTTTTCATGAATATATGTGTGTTCTTGATCCTATCTTGCAAACCTATAGTCACCTATTATGTGTTATGATCTGACAACCCCGAAGTGACAATAATCGGGATACTTCTCGGTGATGACCGTAGTTTGAGGAGTTCATGTATTCATTATGTGCTAATGCTCTGTTCCGGTTCTCTATTAAAAGGAGGCCTTAATATCCCTTAGTTTCCACTAGGACCCCGCTGCCACGGGAGGGTAGGACAAAAGATGTCATGCAAGTTCTTTTCCATAAGCACGTATGACTATTTACGGAATACATGCCTACATTACATTGATGAACTGGAGCTTGTTCTGTGTCACCCTATGTTATAGCTATTACATGAGGAATCGCATCCGGCATAATTATCCATCACTGATCCATTACCTACGAGCTTTTCACATATTGTTCTTCGCTTATTTACTTTTCCTTTGCTACTGTTACAACTACTACAAAAACCCAAAAACTATTACCTTTACTTTTGCCACCATTACCTTTATTATCATACCACTTTTGCTACTAAATACTTTGCTACAGATACTAAGTTATCAAGGTGTGGTTGAATTGACAACTCAACTGCTAATACTCAAGAATATTCTTTGGCTCCCCTTGTGTCGAATCAATAAATTTGGGTTGAATACTTTACCCTCGAAAGCTGTTGCGATCCCCTACACTTGTGGGTTATCAGTAACTCTCCGGTCAAGAGTGTGTTGACATGGCTCTTGCGGCTCAACGCGTTAGCTACTACGTTAGCCTTTCCGGGATGATAATGCAATCTCATATCATAATCGTTGATGAGTTCCAACCATCTCCTTTGCCTGAGATTCAACCCCTTCTGTGTGAAGATGTACTTCAAACTCTTGTGATCTGTGTACACTTCACAATGGTTTCCGATGAGAAAATGTCTCCAAGTCTTCAATGCGTGCACTACGGCTGCTAACTCCAAGTCATGTGTAGCATAATTCAAATCATGGCGCTTAAGCTATCGTGAGGCATACGAAAAAACTCTTCCCTCCTGCATAAGAACTGCTCCAAGTCCTCGATGAGAAGCGTCGCAATAAACTTCATAATCCTTGCGCTGGTCGGGCAGAATCAAAACTGGTGATGTAACTAGACGTTTCTTCAACTCTTAGAAACTAGCCTCACATTCCTCAGTCCATATGAACTTGGTGTCCTTCTTCAACAACTCGGTCATGGGCTTTGCAATCTTCGAGAAATTCTCAATGAATCTCCGATAGTATCCTGCAAGTCCAAGAAAACTACGGATCTCTCCAACTGTCGTTGGTGCTACCCAATTTGTCACAGTGACAACTTTGGTGGGATCTACTGCTATTCCTTCTCCGGATATAACATGTCCGAGGAATCCAACTTCCTTCAACCAAAACTCACATTTGCTGAACTTGGCATATAACTGATGTTCTCTGAGCTTCTCCAGTACCAAACGCAAATGCTCCTTATGCTCCTCTTCATTCTTCGAGTAAACCAAAATATCATCAATGAACACCACGATGAACTTATCCAGAAACTCCATAAACACCTTGTTAATCATGTTCATGAAATATGCAGGTGCATTAGTCAGACCAAATGACATAACGGTATACTCATACAGCCCGTACCTGGTGGTTAAAGCTGTCTTAGGTATATCCTACTCTCTAATCTTCAACTGGTGGTATCCTGATCGCAGATCGATCTTGGAAAATACCTTATCTCCATGCAATTGGTCAAACAAATCATTTATCATCGGCAACGGGTACTTGTTCTTGATTGTTACTTCATTCAATCCTCGATAATCAACAACCATCCTCAATGATCCATCCTTCTTCTCCACTACAAGCACTGGCGATCCCCAAGGTGAAGAACTTGGGCGAATATAGCCTTTATCCAGTAACTCCTTATTCTGTTTCTTAATTTCCTCCAAATCTTGTGCGAGCATCCTGTACGGTCTCTTAGATATCGGCCCTGTGCCTAGCAAAAGCTCAATCAAAAACTCAATGTTTCTATCCGGTGGCATGCCTGGCAACTCCTCTAGAAATACATCAGGGGAATCCTTCACCACTGGTACTTGCTCCTGCACAACTCCTGATAAGGAATTTACTTTTGTCCTCTTCGTCTCATGTCGTGATACATACTTGATCCTTCTCCCTTCCGGGGTGGTAAGCAAAATCGACTTACTAGCGCAATCGATGTTTCCTCCATACATCAATAGCCAATCCATACCCAGAATCACATCCAAACCTTGCGATTCCAGAATGATTAAATCCGAGGGGAAAACATGCCTACCTATACTCAATGGTACTTGAAAACATCCTCGACTGGCCATATACTCCGCTCCTGGTGAGCTTACTAGCATAGGTGTTCTAAGAACTTTGGTGGGCAGTTTATACTTATCCACAAATCCCCTTTATATGTATGAATGCGATGCACCAGTATCAAAAAGAACGATTGCAGTAAATGACTTAACCAAAAACTTACCTATTGCTGCATCTGGTTGGGCTTCAACCTCCTCCACGTTAACGTGGTTCACCTATCCCCTGTTGAAAGGGTTCGGCTTCTTCCCAGAGCTTCCATTGCCATTTCCAATCTGGGCTTCAGGACATTCATTGGCATAATGTCCAGTCTTCTGACACTTATAGCAAGTGACTTGGATCAGGTCTGTCTTGGCTGGGGTTGATGGGTTGGTACGGTTTTGGCTGTTACTTCCTCCATTCCCATTACCATTCTTGGGGCCACTATGATTATGTGAGCTACCTCCTCCATGGGTATGCTGAAAATGTCCTCCCAATTTCGGGGTAAAACGTGGCTTCTGCTGAGCTCCAGAATTGTACTTCCCTTGTCCATACTTCCCCTTGCAGTTGTCAATCTGTTGCTGCTTCCCTTCAATCATGAGAGATCTATCTACCAACTCCTGGTAGTTGTTGAAAGTTGCTACCATCAACTACATGCTCACCTCATCATTCAGTCCTTCCAGAAACTTCTCCTGCTTAGCTGCATCCGTAGCAACGTCATCTGGGGCATAACATGCTAACTTACTAAAGTCATCCACATACTGGCCAACTGTCCGTCCTCCTTGGCGCAAGTTACGAAACTCACGCTTCTTCATGGCCATAGCTCCTGCTGAAACATGGGCATTATGGAAAGCCTGCTGAAACTGATCCCATGTGACAGTGTCGATAGGATAAGTGGCTGTGAAATTCTCCCACCATGATGCTGTCCGTCCACATACTGGCAGTGCTAACTTACTAAAGTCATCCACATACTGGCCAATTGTCCGTCCTCCTTGGCGCAAGTTGCGAAACTCACGCTTCTTCATGGCCATAGCTCCTGCTGAAAAATTGGCAGTACGGAAAGCCTGCTGAAACTGATCCCATGTGACAGTGTCGATAGGATAAGTGGCTGTGAAATTCTCCCACCATGATGCTGTGGGGCCATCAAGCTGATGTGTGGCAAAACGCACCTTTTCCGCATCTGTGCATCCTGCAGTGGTCAACTCCCTTCCTGTCGGTGTACTAGAATAGGGGTACCCTAGTATCCCGAACTTGTGCATGGGCAGTTGCAGCACCCCGCGGCAAGGCTCGCCGGGTCACCGCCAAGATCACTCGTGACTCCTTAAAGAGACAAGACCCCCGGCAAGAGGAGCTTGCCGGGAAGCCACTCAAGAACAAAGTATTCAAAACGAGAAGACAAGGCCCCGGCAAGAGGAGCTTGCCGGGAAGGCCAACCAAGGCATCTCAAGAATGCTTGCCGCGACGCGCCTCGCATCCCGGCAAGGCACGATGAGCGACAAGCTCCCGGGCCCGATAAGACGACGACCGCGGCAAGGCACTTGCCGCAGCAAGCGGTCGCTCCGCGCCCAGGCTCCAGCACATCCACCAACGTGTCGTCCTGGGACCCTTCCAGGCACGCGTGGCGAGGGGCTGTGCAGCCAGCGGTGCGCGGTGGCAAGCGGCGCTGACAAGAAGGCCATCGTGGCGATCGGTGGCGCCCCTGACGGTCTCTTCTCGCACTGTTTAGACGACAGAGACGGGCATTTAATGCCCTTGTCCCCTGCCGTCAGGGTTAGGTATGATACACTGTGGCTACAGTAGAGGTAGCTGTACCTACCACATTCTGTTTCCATTTTTACCCTTTCTGTCTACGTTGCCACCTGTCGGTGACCCCTTGAGCATATAAAAGGAGGCCCATGCGCGACATAGAGGAGGTTGGGGGCTCATTCGAAACACCAATAATACTCTCACGCTCGGTCTGGTAGCGCTCATCGCTCCTGAGCAAGAACTGAATACGATCAAACAAGCAGCAGTAGGAGTGTTATCTCTCCGGAGAGCTCCGAAGCTGGGTAAACTGCTCGTGTGCACTGCCTCGATCCGCTCTTCGTGCGACCTCCGCCCCCCTACGAACCGAAAGGGGCTCGGTCCGCCGGTCCCCATAGGTGTTCGTGGATCAGTTTCCCCAACATCTTTGGCGCGCCAGGTAGGGGGCGTCGAGATCGTGTGAACCCGATCCGGCGTGCACACGAGCTAAATCTTCATCATCTTCATCAACATGCCACCGAAGAAGAAGGCTTCGGAGGCAGCAATTCCGTCCGCGTCGATTCCACCGCCGCCGGAGCAAGCGGACGATGGAGTGGACGCCGGCGGAAGAACGGGCGTCGACGAGGGTGCTCACAGTGCGGCCAAGTCCAAGGACAAGGCAGCGCAGACCTCGGCGTCCGTACGCGCACCGCGCCCGTCTCAGGAGGCGCGGGACCAGCAGCGTCATGGCATTCGTAGCGCCATACGCCCGCTGGGCCAAGATCAAGCTGGTGGATCTCGCGGAGTTCAAGACCAGCATGCACGCCAGCATGCTGGCCCCAGTGAAGTGCGGTCACCTGGACAGGATACTGCTCCTTCTAACATAGTTAGAAGTCCGAGCATATCCCGCTCCTCGCACCGCTCGCCGCTGCCGCCCACCACTCCAGCAGAAGCCTTGGTGCGAGCTCAATTGCTTCTAGATTACCCTCCAACGGCGGACAAGACCTACGAGTGGAGGGCCACCATTCAGAGTCTCATCGGCTTCACCAACGGCGATACCGCGCGGCAACCAAGCACTTCGCTGCCGCGGCAAGGCTGCCGGACACGAGCCGATGGCGACAAGACCGATGGGGGTGCGACTTCCATGCACTCTCCACCACGAAGGCCAAGATCGCCAACTCGCCGGGTCCACCTCGACAGCGACTCCACCGCATCATCGGATCCTCGAGCTCGTCGCGATCAGCGCCAAATTCTGCACGAACGACAACAAGAGGACGCTCGTACCCGCATCGAGCGCCGAAGAGAAGCGCGGCGTCAATCTGACCAGCGCGCCGGGCCCTCTGTCGACATGCATGCGCCAGGGGAACCAGGCGACTTGCCGTAAGCGGTGGGTTGCCCTGCGTTCACTCGTGAGCTGCGGCAAGTCCAGTGGCCAGCAAGAAGAATTTCAAGCCAGATGTACCGGAGAAGTACGACGGCAAGTCGCATCCGTCGGAGTTCCTCAACATCTACACCATCGCGGTGCAGGCTGCCGGGGGACGAGACGACAAGATCCTTGCCAACTACTTCCCACTAGTGCTCAAGCCTAACGTCAGATCCTGGCTCATGCACTTGCCGGACAACTCCATTTCTTCTTGGGCAGATCTAGGCCATCAGTTTGTCGGTGCCTTTACAGGCGGCCACAAGCCTCATGGCCAAGAAAGCGATCTTCATCTGCTTGCCCAGAAGGAAGGAGAGCCCCTGCGCAAGTACATTTAGAGATTCAGCCGTGTACAGCACAACATCCCAGACGTCCATCCTGCCGCGGTGATCAGTGCATTTCATCAGAACGTGCGAAACCGCAGGATGAGGGAGGAGATGGCGATGTGCAAGATCAGGGACGTCAGCGAGCTTTATGCCCTGGCCGACAAGTGTGCACGTGCTGAAGAGGGGAGGAGGCTCCTCGGAGAGAACACAGGAGCAGGAGGATCGGACAGTGAGGATGCTGCCCCGGCAAGGAAAGGCCGGCGGCAGAACAACAGAAAGAAGAAGGGCAAAGAAGTGCTAGTTGTCGAGCAGTCCGGCAACGGAGGCGGCGCCAAGAAAGCTAAAGCCGGTGACTCCGGCAAGGAGGGCCAGGCTGTCGCGGCCGCCGACAAGCAGGACAGCTCCGGCAAACAATACTGCAAAATCCACCGCACCAAGGGCCATGACCTCTAGAGCTGTAAGAAGGTCGAGCAGCTTGTCGAGCAGCAGAAGGCTGAGTACGAGCGGCGCGACAAGGAGAAAGCCCAGGAAGGTGCTGGGGGAGCCAGCAAGAAACGCCCCGGCCGGGGAGGACGCCGCAGCAAGGCCAAGCAGCGGCAAGGAGATAGGCCTCCCCGTGGCCGCGACAAGGATGAAGATGACGACGATGACGAAGATATGGATGATGATGAGGCCGATGAGCAGGAATTTCAGAAAGCCACAGAGATCCTGTGCGTTGACGGCGGTGCTTCCCTGCATGCTTCACACCGCCAACTCAAGCAGTGGATGCGGGAAGTTAATGCAGCGGAACCATCCATGGAGTCACGCAGGCCTCTGAAATGGTCCAGCACGCCTATCATCTTTGATATTGAGGATCACCCTGATCGCATAACTGCGGTTGGGTGCTTGCCGATGTTGGTTTCACCAACTATCCGCAACCTCAAGGTCACGAAGATGCTAGTTGACGGCGGAGCCGGCTTGAACCTGATATCCTCCGCAGTCCTCCAGAAACTCCAGATCCCTGACAGCGAGCTCGAAGAGACCGGCACATTCCAAGGAATCAACCCGGGAAGGAGCAAGCCGAAGGGAAAGATCATGTTGCCGGTCACATTTGGCAGCGAGTTGAACTTCAGAACTGAGAGGGTCACTTTTGACGTCGCCGATTTCCCATTACCCTACAATGGAATACTCGGCCGTCCTGTGCTCGCCAAGTTCATGGCAGCCTCTCACTATGCATACAACGTGCTCAAGATGCCAGGCCTGATAAGTGTCATCTCTGTCCTTGGCGACAAGAAGGATGCCCTTATCTGCGCCGACAAGATTTACCGGGAAGCAACAGCCGCAGCCGATCGCAAGTCACTTGCCTTTGAAGCTCCCGGGGGGAAGAAGAAGACCAAGTCCGGCAAGAGCTCTGATGCCCACTCCGGCAAGCGCACCTCTTCGGAGTGCTGCGCTACCGTCGAGGACGCACCATCGAGCTCCACCGGCAAGTGTAAGAAGACGATGGCAGCTCCACCAGAGACCAAGAAGGTGTCCGCTAAGGAGGACGGCACTGGTGGTACCTTCACCATCAGTGCCACTCTAGACCCTAAATAGGAAAGCGCGCTCGTTGCTTTCGTGCGGGTGAATGTCGACGTATTTGCATGGCAACCGTCTGATATCCCCGGTGTTCCCAGGAAAGTAATTGAGCACCACCTAGCCGTTTGTCCTCATGCGCGGCCCGTCAAGCAAAAAGTCAGGAAGCAAGCAGTGGAGCGCCAAGAGTTCATTGCAGAGGAAATCAAGAAGTTGGAAGCAGCAGGCCTTGTTAGAGGAGTGCTCCATCCTACGTGGTTGGCCAATCCTGTAGTCGTGCACAAAGCCAACGGGAAATGGAGGCTTTGTATAGACTTCACTGATGTCAATAAAGCTTGTTCCAAAGATCCATTTCCCTTGCCACGTATCGACCAAATTGTTGACTCCACAGCCGGGTGTCATTTGCTTTGATTTCTTGATGCATACTCAGGATACCATCAGATCTTCATGGCAAAAGAGGATGAGGAGAAAAATGCATTCATCACCCCATGTGGCACATACTATTTTGTACGGATGCCCTTCGGGTTAAAGAATGCTGGTTCAACATTTGCAAGGGTAGTCCATGTCGCTTTTGAGCCCCAGATACACAGAAATGTGGAAGCCTACATGGATGATATAGTGGTCAAGAGCAAAGACAAGGCTACTCTGATTCAAGATTTAGATGAGACCTTTGCAAATATGCGCAAGATCAACCTCAAGCTCAACCCCGAGAAGTGTGTGTTTGGAGTTCCGTCCGGCAAGCTTCTCGGGTTCTTTGTGTCTCAGCGGGGAATTGAAGCTAATCCCGACAAGATCAAGGCCATCGAGCAGATTGAAGCACCAAAGCGCGTCAAGGATGTGCGAAGACTTGCAGGTTGCGTGGCTGCTCTCAGCAGGTTTATCTCTAAGTCTGCTGAACGCGCCCTGCCGTTTTTCAAAATATTGAAAAAGGCAGGTCCAATGAAATGGACTCCGGAAGCGAAGGCTGCGCTACAAGACTTGAAGAGGTACCTGTCCTCCACTCCAATACTTGTCGCACCTAAGCCACAAGAGAAGTTGCTGCTGTACCTAGCGGCAACCAATCAAGTGGTTAGTGCTGCGTTAGTGGCGGAGAGGGAGGCAGATGATGAGCCAGCAACCACGGCAAGTGCATCCAGCGACAAGCAGGGGGCTTCGCCGACAAGCTCTGGTCCCGACAAGGATGAATCTGCGCAGGTGCGCGAAGGGGTGCAGAAGAAAATGGTGCAGTGCCCAGTTTACTTTGTCAGCTCCCTTCTGCAGGGGGCTAGATCAAGGTACTCTGGTGTGCAGAAGTTGCTTTTCGGCCTTCTCATGGCCTCAAGAAAGCTGCGCCATTACTTCCAAGCACATGAGATCACAGTTGTCACTCGCTTTCCGCTGAAGAGGATACTACAGAATCCAGAAGCAACAGGCAGGATCGTCGAGTGGGCACTGGAACTGTCAAGCTTTGGCCTCAAGTTTGAAAGCACTTCAACTATCCAGAGCAGAGCGTTGGCAGAGTTCATAGCAGAATGGACGCCAACACCAGACGAAGAAATTCCAGAAACGAGCATCCCCGTCAAGGAGGCAAACAGAGAGTGGCTGATGTACTTTGATGGTGCCTTCTCGCTGCAAGGCGCCGGTGCTGGCGTGCTGCTTACCGCACCCACCGGAGAGCACCTCAAGTACGTAGTCCAGATGCACTTTCCCAAGGAGCAGGCAACAAACAATACTGCAGAGTATGAAGGCTTGCTTGCCGGTCTCAGGATCGCGGCAGACCTTGGGATCAAGAAGCTCATTGTCAGGGGTGACTCGCAGCTTGTCGTCCGCCAAGTAAACAAGAATTATCAGAGTCCGTTGATGGAAGCTTATGTTGATGAGGTGAGAAAGCTAGAAGAGCACTTTGACGGCCTACAGATGGAACATGTCCCAAGAGCTCAGAATGACATTGCTGATGGCCTGTCAAAGTGCGCCGCACTAAAGTTGCCTGTGGAACCAGGGATCTTTGTGCTCAAGCTGACTCAACCATCCGTAACACCATCAACTGGACAGAGCAAGAAGAGGAAGTTGGTTTCTGGTGACTACTTTCCGGCAGAGCTTCCCCAAGCCGCCGCCAAGAAGGTCCCCAAAATCGACATCAAGAATGCTGAGGGGCAGTCTGCTCCGGCAAGCCTTACGGTTTGTTCTGTTGAAGCAGACGCTCCCGGCAAGTTTTGCTCCGGCAAGCTTGCCGAGGAACATCAAGCTCCGGCAGGGCCGCAGGCCCTTGCCGTCGAAGCGCATGTTCCCGCAGCAGCAGATGTGCCTTTAGTCCTTGTTGTCGAGCCACAAGCTCCAGCATGGGCGCAGCAGATTGTCCGTTTCCTTCAGACAGGAGAACTTCCCGAAGAGCAAGAAGAAGCGGAAAAAGTAGCCCGGCAGTCAAGTATGTACAAGTTTGTTGACAACACACTGTACAGAATAAGACTCAACGGTGTGAAATTGAAGTGTATTCGCTGGGAAGATGGACAGCAGCTGTTGGCAGAGATACATGGAGGCATATGTGGTCACCACATTGGCGCAAGGGCACTTGCCGGCAAAGCGTTCCGGCAAGGATTCTTCTGGCCGACAGCCCTCCAGGATGCAACTGCACAAGTAACCAAGTGTGAAGCGTGCCAGTTCCATTCCAAGCAGATACACCAACCAGCTCAAGCTCTCCAGACGATCCCTTTATCCTGGCCATTTTCGGTCTGGGGGCTCGACATCCTCGGCCCCTTCCCCCGAGCTGTAGGGGGCTTTGAGTTCTTGTACGTCGCCATCGACAAGTTCACAAAGTGGCCGGAAGTGGAACCAGTGAGGAAGGTGACAGCACAGTCAGCAGTCAAGTTCTTCAGGTCGATTGTTTGCCGTTTCGGGATCCCTAACAGGATCATCACCGACAATGGCATGCAATTTACGAGCCGCACCTTCATGCAGTATGTCCAAGATCTTGGCGCCAAGGTCTGCTTCGCTTCTGTTGCTCATCCGAGAAGCAACGGTCAAGCGGAGAGGGCAAATGCTGAAGTGCTGCGAGGCCTCAAGACCAGAACTTTCGACAGGCTGCACAAGTGCGGAAGAAACTGGATCGAGGAGCTGCCGGTGGTTCTTTGGTCGATCAGGACGACGCCAAATCGAGCCACTGGCCAGACACCTTTCGCTCTAGTCTATGGAGCAGAGGCAGTTCTCCCCACGGAACTCGTTTACGGGTCGCCTTGAGTGCTCTCTTACGATGAGCTCGAGCAAGAGCAGCTGCGACAAGATGACGTGCTGCTCCTTGAGGAAGACCGTCTTCAGGCTGCTGTGCGAGCCGCTCGCTATCAGCAAGCTTTGCGTCACTACCATAGCCGCAAAGTTAAAGCCAGAAGTTTCAAGGAAGGCGACCTTGTTCTTCGGCGAGTTCAGTCCGCCAAGAATTCCAACAAGTTGACGCCGAAGTGGGAAGGCCCTTATCGGGTGAAACGAGTCACTAGGCCTAGCGCTGTCTGCCTTGAGACCGAAGATGGCATTCCGGTGAGCAACTCCTGGAACCTTGAGCATCTTCGTAAGTTTTACCCGTAGGGCGCGGTTGCCGGAACCCGTTCCGGCAACCACCTTTTGTACAAGTCTTGCCGCTGTTGCATGTAATCCTTTGTACAAAGCCGGGCGCAGATCCCATGCATAAATAAAGATCATGTGCTTCGCACAGCTTGTCAATTTCATGCTTTCTTTCTTTTCGCATGTATCATCTGACACTTTGTGCAGCACTAGCCCCCGGTAAGCAATAACGAGCCGTAAGGCTCCATATCTTTATTATCTCTTCTGTCTCTTTCTCAAAGGAAGGAAGGTTCCCTCGCCCACAAGGTTTGCCGGGGGGGAAGGAGAAGATAATGGTGTGGACCGGGCCGTTCAAGAAAGTTTCGCCTTGCCGGGAAGCAAACGACAGAAAAGCTAAGTTGCCAAAGTTTGAGCAATCAGTTTTTAAGTTTTTTAAGTTATTTTCCTCGAACGACCGTGCTTTG
The DNA here is from genome assembly GCF_018294505.1 of Triticum aestivum. Classification (NCBI taxonomy): domain Eukaryota; kingdom Viridiplantae; phylum Streptophyta; class Magnoliopsida; order Poales; family Poaceae; genus Triticum; species Triticum aestivum. The sequence continues at coordinate 180,334,683 of NC_057810.1, read as the reverse complement.
TATGGAAAACCTGTGCGTGGAGGAACCAACTCGTAGCTAGTTGCGCCCTTACTTTGTTTCGAGTCCGCTCAACAACTTAAGTGAGCTGCGACTAGCTGCGACAAGGTTGCTTGTCGGTAGCAGCACCGCCAGCAGGCTGCTGAAGTTCCGCACTCGGCGCTCGTGGCAAGGGTGCCTGCGCCGGCAAGTTTCCCTGAAAAGCGTAGGGTAGGAACATACAAAGCCAAGAGTCAAGTAAAGGAAGTAACATAGCAATCATTACCTAAGATAGAGTTATATTACAAAAATAACATATCGCGGCTCTAATAAAGTGTTCTCATAACATGACTAGCGGCGACAAGAAGAGAAGAAAATGGGCGGCCTAATCTATGCGGCCACCATCAACCCTCTTGACCTCATTCACCTTGTCCACAATGGGTGCGACAAGGGCCTTGAGCGCGTCAAGATCAGCATCCGCCGGCAGCTTCTTCAGGACATTGGTGAAGTTGAGGCCTGGGTTGCGGAAGGCCACCTTCACCAACACCTTCTCCAGGACCCTGGCGCAGATCGTGCGCGACTCGTCGGCCAGCTGCTTCGGGATCTTCTCCCAGAGCTGCTGGAGGGCAGTCGCCACGCCCTTGAAGAACAGGGTGAGCTTGGCGCTGGGCGGGAGGTTCTCGTCGGAGGAGTACCCGAAGTCCTCCACTCCCAGCTGCGCCAGCTCCCCGTCAATGACGGCAGCGATGTTCACGAGGCCCTCCGTCCAGAGCTCCACCGTATCCTTGAAGGTGTTCTGGGTTTCGGCGGCCCTCGCCAGCAGTGCTTCGTTGCCCTTGATCTCCTCCTTCAAGTCCGCCTCCCGCTTCTTGGCGCCGTCCAGCGTCTCCGTCAAAGTGGCTAGCTTCAGCTCCAGATCGGCGTTGGAATCCTTGGCGGCGCTCAGCTCCTTGCCCTTCTCGGCGAGTTGACCCTGCAGCTCACCATGGGCAAGGGCGTCCTTCTCATGCTCAAGCTTGAGCGTGGCAAGCTCCTCGCCGCTTGTTTTCAAATTAGCCTCTAGCTGCGCCACCTTTGCCTCCAATCCCTCCTAGGCGGCCTCAGCAGCCGCGGCCGCGTCCTTTGCTTCGTTGAGCGCCCCGCCAAGTGCCTGCTCGCACGCGGCAAGCTCCTCCTCGTGCCTGTCGAGGTTCACTTTCCGTTGAGCCAGCTCGCCTTCTTGCGCGTATAGCTTCTCGCCGGCGAGCCGCTGCTGCTCTTCAGCTTCGGCCTTCTCTAGGAGAAAGGCCTTCCGCTCCTTAGCAAGCCGCTCCCGCTCCTCCGCCAAGGCCCGAAGAGCTTCCTGGTGGAGACCCTGGAGCTCCTCCGCGCGTTTCTCAATGTCCACGCTTGCCTTCGCGACTAGCGCCTCCCGGGACTCCAGCTTGGCTTGGCGGGCGCGGTAGAGCGCCAGCAGCCTCCGTAGCAGCCGCTCCTCCTTAGGCTCGCCGCTGCTGCTTCCCGGCGCGTCAACGATCGACAACCCAGCAGAGGCAAGCACCTCCCCATCCAGGGCTTCTCCTTCAACCGGCGCCCTGGAGCTTGACGCCCAGGGGAGCTTGATGAAGATGCCCTTGCCGGCCTTCAGATAGGCACCGGGCTGGGGCTCCTCGGAGCCCGGCGCTGCGGCGGCAGCGGAGGGATCGGCGGTCGGTGCAGCGCCTGGCGCTCCTGCGGCCTCAGGACCGTCAATGCGATCGCCGGATCCCTCGCCGGCTTCCGCAGCAGCAGTCTTGGCGGCCTCTTCACCGGCGGGCGCATCAGCACCAGCTTCTTCTTTAGTGGCCGCGGCATCATCAGTGTTGCCGCGCGTGTTCTCCTCGCCGCCCGCTTCGGTCTCCATGGGCTCTGTGGAAGGTGGGTCTGGCGACCGGAGAAGGAGAAGAAGTCAAGCAAATATCCAAAAAAAGAGAGAGAAAAATCAGAAGAACACAAGGGAGGCTTCGGGCAAGAGGTTACCTGCGCTAGGGTCCGTGGATATGGGCTCCACCGTCGGAGGATCGCTAGTGTCGCCCCTTGCCGGAGACTCCTCCCTTGCCAGAGATTGCTCCCTTGCCGGAGAGCGTTCCCTTGCCGGAGAATCCTCCCTTGGCGGTGTAGAGGAAGCAGACGACACGTCGGAGATGGTTCCCGAGCCCTCCTGGTGAAGCTGTTCTGCTCCTACACAAGCAAACCAACATTTGGATATCAGCAAGAGAGCACCCGTGCGCACCCAAGAGCAAAAAAATGAATCATGTACTTACGCTGGGGGCTGCGCTGGGGGCTGCTTCGTGGAGCAGTGTCAGGGTCCGGCAAGGTAGACTCAGGCGTGCCCCCTGCCGTCACAGTGGGCTCGTCCTCGATGACAACCACTGGAACTTTGGCCCTCTTCGCCGCTCTTTGAGCCAACGTCCTTAAAAGGAACAAGTTCAAATTGAAGCAAGTTAGACACAAGATAAAGCTACAAGGTTGAAGAACTACAAGTACAGCAGAAAAGTCTTACTCTTCTTCCTCCTCGTCGGAGCTGAGCGCGGAGAGGTCGAAGTCCGGCCCACCTGCGGCGCGACGAGGCGGAGGGGTAGGATCCCTTGTCCGCTTGGCGGGCGCGGTGGCGGTGGCGCGGGAAGATCCAGCTCCAGTTGCCGCAGCGGCACGAGGCGCTCCCGCGGCAACATTGCTTGTCGCGGTGGAGCGTGTCGCGCGGCGCGTCGGTTGCTGACTCCTTTGTCGCCCCACTGCGTCCCCGCCCCTGCGAAGACGCCTTCTTGGTTGAGCTGGGGGCTGCGCTGTGGGCTCCGTCTGCGGCAAGTGGCCTGGAGATGGCGGGCCGCTCGCACCCTCGGCGGGCTCACCCTCGGCGGGCTCGCTCGACTCGACCTCCGGCGCGGCAAGTTCTTCCTCGCCGTCGATCCACTCTCGCTCGGCAAGGCTTGACGCCGCCTCCGCCTCTGCCTCTTCCACGGTGAACCCGAACTCACCCGCGGCAGCGGCTGCCGCCGCCTCTTCCGCCCTGATGGCGATGCGTCGCATCTCCTCCTCGGTAGTGTCGCGGGTGAGGCTCCTCTTCTCGTCAGCGCGGACCTCCACCTCCACCAGCCCGTCGAAGAATTGCTGCACCACGTCGTCCGCTGGCTCTTGCCACGTCGGGACAAGACCGTGCGAGTCGCACTGCGGCATCATCGCGCGGATGCGGTCGAGGGAAGAATTGTTGCACAGCGGGACGACCCCCGCCGGCAACCTGAACCACTCTGGATGCTGGGGATCATGCTTGAACAGCTCCTTGAGCATCGCATCCAGCTCCAGCACGGTAAAGTTGAAATTGAGGCCCGGGCGCAGCCGCATGATATCTGCCGGGCCGCCAAACTCCCAGGCGGGTCTCTTCCTCTCCTGCAGGGGGGCGATGCGGCGGCGGAGAAAATCTGCGCCTACGGCACCCACAGTCAACCCGGCAACCCTGAGACGCAAGATTCTGGTGGTGGCAATCTTCAGCCTAGCGTCCTCCGGGGCCAGGCTGCTCCAATCATTGCCGCGAACTATTGGAACTTGGCGCAAGGCGGTGAACGGCTGCGGGTCCTCCTCCATGATCCAACACCACTCAGCTCTCCACTCCTCCCACTTGCTGCGGAGCTCCCCCTCCAGATACGCCTCTTTCTTGCCGGCCCTCGAGATCCAGGCGATCCCGCCAGAAAGTGGCTCTCCTCTCTCGACCCGGGGCATGAAGTAATGGCGGAAAAGAGCAACATTTGGGTGGACTCCGACAATGTTTTCGCACAGAAGTGCAAAAACGGACATGGTCAAGACGGCGTTGGGGGTGAAATCAAGGAGATGAAACCCGTAGGTGTTCATGATATCGCAGAAAAATTCTGAGAAGGGCGGACAGAGGCCACAGTAGAAGAACAACGGGAAGAAAGGATACCCGTACGAAGCCCGTGTCGAAGCGGCAGCGGAGAGTACCTTCATGCGCGGATGCGCACGCGTCTCCGTCGACCAGAAGAGATAAAACCACTGCCTCAGCCCCGCCGCGTCGAGCTCGGCGGGGAAAGTGGCCCGCTCCTTCCGCAGCGCCTCGAGTCGCAGCGCCTCGGCCGACTTCACGACCTTTCCGGTCTTCGGAGCCATGGCGAAGGTGGTGGAGGAGATCGACGGCGCTGGTGGCGACGATGGAGATGGGGGGGGGGGCGGAGCACTGCTTTCTCAGAGGAGAGGGGAACGGCGGAGATTTTGGAGTAGTAAACAGACAAAGTGAGCAACTGCCTCTGTTTCCTCTGCTTATAAAGAGGGTGGGGGCGGACGTTACGCTCTTTCGAATAAAGAATCCCCCACGATCTCTCCTACGACGCCGCATTCAACGCGTGCCATTCGGGGAAGGCGCGGTGGATGCGGAGTAGGAAACGGCACGACCTAGGCCGCGTGTGCCCGTGCCCTGTTTTGGGCCTGGCCCAACAGCGCTCGGCACCTTGTGTGGCCCAGGCCCGGGGGCTCCTGTCGGTGTACTAGAATAGGGGTACCCTAGTATCCCGAACTTGTGCACGGGCAGTTGCAGCACCCCGCGGCAAGGCTCGCCGGGTCACCGCCAAGATCACCCGTGACTCCTTAAAGAGACAAGACCCCCGGCAAGAGGAGCTTGCCGGGAAGCCACTCAAGAACAAAGTATTCAAAACGAGAAGACAAGGCCCCGGCAAGAGGAGCTTGCCGGGAAGGCCAACCAAGGCATCTCAAGAACGCTTGCCGCGACGCGCCTCGCGTCCCGGCAAGGCACAGTGAGCGACAAGCTCCCGGGCCCGACAAGACGACGACCGCGGCAAGGCACTTGCCGCAGCAAGCGGTCGCTCCGCGCCCAGGCTCCAGCACATCCACCAACGTGTCGTTCTGGGACCCTTCCAGGCACGCGTGGCGAGGGGCTGTGCAGCCAGCGGTGCGCGGTGGCGAGCAGCGCTGACAAGAAGGCCATCGTGGCGATCGGTGGCACCCCTGACGGTCTCTTCTCGTACTGTTTAGATGACACAGACGGGCATTTAATGCGCTTGTCCCCTGCCGTCAGGGTTAGGTATGATACACTGTGGCTACAGTAGAGGTAGCTGTACCTACCACATTCTGTTTCCATTTCTACCCTTTCTGTCTACGTTGCCACCTGTCGGTGACCCCTTGAGCATATAAAAGGAGGCCCATGCGCGACGTAGAGGAGGTTGGGGGCTCATTCGAAACACCAAGAATACTCTCACGCTCGGTCTGGTAGCGCTCATCGCTCCTGACCAAGAACTGAATACGATCAAACAAGCAGCAGTAGGAGTGTTATCTCTCCGGAGAGCTCTGAAGCTGGGTAAACTGCTCGTGTGCACTGCCTCGATCCGCTCTTCATGCGACCTCCGCCCCCCTCCGAACCGAAAGGGGCTTGGTCCGCCGGTCCCCATAGGTGTTCGTGGATCAGTTTCCCCGACACTTCCTGTCTTAAGGAGCCAATCATTTGCAACTATCGGCTCGGTGCTACTGGAGAACACCGGCGGATTCAGTCTAAGGAAACGGGTTAAGTGATTAACAGGTGGTGGAGGTGGTGGGTTGTTGTTGTTGTTCCCCTGATTCTGATTCTGGACTAGTAACTGCATCAACGCATTCTGCTGCTGGATCAGCTGAGTGAGCTTCGGTGGGAAAGCAAATCCATTGTCACGTCTCGAAGGCATCTGAGGGTTTTAGAAAAGATGAGAAAATAGAATAGAATGAGGTCTAGAGAGAAAACACTACCCATATGCACATGAGACAAATGCAAACAAAATCACTTCAATCAATTTAAACAAGGGCATACAACGGTCTAACTATCGTTACAAAAGTGCTCGGACTATACTAGATACATTGGGGAATACTACTACTGTTATGGTGGTCGACTAGAAAAACTGCTCCGATGAAGACTCCATGATATCTGCTCCAGCTTCATCAACATAGTCATCATCGCTATCGTCTGGGTCCAAGTCGGTGTCGTCGATGATGATGTAATTCTCTGGGCAAGTGCAATCATCGTCTTCTCCTCCAGTCGCGGGAAATCCCATGAATACTTTTAGCTTCTTCTTCAGATCATCGTTCTTCTCCCCAAGCGTTGCTATTTCCTCTTCATATCCATCACGTGTAGACTTGAGTTCTTCCTCCAGTTCCGTGATCTTGGTCACGGCCTTCTTCAGATCTATCATGCCTGCGCACATCTGGTTCTCCTGGCGACGAATGTGTTGGTTTAACTCCTGGATGAATGCTGCAATTGATCTATCCTTCCTGGTGCTGATCATCTCCCATTGCTCATCTCGGCGCCCACAAATCTGGTAGATAGTATCCTTGAGATCCTTGTGGTAAACTTCTCCAATGCGTCCCATGGTGATGTGGGCTGCCATGCTCTTTCCTAGACTCCAGGTTGGTGCATCGAAGGAAAACTCTATGGGCTCAGTGACGGGCATGAACGTCCTTCCTGGAACTTGAACTTGAATCATCCAACGCTCCTCTTCAGGTAAAGTGGCGATGTAGGTCCCGGTGAAGCTTGGTACTCCGATGTTCAGGTATCTAGTGACTTCCTTCAAGTGGCGTCCGAAAGGCGTATCTTCATCCGGTTGCATGAACTTGTTCCTTGCGTCCGCCATCCTAAAAGAGTGGAAAAGATGAGGAGTCAGAAATGAGAAGAGTGAATAGTGATCTAGGGCTTTTTAACTTAGTGGTCGTGTCCTATAGTCAGTGTGTGCTCCGATACCATCTTGTAGCGACCAGACCTCAACCAGCCTGATCTCTATGCTTTAGTGTCATCCCTGGATCAGTAATGCTGACACGCACAGTACTTGAAGGATTTATAACAGAGTAGCAAGCACACATTTATTACATCAAATGTCTCAAAACAGAACTTATTACAATAAATATGGCTTAAGGCCATCTAACAGCGGAAGGCTTGGAAGATAAGTGAGTCCATCAACTCCAATGGCATCAGTGAGTATAAGACCATGACCTAAGGCACCTTACTCATCGTCTGAAAAGTCTGCAACATGAACGTTGCAGCCTGAAAACATGTCAGCACATGGAATATGCTGGCAATATAACACATAGAGAGAAATGAAAGAATAATGCTATACTACATGCATATATGGCTGGTGGAAAGCTCTATGGTTACAGTTTCGCATAAGCCAATTTCTCCCTACTGCAAAGGAATAAAATTTATTGAACTATCATGGTGGTTGTTAAACATTGAGAAGATAGACATCCTCTCAATCCCAATTAAGCATCATCATTAAACCCTACAAATTAAATCAAAGTAACATGATGAGATTCACATGATAATCCAAGTACTAGATACTCAAAACATCCATAACCGGGGACACGGCTAACCATGATTAGTGTGTACACTCTATAGAGGTTTGCACACTTTTCCCCACAAGACTCAATCTCCTCCGTGGATTTCTCGCACTACATGGTGTTTGAGAAACGGATGACCGAGACATAGTCTTTCAGAAGCGCTAGCACCTTACGATATGGTAGACAATTACACCTACTTTCCCCTACATCTGCTAGTCTACCACTGTAAGAGTTCGCACGACTTAATAAACTATGCTAGAGCCCATAGTAGCTTGTGGCTGCACATGGAAGTTTCTAGCATGAATAATCTCATGATCCCTTTGAGCCTGGGTGGCGGTCCATAAAGAAAAACAGGCAATCACTGGAATACCCAGGTGCCTCAATCCACCCAGATGTGTGTTAAAGTTGCCACCATAAATAAACCATTAAATAACAATCTCACATCTGTCATTGATACACTCACCCAATCCACGTCTACTAGCATAGCATGGCATTATAAGAAAACGTAGAAGTAACTCCCAAGGGTTTGATAATAAAGCAGGTAATAGGTACTACCTCATCTACTTCCCAAAACCCACATATTAATCAGATCCTAACCATGCAATTGTTTGAGGATTGATCTAATGCAATCAAAGTGTTACTTGCCTTGCTGATGATCCATGAAACCTAGCAATTCAAAGTAGCAAGCGGCGCACTCCGGGTACTCTATCGCAAACAAACAAGCATACAATAAGTACTCATCTAATGCACAGGTAAAACTCAAATAAAAGAATCTAACCATAAAGTTCAACTTAAGAACTCCGGTATGCAAAAAGAATCAAATCAAATGAAGCAACGAAAGTCAAACGACGAAAGAAACAAGCTTCATTTACTAATCTGGACCTAAGTCAAATTTTATTGAAGCAAAAACTTGTTTGAGTTGGTTAAACGGAAAGAGGGTTTCGTGACAAAACTCCAGGCGCTTGAATCGCCTGATTCCGATAAATGAGCAAAAAGTTAAACTAAAACGAAAATCGCGATCTGGAATAATCGCGGAAAATCCGAGAAAAGAAAAACTGACAAACAGTTTAACGAACGGACGTTCGTTAACTGAAACTGTACGGCGAACTCGTTCGTTAAAACGAACGAGCGAACGCTCGCTAAAAAAATGAAAAAAAAGATCTAAAAAAATAAACCTAGGGTTTTCAAAAAAACCGAATCGGTTTTCTTAGAAAACCGGGGCAGCGGCGGGCGGCTACCTCGTCGGGGCTCCGGCGGGGCTCGGCTCCGGCGGGGCGGTGTGGTTGATGGGGTGGCGGCGACGGGCGTCGGTGGCGGTGGGCTTTGGCGGCGGGGCTCCCTGTGGCGGCGGCGGCTTGGGCGGCGGGGGCGGGCTCAGCGGCGGGGCGGGACGGGGTGAGGCGGCGGGGTGGGGGAGGTATTTAAGGAGGGGGAAGGGGTCGACTTGGAGGAGGGGGCAAGGCAGCGGGGAGGCGGAGTCCGGCTCGGACTCCGGTCCGAGTCGGCGTGGCGGCGGCGCGCGGTCTCCTGGAGGGAGACGGCGGCGCGGGGAGGCGGGCCGGCTCTGCTGGGCCTCGGCCCAGTCGGGCACGCGCGATTTTTTTTAAATAAATTCCGCCGAACTAAGAAAAATCCTAGAAAATAAAATAAAATTCTGAAAATGCCAAAATAAATTGTCACCGTCTAAATAAAATATTTAGAACGAGATGAACATTTTCTTGGTCCTAAAATGCAGTTTTCAAAAACGTGCAATTTTCCTAAATTCAAATAAAAAGCCAAAAACTCCGAAATAAAACCTTGTTTGGTTTTTTATTAAATCCTCAATATTTCTTTATTTTGGGAATGTTATTTTATTCCCGCTCTCATATTTTTATAATAGAAATAATTGAAGATAAAATAAATAAAATCAAATGATCCTATTTTCAAAATTTGAGAAAACTCAAATATGAAAATAACGAAATCCCCAACTCTCTCCAAGGGTCCTCGAGTTGCGTAGAATTTCTGGATCAGGCCAAAAGCAATAAAATATGATATGCAATGATGATCTAGCGTATAAAATTCCAAATTGAAAATTTGGGATATTACAGTGATGTGATGTGTATTTATAAGGAAAGGGACAACACAACACAATTACTCAGGTGCCCCTGGCAGTTCACATCTGATGAACACGTGGCAAACATGCAACACATTGGAAGTTGTTCCATGTTCCCACGCACGCCTAGATTGTTGGGTGGTCATTCCGGCTTCTCTGGTTTTCAGGCAATATGGATGCAACATTAAAAATAGATTAAATGTTTGTCAGATTGACATTAGCTGACAAGGACTCAGTGAAGCAATCGATAGGTTTCAATAGAATGCATATGATTTGGACAGATATAGTTGAGGTAGAAGCATAGAACATATTAGGTCCGATCACATTCACTTAGATCAAAAGATTCAAGAGTGAAGACATAGCTATAAGTGAATGTTGTAGAGGAAAGAACACACAGTGTGTGTGTGTGTGTGTGTGTGTGTGTGTGTGTGTGTGTGTGTGTGTGTGTGCATCATGAAGATAAATTCATGTTGAAGACAATCCAGATGCGAAGACTTTGCAATTTTTAACGCCAAGAGAAACACTTCAATAAGAATTTGGTGGTGGTGTTACCCACCATATAGGAAGTATTAGACCCAGACACGGCGCACAATTATCGTGCCGCTCTGAAGTCAAATTCCACATTAATGTATTCACACTCAAAAGGTAAGTCTTCATTAATTGAAGATATACGTTACTTCGTGTGTTGCACATCTAAGTCGTCAACATGCATAAGCGTTAGGATGTGTGTCCATTCACAGGACATTTGAGGATTCTAAGATATTTAGCTCACACCACAACCTGCAAAACCTTTTCTCATCCAAGGGCTTAGTGAAGATATCAGTCAATTGCTCTTCAGTGTTGACGTGAACGATATCAATGTCTTCTTTGTTGACATGATCTCTGAGAAAGTGATGATGGATCTGAATGTGCTTTGTTTTTGAGTGCTGAACTGGATTCTTGGGAAGCTTGATGGCACTTGCATTGTCACAAAAGAGTGGCACATTCTTCGTGTTGATGCCATAGTCCTTGAGAGTTTGCTTCATCCATAGAAGCTGAGCACAACATGATCCAGCAGCAATGTATTCAGATTCAGCAGTGGAGAGTGACACACAGTTCTACTTCTTTGAAGACCAACAGACAAGTGATCGACCGAGAAAGTGACATGTTCCTGAGGTGGACTTGTGATCAACCTTGTCACCAGCATAATCAGCATCAGAATACCCAATCAGATCAAATGTTGAGCCCTTTGGATACCATAATCCTATTGTTGGGGTGTAAGCCAAATATCAATGATTCGCTTCACCGCAAGGTGATGCGACTCCTTTGGTGCCGCTTGGAATAGGGCACACATGCAAACGCTAAGCATTATATCTGGCCTAGATGCACATAAGTAAAGTAAGGAACCAATCATTGAGCGGTATAGCTTTTGATCGAACTCTTTACCATTGTTGTCAGGACCCAAATGACTTTTGGTTGGCATTGGCATCGTGTAACCTTTGCAGTCTTGCATTCCAAACTTCTTCAGGCATTCTTTGAGGTATTTCTCTTGAGATATGAAGATGTTGTTTCTATGCTAATGGATTGGAAGACCAAGGAAGAACTTGAGCTCACCCATCATGGACATCTGATATTGCTCTTGCATCATGTGTCCAAACTCATCGCTGTATTTCTTGTCAGTGCAACCGAAGATAATGTCATCCACAGATTTGGCACACAAACAGTTCACCGTCAGATGACTTCGTGAAGAGTGTTGGATCTATTGAACCAGGTTTGAAGCCTTTGATCTTCAAGAAGTCTTTGAGCGTGTCATACCAAGCGCGAGGAGCTTGTTTGAGGCCATATAGTGCCTTGTTGAGCCTGTACACCATATCAGGATGTTTTGGATCTTCAAAGCCAGGTGGTTGTGCAACATACACTTATTCTTAAATCTTGCCATTGAGAAAGGCACTCTTCACATCCATTTGATATAGAAGAATATTGTGATGGTTGGCATATGCAAGCAGTATGCGAATGGCTTGAAGTCTTGCCACAGGAGGAAATGTTTGATCGAAGTCAATCCCTTCAACTTGAGTGTAGCCTTGAGCAACCAGACGAGCCTTGTTTCTGACAACTTGACCATGTTCATCTTGTTTGTTGCGATAGATCCATTTGGTGTCAATGATATTATGCTTGCGAGGATCAGGACGCTTGACTAGTTCCCAGACATTTTTCAGCTCGAACTGATGAAGCTCTTCTTGCATAGCTTGAATCCATTCAGGTTCCATGAAGGCTTCATCAACTTTATTGGGTTCAGATATTGAGACAAATGCAAAGTGCCCACAGAAAGTTGTCAGTTGTGTTGCTCTTGAACGAGTGAGTGGACCAGGTGCATTGATGCTATCAATGATCTTCTCAATTTGTACTTCATTTGCAACACGGGGATGTATTGGACGAAGATTTTGACCTTGCAGATCATTGTCTTCAGCTTTAGCATTGACTTCAGGCTGAGCATTGTTGTCAGGTTGACTTGATGCAATGATGAGTTCATCTTCAGCCTGAGGTTTGGACGTTATGATCTCTCCAGTACCCATCAGTTTGATAGATTCACTCGAAGGAACTTCATCTAGCACATTTGGCAGGTGCTCTCTTTGTGAGCTGTTAGTCTCATCGAACCGCACATCCACAGTTTCAACCACTTTATAGTGAAAAGGTTGAAGACTCTGTAGGAGTGCGAGTCCTTTCCGTAACCAAGCATAAAACCTTCTTGTGCTTTCGGTGCAAATTTTGAAGTGTGATGTGGATCCTTGTTCCAGCACCTAGCACCAAATACTCTTAAAGAAACTGACTTTTGGCTTCTTACCAGTTAGCAGCTCATATGATGTTTTCTTCAGAAGCTTGTGAAGATAAACTCGGTTGATGATGTGGCATGCAGTGTCAATGGATTCAGGCTAGAACTTTCTTGGAGTCTTGTACTCATCTAGCATCGTCCAAGCCATCTCGATGAGGGTTCTGTTCTTGTGCTCCATGATGCCATTCTGCTGAGGTATGTAGGGAGCAGAAAACTCATGAGTGATGCGAAGAGTATCAAGGTAAGTGTCGGGGCCGATGTTCTTGAATTCTGTGCTGTTGTCACTTCTGATGTGCTTGATCTTGACACCGTAGTTTGTCATGGCACGATTTGCAAAGCGTCTGAAGAAATCCTGCACTTCATTCTTATAGAGAATTATATGCACCCAGGTATATCTTGAGTAATAATCAACAATAATGAAACCATAGAGACACGCAGTGGTAGTAAGAGTAGATTAATGAGTAGGGCCAAATAGGTCCATGTGAAGCAGCTCGAAGGGTTGAGATGTCGTCATGATTGTCTTCGAGGGATGCTAGGCCCTAGTCAACTTCCGAGCTTCGCAGCCACCACATAGATGGTCTTTCTTGAACTTGACGCCTTCGATGCCCATGACATGCTTCTTCTTTGCGAGAGTGTACTAGTTCCTCATGCTTGCATGTCCTAGCCTCCGATGCCAAAGCCGGCACTCTGAAGCTTTTGCTAGAAGACATGTGGCAAGCTGTGGTCCTACTGAGAAATATACCATATACAGATCATCTTTTTCGATACCCTTCAAAGACTAGAGATTTGTTAGATTCCATAAGGACAAGGCAACGATATTTTCCAAATATCACAATCATATTCAAATCACATAGCATTGATACAGACATTAAGTTGAAACCAAGGGATTCAACAAGCATCACTTTATCCATGTGTTAATCCTTTGAGATTGCAACTCTACCAAGACCCAATACCTTACTTTTACCAGTGTCAGCAAATGTGATACGACTCTTATCAGATGGCCGAAGAGTTGAATCCATCAGAAGACTTTGATCATCAGTCATGTGGTTGGTGCAGCCACTATCCATAATCCATTCTGAAGCATGGGGTGTCATAGCCTACAGTACAGTTTAGGGGATAGGCTTCACCAAGCGAGTTGTGAAGCATAAACATTTGACGAACAAGTGGAACATAGAAGTTCAGATCTTGGTTAGGATAGATAGAATGAGTGTCAAGGAATCCTGGGACGAAATACATAGTAAGACCATTTGGTCATTTTATCTTGCGCCCCACAAGATGTTTAAGGTCCCCAGCATAAGCATCAGACGCCTTTGATTTCCGGTTGGAGACCTTTCCCTGCAAAAGAGAGTTAAGTTTTCTTAACCACCCACATTTTCAGGGGTGGCTTAGAAGCAATGAGTCTACACTACTAGGAAAAGGCCTGCTAGTGGCGCACCTGTTTTGGCCACTAATGGCGCACTACAGGTGCGCCACTAGCATCACGCCACTAGTAATTAATACTAATGGCGCACACCTGGTGCGCCATTAGTATACCAGATACTAATGGCGCACCAGGGAGTGCGCCATTAGTATATCACACGGTGCGCCATTAGTATGCCTCCCAGGGGGCCATATTTACCTTGTGCTCTGGCTTACTAATGGCGCACTTGTATATGATGCGCCACTAGTGTGCTTATTGCAGTGTGCCACTAAAGTGCAGAGTGGTGCGCCACTAGTATGAATATTAGGGATTTTTTTCTTTTCTAATATTTGCACAGGTTACAAAACATATTACTGCATACAATATAGGCAGCACAACATTTAAACAGCAGATTTATCAAATACACTAGAAGATTATTCTCCGAATACAATTCATCATATTAGTCTCCGAATTTAAAATACCGAACAAAGTTAGAACATTACAAGTCTCGAGACCGCGAGTAGAGAGTTTGTCTTCACATTACGAGTCAATATCGATCATCTAAACTACCATCACATAGAAGAGAGCTGCAGTCATCGCGATGAAACTGGTCTTCATCCGGTTCCTCCAATGCTCCCTCCTCTCTCCCGCTAGATAGCGCGCGTATCTAACTTTCGCCTCCGTCCTAGTGGTGTACCCTTTGTAACTGTTACCGCTGAAATGGTGAACATGTCTCTGACACTCCTCCCAGTCGTCGTTAACTCCGGGAACCTTACCCGTTTGCACGACATACGACGGCATCTCTATGCACTAGCCAAACAAAATGTTAGTAGCAATTCACAGACAATACATAAGCAATATATAAGTATGCAACAAAAGGATCGGAAGAGAAAAGCAACACATTAATAGCATGACTCATGGTCCTACTAATAAATAGCATCGATTACATATAAGTTGAATGACTGTCCAAACCAAAGAGACATACAAGTTCATTAAAGTTTAATATTACAACATGAGCCAATCGACATTTCATAACTACATAGCATCACTACTTTCGACTCGACTCAGGGACCAGAGCGTGGATGAAGCCGCCGTCTTTCAAGATGGTCATGAAATCGCGGGCGTTGTCAGCCTGCATTTGTAGCGTTGTTTCTATCTCACTGTTGGACGGTTGATATCTGAGGTAGAACTGCCCCGAGGTACGAAGGACATCTTTATGGATGATTTCCGCAAACTCTGACTGGATGCAATAAAATTCTTGTCTGATGTCCGCGTCCCGGATTGCCGACAAGCGTGTGGCCCAATATTTGAGATTATTTGGTAGCAGAAGGTGATTATTGTCCCGTACGATCGCCCGCATGTGATGGAGGGCATAGTAGGCATCCTTCTGACTGCCAGGCGGCTGCTTGACGCAGGGGAACATCGTATTGTGGGTGAACACGTGCTTGTCATACCTACGAATTTTCCTGCTGAAGTTGCCTCCAGATCTGGCGTAGCCGGGGAGAACATCATCAAGAACTTTCTTGATATTTGTGTAGTCTTTCTTCGACTGATGGTCCGAGTAGAAATACGTGGCCATGGAATATTTCGGGCTTAAGAGGATGAGTGTGCACAAAACACGGAATGTTAGAGAAAGAAAGAACGATCAAAATCTAAGAAATCATATGTTACGGGGCGGTGAGGGGATGACTTACTCGGGAAAGTAAGGCACGAGGAAGTTATCCTTATCTGGGTTTGCCAGAATCATGCCTTCGAGGTGTGAACTCGCGACTTGCCGGTCCCCAGCGCTGCTCAAGATCTTGGCACGCATGTAGAAGGGGTCAACTATCACGATGTCCGGGGTCTTGTCTCTAATGATCTGCATCTCCTTACTCAGCGAAAATAGCCGAACGAAGGTGTAGTGCAGCGGATGAAGGTTAAACATAGCGAAGATGTCGTCAAACCGCAGGAGGATCGTACCCCCGATGGCGCTATCCACAAAGCCCTTGCCCTCTGGCACCTTGGCCACGAAAACCGGGTATGCCACATCATTCTCGGAGAGACGCCGCTTCTCTAAAGAAAGAACACTGTCATGCATACTCTGCATAGCACTGGTTGCATCATTGAGCAGATTAGTCGGTAGCATCGGCCTACCCGCCACATGCACCCTCCTTGAGATATCCTTAGGTGATGGTGGCCCGTCCTGAGCACGGATCGTACTCGGTGCCGGCTCGCTCGCACCACCCTTGTTATTCTTGGGCTATTATTTTTAGTTGCATCTAATAATTTTTTAGAAAATGAAAATCAAATTTGAAAACATTTATGAATGTGAAAAAATATCATCAAATTTGTTATTTCAAAATATTTACGAATATGAAAAAACATCATCAAATTTGTTATTTAAAAATATCATCAAATTTTTTTTTGGATTTTTAGTTGCATTCATTTGTGAATTGGTAAAACATTTATGAATATGAAAACATTTGTCGAAATACAATCGAGAAATGAAGGCTACAATTTAAATACAATCGATCTTAGCTAGCTATCTGTTCACAATCTTCTTGCCCTTATTTTTCTTAAATGGAGTTTCTTCTCTTGTACGGACGTCCTTTAGGTAGGGTGGTCCTGCTTCTTCTTGTGGTGTATGCTAGTACTTCATCGTTGTCGTCATGTTCCATCTTCGGGTCGCCGTACTTGTCGAAGTCTTGCTCATTGGCGAATCCATACATTCTGATGATCTTCCTTTTGCCTATCCTCACGACAACACGACTGGGCTTTGACGGGTCGGTAATGAAGAAGCATTGGTCCACTTGGGAAGCCAGTACCCATGGCTCATTTTTCGCAGTGACGTTTGCGCCCGCGGTCTTGGATTTGGTTTCGGGTATAACCATGGTGGTGAAATAACGGTCTTCTTTTAGGACGCTCTTGGCCCATCTAACACGGAACATCAGGACCTTCTCTCCAGCGTAGCTCAGCTCCCAGATCTCCTCGATCCTTCCGTAGTATTTGTCCTTGTCGTTACCGATGTAGGATTCCATTGTTACCCCGGAGTTCTGATAACCATCGCTCTTCATGTCCTTTCCCTCGGTGTAGAATGTGTAGCCGTTGATATCGTACGCCTCATACGTCATCAGGTTGTGCTCGGCGCCCTGTGACAAGGCGAATATGAGTTGTTCTTCCGCGGAAGAATCCTCATATAAAGGGTACGACAGAAGCTTCTGCTTGAACCAACACGTGAAACATGAGTTGTGCTCTTTGATTATATATCTGTCTGTCCTCTGTTGGCCTTGGTCATTGTATGTCTTCTCAATAAAGGTTTTGTGCTCTACCACCCAAGGATCGACCACGTCTATGTGTTGTAGCGCGACTAGGTTTGCTCTTTCAAAGTCGGCGAGTCGACCCTCGAAGTTGACATGCTTTTCGCTGCGACCCTCACGGTGACCCCATCCAGCGAGCCCGCCGAGGTGCCTGTTGACGGGCAGACCGGATTTCTCGATGCCTAGATAATTCGTGCAGTAGGAGATGCACTCTTCGGTCAGAAAGCCCCTGGCTATGCTTCCCTCTGGACGTGACATATTGCGAACGTATCCTTTGATGACACCATTCATCCTTTCGAACGGCATCATGCTGTGCAGGAACGTCAGCCCGAGTTGGATGATATCCTCCATGATATGGACCAGTAGATGCACCATAAAGTCGAAGAATGTGGGCGGGAAGTACATCTCAAGCTCGCATAGTATCACCAAGATCTCTTCCTGTAGCCTTCTGAGTTGCCTCACACCAACCAACTTCCGAGAGATGACGTTGAAAAAGTTGCATAGGCCAAATAGCATTTCACGGACGTGTGTGTCCATGGTCCCACAGATTGCAACTGGAAGTATCTACGTCATCAGCACGTGACAGTCATGAGACTTCATCCCGCTGAACTTCTGCTTCGCTGAGTCTAGGTATCTGCTTATCTTCCCCGCGTAACCGTAAGGAAGTTTTACTCCTACGAGGCAGGTGAAAAACTGCTCGATCTCCTCCTGACTTAGAGTGAAGCATGTAGGAGGGAATTCATTTCCTATCTTCTTGGCCTTTTTGCCTTTGTGACGACTTTCCGTGTCCTGCTTCGCCTCATCATCATCATCATCATCATTAGCGTGAAGCTCCTCCCTGATGCCCATTGATTTCAAGTATGCCATTGCTTTCGGCCCATCTTTGGTCCTCTCTGGCATGTTGAGCAGGGTACCAAGCAGACTCTCGCACATGTTCTTCATGATATGCATGACATCAAGGCTGTGAGGCACACGGTGGATCTTCCGGTGCGGCAAGTCCCAGAAAACAGACCTCATTTTCCATACCTTCAGCAGCAGCTCTGGCGCCTTTCGCTTATTTCCCGGCTCTGGCGCCTTTTGCTTCTTTCACGGCAGTGGGCAATCTGTCCAATTTTTCAACAGTTCATCTATTTCCTCGCCGCTCCTCGTACGCGGGCATCGTCGGGGTTCGGTTTCACCATTAAACAGATCCTTGCGTTTTCTCCATGAGTCATCGTCGCGAAGCCACCTTCGATGTCCCATGAACACGGTTTTCGAAGACCCAGGATCTCTATCTAGCTGGCGATACGTTGTGTCATCCATGCACCTGACGCATCCATAAAACCCATGGACCACCTGCCCGGCGACATATCCGTAACCGAGATAGTCCTGCACCATCGTGAGCAGTGCAGCTCTCATAGGGAAATATTCTTTCTCTACGGCGTCCCACGTATTGGCTAGCGTTTTCTACAGCGTGTCTAGCTCCTCTTTCAGCAGCCCTAGATAAAGATTGACGTTGTTTCCTGGTTGTTTCGGCCCTTCAATTAGCATACTCATGTGAATGTACTTCCTCTTCATGCACAACCAGGGGGGAAGGTTGTACATCCACACAAACACAGGCCAGGTGCTATGTGTGCTTCTCTGGCTGCCAAACGGATTGACTCCATCAGTGCTCGCGCCCAGCACGATGTTCCTTGGATTGTTCCCAAATTCTGGGTGTTCGAAGTTCAATGCTTGCCCCTGGCTCGCATCCTTAGAGTGACTCAGCATCTTGTCTTTTTATTTATCTCCGGATCATTTCCGTCATCTTCTCGCTTCTTCTCCTCCCTATCCGCGTGCCAACGCAGGAGCTTTGCTACCTTAGGGTCCATGAAATACCGCTGTAGACGAGGAGTGATCGGAAAGTACCACACCACTTTTCGAGGAGCTTTCTTCCTCTTCTTGTATCGAGTGACGCCGCACACCGGACATATGGTAGACTCTGCGTGCTCGTCCCGATAAATTATGCAATTGTTCAAGCACACATGGTATTTCACGTGCAGTAAATCCAGAGGACAAATGACTTTCTTCGCCTCCTCGAAACTGGTCTGGCACTTGTTCCCCTTGTGAAGACGTTCGTGCCAGAATGACATGTTCTCGTCGAAGCATGCGTCGGTCATTTTGTGTTTTACCTTCATCTCCAGAGCCATGAGCGTTACTTTTAGGCGGGTATCCTCGGGCCTGCATCCTTCATACAATGGAGTAACCGCGTCTATCTCCAGTTGATCCAGCTTGGCTTTCTCTCAGGCGGCAGCTCTTGTGTTATCCGTCTGCTTGAGAAGCAGCTCTTGAATATGAGGGTCCTGCACCCAGCCCATCGATGGTCCATTGTCGTCTGCTCCGGCATCTTCATCTTCATGATCATACCCTTCGTCTGCTCCGGCATCTTCCTCATCATCATGTCCGACACTTCTACATGATGACTGTGTATTGCATCAACTTCGTGATCATGTCCTGGAGATTCTTTGTCTTCTCGCCCGCCCTCGCCGCGGTTGTCTTGCTGCCCTTCATCATTTCTTGCCCGGCCCCCATGGACGACTTCATAATCATCTTCATCACCTTGCCACCGATATCCATCCATGAAACCACGCAAGAGCAGGTGGTCCCGCACTTGTACAGAATCCAGGTCCATAAGGCTCCTCAGCTTGCATCTTCGACATGGACATCTTATCTCCGTCTCGTTCTTTTGAAGCATCTCGGCCTTCGTGGAGCTCAAAAACCTGTTCACGATGCCTTCGGTCATCGTGCGGACCATGGTCGCCTGCAGGGTAGAGCAAAATGATATTTTAGAACCAAGAAAAAATTTGGCATGACTTTGCCTAAAAATAGGACCAAAAAGAATGCATAGTGCCAAATTCTCGCTAAAACGGAAATGAATCAACACTCCGGCAAAATATTGGCAACTATCACATTTCAAATACCGGTACCTGCAAACACAAACATATATGCAACACCACAAACATATGCAACACCACAAACATACATAGATCTAGCTAGGCCATAAAAAGTGCATGTGCACGTTGTTGGAGGGAGAAAAAAGTAGATCTACAACATAAATAAAGCTTTCCCCTTACTTACCTATCAAAAAAGGTAATTTAACCACTTAATTTGGCTGAATCTATGGTGCAAATGAGGTGAGGAGGAGGAGGCAGCCGAGACAAGCTTGAATGAGGAGGTGGAGAGAATGAAGTGGGGAAAGTGAGTGTGGTAGGTGGCTGTCCAAAATATCTAGTTGGTCCCAGGTTACTAATGGCGCACCACCTACAAATGCGCCATTAGTAACCCTGGTTACTAATGGCGCACCAGTTAGGTGGTGCACCATTACTAGTTTTGCAAAAAAAATGTTAATAGTGGTGCACCGTGTGTGTGGTGCGCCATTACTAGTTTGAACTAGTAATGGCGCACTATACACTGGTGCGCCATTACTAGTTATGAAAAAAGTAAAAAAAATGTTAGTAGTGGCGCACGGGGTGAGTGGTGCGCCA
Source organism: Triticum aestivum (assembly GCF_018294505.1). Taxonomy (NCBI): domain Eukaryota; kingdom Viridiplantae; phylum Streptophyta; class Magnoliopsida; order Poales; family Poaceae; genus Triticum; species Triticum aestivum. The sequence goes on along the minus strand of NC_057810.1, from coordinate 180,314,273 downwards.
TTACTAGTTAAAACTAGTAATGGCGCACTGTGCCCTGGTGCGCCATTACTAGTTTTGAAAAAAAGAAAGTTTGTTAGTAGTGGCGCACCGTGGGTGTGGTGCGCCATTAATGTCCATCACACTGATGGCGCACAAACACATGGTGCACAACTGCTATATAATAGTGGCGCACCACATGTGTGGTGCACCATTAATGTCCATATTATCTATAGCCCTTTTCCTAGTAGTGCTAAGTGCAGCATCTGAGAACTTCGGCTTTGAATCCCTAGAAAATAGCCTTGCAGGAGGAGAATAATACTCATAGGAATAAGCAGAAAAGTTCTTAGATTTATGAACATAGCGGTTTGATGAAACACGCTCATATTCAAATGTCTGAGTATGATTTCCCTGCAAAACATTGGCATTAGGGTGACTCAGGTGAGTATTCTGTCTGTATGAAGCCTTTGATCTGGGGTTTGTCTTCTTCCCAGGTGGTGTCATGATGACATTCCCGAGAAGACTTTCAAGACACCTTTTGGGCACCCAGATCTTCTTAAGAGGTGGTCCATTCCTACAGTTAGTACCAATATACCTGGCAAACACTTCACCATTCCGATTCCTGAACAGTTTATAGTTTGCACCAAAGGATTCATCAATGATAATTGGGTTAGGACTAGTGAAGCCAGATAAGGTATATGGATCTACTGAAGGTCCCTTAGCAGCAACCCATGTGGTTTTGGGGTACTGCTCAGACATCCAGTAAGAACCATCAACATTCATTTTCCTCTCAAACCCAACACCCTCTTTCCTAGGGTTCCGGTTCAGAATCTGCTTTTTAAGGACATCACATAGTGTCTGATGCCCTTTGAGACTTTTGTACATTCCTGTCTCAAGTAATGACTTCAACCTGGCATTCTCATCAGCAATAGTAGTGGTGTCCTCAGATGAGGGGTTAGTTACCACATCAGTAGTTGAAGATATTGCAACAATAGTAGCAGTTGAACATTCAGCAACAAAGACATTATTATCGCGCTCAATACATTTTAGACATGGTGGTTCAAATCCTTCCTGAGCGGAACTCATCTGTTGAGCGCGGAGTGACTCGTTTTCCTTTGAAGATCTTCATGTGCCGATCTCAATTTCTCAAGTTCCTGCTTCCTTTTAAGATAATCATAGGAAAACTTTTCATGAGAGGTTGAGAGCGATTCATGACGACTTTCAAGTTCCTCATACTTAACATGAAGATTTTTTATTTCTTCAATTATGGACCGAGATCGGGTCATTTCCGCGTCCAACAGGTCATCGCTTTTGTCTAACAGTTTTTGAATATGTTCCATGGCATTCTATTATTCAGTTGCAATTTTAGCAAGTGTTTTGTAGCTAGGTTTAGAATCAACAGAGGTTACCTTGACACTATGTTTTGAGAGATTCTTTGAACTCGCTGAACCATGGGTCTTGACGGGTTCGATGACCCTCATAGACATCAGAAATCCGGTCCCAGATAAGCTTTGCATTACAAAGATGCTTGATGCGCCTGAACTCGTCAATGGATAGACATGAGCATATAATATCCTTAGCCGTGATATCCAGATGAGTGTACTTTCGAATGTCGTCAGCATTCGCCATCTTGCATAAATCCATGAGACCAATTTCTGTGACAGTCCACAGTTCATTGTTCATGGCGAGAAGGCGCTTCTTCATCATTACTTTCCATTAGGGATAATCTCGACCATTGAAGACATGGCACGCAGCGGAGACTTTGATTATCCCTGCAGTTGACATATCTAAACTCCAGGTGGTTAAACCGAATTACACAGAACAAGGGAGCACCTTGCTCTGATACCAATTGAAAGTGCTAGTATTCGACTAGAGGGGGGTGAATAGGCGATTTTTATGAAAGTCTTCAAAACATGGATGTTTTGAAGACAAATGATTGAAATGAACCTATTGATATGCAACAGAAGGTAGACTACACTAGACAAGCCATAGTCATGTAAGCAATGAAGTGAAAGCACAAAGACTATAAGCAGCTAGGTAGATTGGACCAGGATGGAAGATAGTATGAAGCCAAATAGACAACAGTCTTCACTCAGTGAAGTCAAACAGATAAGGCAAGTAGGCAAAGACTTCATGAAGACAAATTGTAGGTAAGGCAAGAGAGGTAGGATAGAACCAGTTGCTCGGAGAGGACAAGGAATTTGTTGGACCAGTTCCAGTTGCTGTGACAACTGTACGTCTGGTTAGGGTGGCTGAGATTCAACTAAGAAGACTACGTCTTCACCTTATTCCCCTTGAGCTAAGAACACTTAGTCCTCGCCCAATAACTCTCGTAAGTCTTCAAGGGAGACTTCCAAACCTTCACAGACTTCGTTCACCGGCAATCCATAATGACTCTTGGATGCTTAGAACATGATGCCTAACTGGCTGGAGGATACACAATCCTCAAGTGTAATAAGTCTTCAGATCATGCGGACAGATAGACTTCAGTGATGCCTAACACTCTTTGGCTCTGGGTTTCTTGGGCTTTGTCCTCGCAAGGATTCTCTCTCAAAGGTCCGGAGGTGGGTTGCTCTCAAACGACAAAAGCCGTGCACTAACTCTGAGCAGCCACCAATTTATGGTGTAGGGGGTGGGCTATTTATAGCCAGGAGGCAACCCGACCTGATTTGTCCAAAATGACCCTGGGTCACTAAGGAACTGACACGTGTCCAACGGTCATATTTCAAACACATGCGGCAGCTTGACTTGGGCTACAAGTAAAGCTGACTCATCTAGCTCTGGATAAGATTTGCTCTCATTGTCTTCGCTCGAAGACATAGGATTTGGTTGAGCATCACACCAGTCACTCTGACTTTGTTCACTTGGACCCCACATAACTGTACGGTGGTTCCTATGACTCAACAAAGAAGAAAAGGAAACAACAAAACAACTATGTCTTCGCGCTCCATAGTCTTCATGTGATGTCTTCTCTTGTCATAGTATTCAATTTGAATGTCTTCACAAACCACCATTGTCTTCAATGTCTTCACACATTTTTAGGGGTCATCTTTGGTAGGTAAACCGAATCAATATGGGACTACTACCTGTGTTATCCTGCAATTCTCACAAACATATTAGTCCCTCAACCAAGTTTGTCGTCAATACTCCAAAACCAACTAGGGGTGGCACTAGATGCACTTACAATAAGTCTAAGAACTTTTCTGCGTATTCTTATGAGTATCATTCACCTCCTGCAAGGATATTTGCTAGGGCTCCAAATCCGAAGTTCTCAGATGTTGCACTTTTGACTCATTGTTTCTAAGCCACCCCTGAAAATGTGGGTGGTTAAGAAAACTTAACTCTCTTTTGCAGGGAAAGGTCTCCAGCCGGAAATCAAAGGTGTCTGATGCTTATGCTGGGGACCTTAAACATCTTGTGGGATGCAAGATAAAATGTCCAAATGGTCTTCTATGTATTTCTTCCCGGGATTCCTTGACAATCATCCTATTTATCCTAACCAAGATCTGAACTTTCATGTTCCGCTTGTTCGCCAAATGTTTTTGATTCACAACTCTCTTGGTGAAGCATATCCCCCGAACTGTACTGTAGGATATGACACCAAAGGCTTTAGAATGGATTATGGAAAGTGGCTGCACCAACTACATGACTGTTGATCGAAGTCTTCTGATGGATTCGACCCTATGCCTGTCTGACAAAAGTCACATCACATTTGCTGACACTAGTAAAAGCAAGGTATTGGGTCTTGGTAGAGTTGTAATCTCAAAGGATCAGCACATGGATAAAGTGATGCTTGTTGAATCCCTTGGTTTCAACTTAATGTGTTTCTCAATGCTTTGTGATTTGAACATGATTGTGATATTTGGAAAATATGGTTTCCTTGTCCTTATGGAATCTGACAAGTCTCTAGTCTTTGAAGGGTATCGAAAAGATGATATGTATATGGTAGATTTCTTAGTAGGACCACAGTTGGCTGTATGTCTTCTAGCAAAAGCTTCAGAGTGCTGGCTCTGGCATCAGAGGCTAGGACATGCTGGCATGAGGAACTTGTACACTCTCTGAAGAAGAAGCATGTCGTGGGCATCGAGGGCGTCAAGTTCAAGAAGGATCATCTGTGTGGTGCCTATGAAGCTGGAAGATGACTAGGTCTAAGCATCCCTCGAAGACAATCATGACGACATCACAACCCTTCGAGCTGCTTCACATGGACTTATTCGGCCCTACTCACTACTCTACTCTTACTACCACTGCTTGTCTCTATGGCTTCGTCATTGTTGATGATTACTCAAGATATACGTGGATGCATATAATCCTCTACAAGACTGAAGTGCAGGATGTCTTCAGACGATTCGCCAACCGTGCCATGACAAACTATGGCATTAAGATCAAGCACATCAGAAGTGACAACAACATAGAATTCAAGAACATCAGCCTAGACACTTATCTTAATACACTAGGCATCACTCATGAGTTTTCCGCTCCTTACACACCTCAGCAGAATGGCATCATGGAGCGCAAGAACAGAACCCTCATTGAGATGGCTCGGATGATGCTTGATGAGTACAAGACTCCAAGGAAATTATGGCCTGAAGCCATTGATATTGCATGACATGTCATCAACCGTGTTTATCTTCACAAGCTTCTAAAGAAAACATCATATGAGCTGCTAACTAGTAAGAAGCAAAACGTTAGTTACTTCAGAGTATTTGGTGCTAGGTGCTGGATCAAGGATCCACATCACACTTCAAAATTTGGACCAAAAGCACATGAAGGTTTCATGCTTGGATACGGAAAGGATTCGCACTCCTATAGAGTCTTCAACCTCTTTCACTATAAAGTGGTTCAATCTATGGATGTGCGGTTCAATGAGACTAACAGCTCGCAAAGAGAGCACCTGCAAAATGTGCTAGATGAGGTCCCTCCTAGTGAATCTATCAAGCTCATGGGTACTAGAGAAATCATACCTTCAAAAGCTCAGGCTGAAGATGAACTCATCATTGCACCAAGTCAACCTAAAGACAATGCTCAGTCTGAAGTCCGTGCTAAAGCTAAAGACAATGATCTGTAATGGCAAAATCTTCGTCCAGTTCATCCCCGTGTTGCAAATAAAGTACATATTGAGAAGATAATTGATAGCATCAATGCACCTGGTCCACTCACTCGCTCAAGAGCAACACAACTAGAAAATTTCTGTGGGCACTTTGCATGTGTCTCTATATCTAAACCCAAGAAAGTTGTTGAAGCCTTTATGGAACCTGAGTGGATTCAAGCTATGCAAGAAGAGCTTCATCAGTTCGAGCTGAACAATGTATGGGAACTGGTCAAGTGTCCTGATCCTCGCAAGCACAATATCATTGGCACCAAATGGATCTATCGCAACAAACAATATGAGCATGGTCAAGTTGTCAGAAACAAGGCTTGTCGAGTTGCTCAAGGTTACACTCAACTAGAAGGGTTTGACTTCGATGAAACATTCACTCCCGCGGCTAGGCTTGAAGCCATTCACGTACTGCTAGCCTATGCTAACCACCACAACATTCTTCTGTACCAAATGGATGTGAAGAGTGCCTTTCTTAATGGCAAGATTGAAGAAGAAGTGTATGTTGCACAACCACCTGGCTTTGAAGATCCAAAACATCCTGATATGGTATACAAGCTCAACAAGGCACTGTATGGCCTCAAATAAGCTCCTCGCGCCTAGTATGACACACTCAAAGACTTCCTGAAGAGAAAAGGATCCAAACCTGGTTCTCTAGATCCAACACTCTTCACGAAGACATATGACGGTGAACTGTTTGTGTGTCAAATCTATGTGGATGACATTATCTTTGGCTGCATTGACAAAAGATACAGTGATGAGTTTGGACACATGATGCAAGAGCAATATCAGATGTCCATGATGGGTGAGGTGAAGTTTTTCCTTGGTCTTCAAATCCATCAGCAGAGGAATGGCGTCTTCATATCACAAGAGAAATACCTCAAAGATTGCCTGAAGAAGTTTGGAATGCAAGAGTGCAAAGGATACATGAAGCCAATGCCAAACAGAAGTCATTTGGGTCCTGACGACAATGGTAAAGAGTTCGATCAAAAGGTATACCGCTCCATGATTGGTTCCTTACTTTACTTATGTGCATCTAGGCTAGATATAATGCTTAGCGTTCGCATGTGTGCCCGATTCCAAGCGGCACCAAAGGAGTCGCATCACCTAGCGGTGAAGCGAATACTTTGATATTTGGCTTACACCCCAACGATAGGATTATGGTATCCAAAGGGCTTAACATTTGATCTTATTGGGTATTCTGATGCTGATTATACTGGTGACAAGGTTGATTGCAAGTCCACTTAAGGAACATGTCACTTTCTCGGTCGATCACTTGTCTGTTGGTCTTCAAAGAAGCAGAAATGTGTATCACTCTCTACTGCTGAATCTGAATACATTGCTGCTGGATCATGCTGTGCTCAGCTTCTATGGATGAAGCAAACTCTCAAGGACTATGGCATCAACACGAAGACTGTACCACTCTTCTACGAAAATGAAAGCGCCATCAAGCTTTCCAAGAATCCAGTTCAGCACTCGAAGACAAAGCACATTCAGATCCGTCATCACTTTCTCAGAGATCATGTCAACAAGGAAGATATTGATATCATTCATGTCAACACTGAAGATCAATTGGCAGATATCTTCACTAAGCCCTTGGATGAGAAAATATTTTGCAAGTTGCAGTGTGAGCTAAATATCTTAGAATCCTCAAATGTCCTGTAATTGGACACACATCCTAACGCTTATGCATGCTGACGACTTAGATGTGCAACACACAAAGTACCGTATATCATCAATCAATGAAGACTTACCCTCTGAGTGTGAATACATTAATGTGGAATTTGACTTCAGAGCGCCACGATAATTGTGTGCCTTGTCTGGGTCTAATACTTCTTATGCGGTGGGTAACACCACCACAAAATTCTTATTCAAGTGTTTCTCTTGGCGTTATGGTTGCATAGTATTCGCATTTGGTTTGTCTTCAACATTGATTTGTCTTCATGATTTATCTTCACAATGTTGAGTTGGTCTTCATATATATATTGTCGAGTGGCAGCGAGCGTTTTTCGCGTTTTATTCTAAAACGCTTGTCGGAATGAAGCAAATGATACGCCGTTGGATAGATATCGTCGAGGCGCATTTTTTTCATATATAAATCTTTCTCTAATTCATCACGGTTTAAGAGCAGTTTCAAATTTACTAAATCGCGGAATTACGTTTTTTTGAATTTTTTTCAATTTTCGGTACTGTTTTAGCTCCAGTTTTTGAACCGTTTGTCGAAACGAGGCGTATGATACTCCGTTGGAAAGCTACAGACAAGGCGCAACTTTCGTATGTTGGAATATTTTTGAGATTCCTTATGGTTTTTAGTTAACTTTGAAAATCGTGCGGCTGACGACGGGAGACAGCGGCCGTTTTTTGTGAATTTTTTGCAAACTGCTGGTCAAAATGATTCAAATTATACGCCGTTGGAAAGATATCGATGAGGCGGAACTTTTACATGTAGAACACTCTCTTTGATTCCTTATGGTTTAATAACAATTTTGATTTTTAACGAAATGCGGACACTCTGTTTCTTCGCGACCCAAAATCGTCGTACGTACTGCATTAGACAGAAAACCGCACTGCTTACAGACCAAAAAACCGCACTTCATCATACCGACAAGTGCACTGCATGATTTCTTTTTATGGGACGTAGATTTTCCAAACGAGGTAGCAAACCGCACTTTTTTAAACCAAAACCTGCACTTCATCAGACGGATAAGTGCACTACATGATTCCTTTTTTTGTGGGACGTAAATTTTCCCAAACGAGGTAGCAAACCGCACTTCTTTAGACTAAAACCCGCACTTCATCAGACGGACAAGTGCACTGCAAGATTTCTTTTTTGCGGGACGTAAGCTAGCAAACCGCACTTCTTTATACTAAGACCCGCACTTCATCAGACGGACAAGTGACAAGTGCACTGCAACATTTTTTTTGGGACATAAATTTCCCTAAACAAGGTGGAGTGCACATCATGTCGAGCGTTGGTACTACAGGGACGAGGTGAGTGTACTGCATCAATTTTTCTTTTTCCAATTTTCTTTCTACTGCACACAACAACAGAGTGAGCTGCATTAAAAAAATCAACTTTTTCCAATTTGTTTTTGCACTTGGCAACATAATGAACCACTGGGAGAGAGAAGATCACTGCAGCAATGAAACCAGTGAGCTGCACCTAAACAATTTTTTTGCTGTTTTCTTCAATGAATGTTTTCGAGAGAGCTGCGATCTGTACATCTCTGTACTACGAGACGGGGCGAACAAACTATAGTGATCCTCTTTTTAATCCATAGTACAAACACACACAAATTACATTGACAAGGAACTACTACAACAACAAAAAAAGAACTCCACTTTTGTGCACAAACCGAGCTGCACTAGAGTGGCACCAGGGAACTGCAACACGCCATGTAGCACCTCCTCTGTCCCTCCAGCGATATGCAAAGGACAGTGTGGCCAACCACATAGAGGGCGGCCGCTGGCACATCCACGGCACCGCACCAAGATCATAGGCGAACTGCAGACAAGCAAAATCTGAAGAAAAAGAAGGTCCTGAAGTGCAATAGAACAACGGTGACGCACCGCACCACAGCAAGGGGAACCAAGCGAACTGCACGCCAGCGACGCCCTATCTCAACTGAATGCCGTAGAGGAGATCTGACGCACAACGACATCAGGATCCAGAGCGGCGGTGGGAGACAAGATTGAGATGCCCATGGCGGCACCTGCGGGCATAAGGGAGATGTGAGGGAGGAAGATGAAGGCAATTAGGGAGAGGAGGGGAGGCTCACCTTCGGTGCTGCTGTGGTCACCTGAGCACCATCGCTGGCCATGCGTCATGCAGTCCATTTGCCTACCCGAGGAGGTCCGGCACAAAGTGGGCCGCGCGCCACTTCACCGGCGGACTGCTGCCTGCCTGCCTCGCAACAAGTAGTGCACGCCAGGGATGGGGCATCGGCCATGAGACCTCCCGATATCTGCTACTGATGCCGACGGGAAGTGGATGTTCGCCGGGAGTAGGGGGGCTCAGGGCAGGAGAAAGAGAGAGGTAGAGAAGGTGGAGGCGGGGCGAGATGGAATAGACGCCGTGGAGGCTGGTCGCGCCAGATCCGGCGCCGGAGCGACCTTAGGCGGTGGCGGTGGGGCATGAAGCACCGGATCTCACCGGATCCAATGCGGAGGCCGGCGCGGATAGAGGCAGGTCGCCGGGGAAGGGAAAGGAAGGGCCGGCACCATGGATGTGGGCCGTGGCAGAGCGCGAGGTGTGGGGAGGCGCGGGCAGATGGGGGTGTCGTCGCGGAGAAGGTGGGGTAGGAGGTAGGTGCTGCGGTGTCGCGCGAGGTGGTGGGGTGGCGCGGTTGCGTGGCACCCTGGCCTGGGGAAGGTGGCGCCGTGGCCGGCCGGGGTTGGTGGTAGGTGGTGCGGCGGCGCGGGGGAGTTTGCTCGGTGGCGCGGTTGGGACGGTAGTGGAGCATGGGGAGAGAGGGAGGAGTGGGGTGGGTGAGGATAGGATAAGGTGTGGTGGGATTTTTTCTTTGCCCGCGCAGTTCGTTCGGTTCTGGTTAGTTTGTAGTTACGAAATAGGTCGGGTGTGCAGAATAAGGTTTGGGTGTGCAGAATAAGGTCTTAAGGGGTGTTATCATAATAGACCCACCCTATATATATATACATATATATATATATATATATATTTGTGTTCTGTCCTCTACAACATTCACTTATAGCTATGTCTTCATTCTTGAATCTTCATTGATCGAAGTGAATGTGATCGGACCCTAACCTATTATGTGCTTCTACCTCAATTCTATCTGTCCAAATCATATGCATTCTATTGAAACCTATCGATTGTCTTCTCTGAGTCCTTGTCAGTAGAGGACAATTTGACAAACATTTAAATCTATTTTAATGTTGTATCCTTATTGCCTGAAAACCGGAGAAGCCGGAACGACCACCCGACCATCTAGGTGTGCGTCGGAACATGGAACAACTTTCAATGAGTTGCATGTATGCCATGTGTCTCTCAGATGTGAACCGCCAGGGGCACCTGCGTAATTGCGCTGCGCCACCCTCCTCCTTCCTATAAATACTCACCCGTGCGGTGAATATCTATTCTTCCACCTCGCTACCTCGCACAAACCCTAGCGCCTCCGCTAGCTCGCGTTGACGCCGGAGACAAAGCACTTAGCTGCCGCGACCTCTTTGACGCCGTCCTCACGTCGGCCGCGTACCTCGTAGGTGTCTTCCGCTGCCAAGTTAGGGTGCGGGAGATTGAACTGCTCGGCTTGTCTTTCAACCCATCAAGCAGTTTGTCAGCGGTAATTAAATCTTACTTTTTACTGCCTTTTTGATCCGTCAAATCCATCCACTTCAACGAAAAGTGGTTTCTTCACTTCCAAATCTGGATTTGTTCTCATCTGCATCTCATACCATGCCAAGTATATTCACTTATGCTTCATAACTAGTTAGATTCCTCACTTGTACTTATTCATGGATTCATACAAATCTGGAACCAACTCTCTCCAAATAAGTGAATGTCTTCGCACTATGAGGTCAATGTCTTCTAAACGGATTTATCTTCAAAATCTTCTAAGAATGCATATGACCTCTTCCCCTTCCCTAGCATCTCTAATGCTGTCACAGGTACATGTCCATGGGAGAATCCCTTGATTCTCATAGTCTGCATTCATTTGCAGAATACATACAACGTCACATTAAATCACCTGAAGCCAGTTCTTATCTGACCAGCAGACGGAAGCCATTCACTATGCTGAAGCAAATCAGTCTGAATATCATGGCTTCAGAGAAGTCTGCACGCAAGGGTGGCAGGCAACACCGAGGCAACACAACACTTGATCTGCCCCCTGATCTGTATGAACTATACAAGTCAAATCCAGAAGAAAACTACAACCAGCGCAAGAACCGGATTTAGTGGATTTGAAGATATTGGGCAGCAATGGTTCAAGTATGGGTTTGTTACACCTGAATATGCTAAAAAGAACGCCATCAAGGGCCCATGGGGTGACTGCCTATGTCGCAGCTTGGTGCCGAAGAGCAAGGCTGGAGCCATTGCGCAATAATTCTATCCTCGCATGGTCAGAGGGCCACAACCTAAGAATGCTGACCCATCTTATCTATTATGGTGTCGTGACGACAATCTTTTCAAGCGCAACTATCAGTTTGCTAAAGATTCAGCTGCCAAGAACATAAAGGATTTTGGCCTCAACTTCAACCCTGGCCCCTCTGCTCCCAGATCTGATGGGACACATGAAGCTAATGAGAACAAAATTGGGCCCTTTGCCAATTTTGATGGGCTTCTGTCTCACATTGCTGCTCAAAGAGCAGTTGTGGAGCAATCTGATGGTGAAGCTCATACTGAAGATGCTCCCTTACCTCCTAAAGAAAAGAAGAAGAAGAATGCAAAAGCTTCAAAGCCATCTTCTTCACCAAAACCTTCAACAAGGAAGACTCTGGAAACTGCACCGCCTGAATCCAGTGTGCAGTCTGAAGACTTATCTCGCATGTCCAAGAGGACCAATAAGCCATTGCCCAAGAAGGCCACTGGGCAACCCCTGACACCGTTTGCTGTGCGGAGCAACGAAGATGAAGCCATTGATCTGTCCAGTGATGAAGATCTTGGTGATGATGCTCTGGAAATGCTTATCAAGAGCAAGCAAGAGGCAGAAATCTTCAACGATCTACCCCTCTTTGGTGTTGATATTCTGAATAACTTCATCGATGAGTGGTTCGATAATCAGGACATCAGTATTGATGATCTTCAGCTCCCTGTGGACATCAGCGTCACCTTCCATGGAGCCATTGCCGGTGAATTGGCCTTAGCTCAGAAGATTGTTGAGCTGAAAAACAAGATTGATTATGAGAAGGCTCACTTCAAGAAGAACATGGCCAAGCTCAGCATGGCAGATGTTCAAATCTTCAAGAAGATGTTGCATGACCTCAAGGAGGAGTTCCACAAGAAGCGCACTGAAGCTAAAGGCTCACACAAGCGCATGAAGTATCTCGCTTAGAAATGCGTTCAAGCTCATAATGAAGCTGAGAAGTGAAAGGCTCTTGGGCGCCCTGGCATCGATCCCAGGATGGCTGCCAAAAAGAAGAAGTCAGCTGAGACCCAAACTGCACCAACGCAGGAAGAACCTCGCATTGTCTTCCCTGCTAGTATGATAGGCTTGAAGCCTAAGTCCCCTCAGCAGCATCAGAGCTGAAGAAAACAAGGGCAGCTAAAGCCTAAGCCAAGAAGCACAAGCACAAGGACGTATCTGATGATGCTCCTTCCAAGAAGAAGCTGAAGACTAAGGGAACTAAGTCTGCAAAAAAAGAGCATGCTGCGGCCTCTCAACCACTCATTGTTGAACCCATCCCAGTTGCCCCTCCTGCTGCCACAAATCAAGAACGACGTGTCGTGCTCGACCAGCCTGCTCCCACAGAGGCTCATGAAGAAGAACAAGTTCCAGCTGTTGACCCCGACGCAGCTGAAGACAATGTTTTTGATGATGAAGTCCTTCCTCAACTTCAGCACCACTTGGTATCATCGCCTGCTCCAATGAGCAGTGTATACATCAGCATTGGTCGTCCATTAACGCCAATTGCTCAAGATGATTCATGGGCTGAGCGCCCGCAAGAAGATACACCAGTTCATGATGAAACACCCCGCACTCCACCAGCACAAGTCACCAATCCAGTGCTGAATGACGACAACTACATGGAGACCACTCCATCACCAAAGGCGTCGCCCGTGTTCCAACGGCTTCTCAAAGGTCTCAGGCCATCGGTCTCCATGTCAACCATCCTAGAAGAAGATTCACAACAATCCAGCTCAGTGGCACGTCAAGTGTTCCCTAAAGAGAATCCTTCTGTGATGGTACCAGTGTCTGAAGCCAAAGCTGTTGAAGATATTCCGGCTACATCAGCCGATGAAGAAGAAAGAAGATAAGAGAGAGTTGCCACATCCCCTGCCCCAGATCAAGTCATTCTTGAGGAGAATGTGATTGTGCAAGACCCTCAGTCGTTGACCATATGGAGGTTAAGAACAATGAGGCTGCCACAAACATTGTTGAAGCCAATGACCCTGTCTTGGCTGAAGATCATGTGGAGCCTGAAGCTAATGTTGTGCCTAAAGCTAATGAGAATCCTGAAGCTTCTGTGACGCCGGTCCCCACGGACGGCGCTGCTCCTCCCCCAAGGCCTCACACTTTGGAAATGGATTACAATCGTGATGAGGAGTTGGTCATAGTTCGCTGGCCAATCCTGGTTCCTCCCACTTGTCCCGGACCACAATATCATTATCATGTGGAGTAGCGACCACAAGTTCAGAAGCCAAAGCCAAGGCTACCAAGACTTCTAGGTGCTGCTACATCTCCAGGACATTTAGTGTCAACAGCTTCAGAGCACACAATACCTTCTTTGACAAGGACAAGAACCCATACTCGAAGCCAAAGATCTCTTCAGATTGCTTCTGGATCCATCAACAGCGCAGTTACTACTCATGTATCCTCTACAATCAAGAGAGAATCTATCCTCACATGCATCTTGATTGTGAAGCTATTGCTAGGCTCCCGTGTCTTGAAGAAGCTCTGGACTGCTTTCGGGATGCTGGTCTTCTGCAATTCGTTACTGCCAAAGAACACTGGAATAAAGAGCTTCTACTACAGTTCTATGCTACTCTTCACATTCGTGGCTACAATAGGGATCCGAAGACATGGATCCTTGACTGGATGACAGGTGATGTGCACCATGAAGCTAAAGCTCAAGACATCATCGAGCTCACCTCCCCGCCCACTCCAGGTGAATTGTATGAGTCTGGTTGTGAGCGCCACACAGAAGAACTGCAGAGAATTTTTCAGAGGCCTGAACCCAATATGAGTAAGATGCTCAACATGATGAAGCCATTGCCTCAAGACGTAGAATATCCCAGGGAATTCTTTGTTCATGACCTCGAGTACTTGCCCCACACAGTCTATCATATACTGAGGTATACTCTATGGCCAATCAAGGGACATTCTTCTGAAGCCAAACTTGAAGGCACTATGAAGACTTTGGTATTCCATATTGTCAATGGCATCAGATTCAACTCCCAGGATTTCTTCATAAGACAACTTGCTGCATCTGGGATTGATCTGTTTGGCCTGAAGTTCTATGCTCCATGGGTGATGTGCCTAATCAAACTTCATTCTACTGTCAACTATCAGCCTTCAGCATGCAACCATCTTGTCTTTCTGCCTGAGGTTGATCTATCAGTTGAAGCCATCTACCCCGAGCCTGCCAAGGAGCCGATATATCTTCACAACACTAATCATCAAAGCTTCACACATCCCATAGAAGGTGTTCATGTTCCAAATGCTTCCATTCCTGCTTATCCTATGGCTGGCAATGTGCGTATGCCTCATCGAGCAACTACCTAAGCCACTGCCAGCACAATTGCTCAAAGTCCAAGGAAGTGTTCTCATGTACTCAATGACCGAGAGATGCTAGTGGCCTTACATCAGAAGCAGGACAAGCACCACGACTGGCTGAAGTGTCAGATGCATAGTCTCTTGGTGGATTTCAATCGCATTCACAATCTGGCCACCAAGAACTCATTTGTTGCCCATGAGAATGCGCGGCGGTCCTAGAAGAGCCTCACTCTGCTATGTTCTGAAGACGATCTTCGAGCAGATGGCTTCATCGAAAGCTTCAAGTTTGACTCCAGGCCTCCACCAAATGCAAGATGGCGCCGCACTCCCTTACTTGAAGATTCTGAGTATTCATCTTCGGCTGCAACTGTTGTTGCGAATGTCGTCGATGAAGAAGACGACGCCACTTCACCGACCATGGCTACACTGCATCTTGACTCTGCACCAGGCCCTTCTGCACCACTAAACTCCAGTGTTGACCCTGCTCCACCATCTGCTTCTTCTGGGAATGAGTAGATGCTCGGTGTCTTGAAACCTTTTTGGTCATTACTAACAAAAGGGGGAGAAGCATATGAGTTCATAGTCTTCAAGCGGGTCCTTATGGGTGGTTGCCTTTGTCGGATTTCGGGTTCCGGCAGACCCTTGAGGTTCGAATACTGGGGTGCGCGTGGATATTTCGCCCTCTATCTACCTGCTCCTCGCCGACTCGCTGAGATCTAAACTACTAAAGGAACAACACAAGAGACACAGAGTTTATACTGGTTCAGGCCACCATTGTGGTGTAATACCCTACTCCAGTGTGTGGTGTGGTGGATTGCCTCTTGGGCTGATGATGAACAATACAAGGAAGAACAACCTCGCGAGGGTCTGCTCTTGGCTAGGGCGATGAACTGCTAGGAGGAGTTCAGCCGCCCTTCTCTCTCTCTCCCTCTTTCTTGTTCGATTCCGGACCCTTCTACCCTGGGGGTGGCTAGTCCTATTTATAGGCAAGGGCCCTCGGCCTCTTCCCAAATATTGAGCGGGAAGGGCGCCAACAATTGGCCATTTTGAAGGGGAACACCGGGTACACTTATCCTGACTAAAGTTGGTCCTCGCATGTCAAAGGCTCTGGTGGTGACGCCTGCTTGGGCTCCACAATGACTTCCTTCCTGCCGTTGGGCTGGTCTTGGTCTTGTTGCACCGAAATGGGCGCCTTTGCTTGATGCTCTCGCTTGCGCTTGCTCCCTTTGCACCAAAGAGGAAAGGAGGACACTGCGCGGGCTGGCGCCCGACTAGCGCACTTGGTCGTCATGGCTTGCGTCATGGGCACCTCGCGAGGTACCCCTCCTTGAACTCTCTGCCTCCTCGTGAGCCAGCCTTATGAGGCCGTGCCTGGGGAAGCTCCTTGTCGTCCGCCCCGCGAGGCTTGGCCCCTCGAGAGGGTCTTGAGCTTGTGTTGATGAAGATGGGCCGTACTCGGCCCCCCTTTGAGCCACGCCGCGGGCCGCAGGCAGGCAAGTCTGGGGACCCCCGTTCCCAGAACGCCGACAGTAGCCCCCGGGCCCAAGGCGCGCCTGGACTTGGCCGAGCAGAGAGGCGAAAGGGCAAGTGCAAAGCACCGCGGGCCCTAACAGCCTGCGGCCTTGGGATCCACGTGGCGGTTGATTGGACGCGGGCGTCTCCACTTCCCCATGACGCCTTGGCAACTGCGTGAACCGACAAGTCCCGGCATGCAGAACGAGTCATGATTACCTGCGATCGTGGAGGTCGGCGGTTGCCCTCCTCTGGCTTTAAGTACAGCACGTCACGTGCCCTTCCAGTTTATCCCCTCTTGCTTCTCCTCCTTCTCCATGGCTCCGTCAAGGAAGTTCTCGGCCACAGAGAAAGGAAAGGACCGCCAGGTTGAGCCTGCCTCTCCCCCGCCCAAGCGCGGTCGAGGCCTTCCTCGCAAACACCCGGTGGCCTCCACGGCAGCTCCCCGCGGTCGCGGAGGTGACTTCCTGCACGGTGACGGGCAGCTGGCCGCGGCTGGGGGGCATGCTTCGGCCGTGCGACCCCCTAGGCCGCGCTTCCACACCGCGGAGGTGCTGTCGGAGCTTATTGTGTGGGCGGTGGAGCCGACTAGCGCCCGGCTTCAGGTCCCTCGCTTCCTCCTAGGTGAGCTTCCGGCTGGCGCCCCAGGCGGCCTCTGGCTCCAGGCAGATGGCTGCTGCAGCCGGGCCTCGTGGGCTTCACTGGAGGTCTCCGTGGCCGGGAGCCTGGCCTTGACCAGCGGCTGGTAGACGTTTGCCCGCGCGCGTGGCCTGAGCCGTCGGTGCACCCTGAACTTCAAGTTCGACGGCGATGCCACCCTCTACGTGAGCGTGTTTGGGGAAGATGGTCGCCGCGCAGGGTGCTACCCTGAAGACGACGACCACGGCCAGGGACCCAGCCCCGGCGAGGACGGAGAGGACAGCGCGCGCGTGGTTGGCGGTGCCCAGGGTTCCTCTAGCTTCACTGGTTCTTCTTCGGGCAGTGACTCTTCCAGCAGTGGCCGCGGTCAACCCCCACGTCGTCGTGCATGCTTGGAGGGTGGTAGCGGGTCTGACCACCGTCGCGCCTCGGTGAAGCGCGAGAGGGAGTCCGCCTGAGCTCCAGAGGCGGGTCGAGTCTTCCCTGAGGGCCGGCGTAGGGCGAGCTTCACATGATTTGCCCTTTCTTTTCCTTTTTCCTGCGCAAAAAGACAGTAGTGTGGGGCCCTGTGGGGGCGTGTTTGGGTTACCGTTGTTAATCATTGTACTGTTTCCGTTATTTTGGTATTGTTCCCTCCGGCCGCACGCCTGCGCGTAGGTAATCCCTGGCCTCAGCCGTGGGGGCAACCGACCCAGGTCCTGTATTTGTGTCGCGGTGCCCATGAGGCACGGATTGGAGGGGTGCTCCTGTAGTGGACCCGGGTTGTGAAACCTTGAATGATAAGGGCAGAAAACACTCGCGAGGGAGTTCGGGCTGCTCCCTCGTGAGACCTTGCGCGAGAGAAATCGAGGTAGGAGAGCAAAAAGTCGAATAGCCACAACTCAAAGGCAACAGCTTCAATAAAACTTCAAATGAGAGCGAACAAGCCAACTGCAGAAAGCAAATGATAAGGCCGCGTCCGGCACCTAATCTAGTCTTCGACGTCTTCTCACCAGCGCGGAGCTAAGTGCTGCCACTAGGCGTGGGAGGGAGCCCCAGGGCCTGAGGCCGGCGCTCCTGAGACTCCGGGGCGTGTACATCCCCAACTCATTATTACGTGATAGTGTCAGGGGCGGCGAGCTTCATAGGCGTTGGCCTTCTTCACAAGCTCCGGGCCTTTCTTGGGGGAAACAAGCTTCACGGGCATTGTCCCTCTTCATAGGCTCCGGGCCTTTTCCAAAACGCATCAGCTTCACAGGCGTTCGCCTTCTTCACAGGCTCTGGGCCTTTGCCAAAAAGGTGAGCTTCACAGGCATTTGCCCTCTTCACAGGCTCAGGGCCTTTTCCAAAAAGGTGAGCTTCTCAGGCATTCGCCTTCTTCACAGGCTTTGGGCCTTTTCCAAAAAGGTGAGCTTCACAGGCATTCGCCTTCTTCACAGGCTCTGGGCCTTTTCCAAAAAGATGAGCTTCACAGCCATTCGCCTTCTTCACAGGCTCTGGGCCTTTTCCAAAAAAGGTGAGCTTCACAGGCATTCGCCTTCTTCACAGGCTCTGGGTCTTTTCCAAAAAGATGAGCTTCACAGGCATTCGCCTTCTTCACAGGCTCTGGGCCTTTTCCAAAAAGGTGAGCTTCACAGGCATTCGCCTTCTTCACAGGCTCTGGGCCTTTTCCAAAAAGGTGAGCTTCACAGGCATTCGCCTTCTTCACAGGCTCTGGGCCTTTTCCAAAAAGATGAGCTTCACAGGCATTCGCCTTCTTCACAGGCTCTAGGCCTTTTTAGGGGTAGAACCTCTGGATGTGCTGGATGTTCCACGCGTTCTGGACAGGCACCCCCTCCTGAGTCTCCAAGCGCACGGAGCCGGGCCTGGAAACATGAACAACCTTGAACGGGCCCTCCCACATGGGAGAGAGCTTATGCAGTCCCTCCCTGGAGAGAACCCGCCTGAGCACGAGGTCCCCTACCTCAAGAGTTCTGGGGCGGATGTTGCGGCAGTGGTATCGTCGCAGCTCTTGTTGGTACCTCGCTGCTTGCAGCGCGGCTTCTCGACGATGCTCCTCCCCTAGCACAAGGTCCATCCCCCGCATGGCGTCCTGCTGCGTATCATCGAATGCCAGGACCTGCGCGGAACGACGCTTGACCTCGTGAGGGAGAACCGCTTTGGCTCCATAGACCAGGAAGAACGGGGTCTCCCCAGTCGGCTTGGTCGCGGTCGTGCGGATGGACCACAACACGGACTGAAGCTCATCATACCAACCTCTGCCGCAGGCCTCCAGTTTCTTCTTGAATGTTCTGGTCTTGAGGCCCCTCAGGACTTCTGCGTTGGCCCGCTCGGCCTGGCCGTTGCTTCGGGGATGCGCCACCCAAGCATAGCATATCTGCGTTCCAAGGTTAGCACAGTATGTTTTGAAGAGGTTACTGGTGAACTGCGAACCGTTGTCGGTGATGATGCGGTTCGGCACCCCGAACCGGCTCACGATGCCCTTGATGAACTTGACCGCAGAGCCGGCAGGGATGGTGCGAACGGCTTCTACTTCAGCCCACTTGGTGAACTTGTCCACGGCGATGTAGAGGTAGCGATAGCCCCCTTGGCGCCCGAGGAAACGGGCCCAGGATATCCAGCCCCCAGACCGCGAACGGCCACGAGAGGGGTATAGTTTGCAGACCTCCTGTCGGCTGATGGATCTGCTTGGCATGGAATTGGCAGGCTTCGCAAGCCTTCACTAGTTCGACAGCGTCATTGAGCGCAGTAGGCCAATAGAAACTGCTGCGGAACGCCTTGCCGACGAGGGTTCGCGATGACGAATGATGCCCACAGTCTCCACCGTGTATATCTGCCAGCAGTTCCTTCCCTTGCTCCCTGGAGATGCAGCATAGGGACACATCGTTTGGTCATTTCCGGTAGAGGTCTCCATCCCTGATGCAGTACGCTGTAGCCTGCCGCGCCACACGCTCTGCTTCCTCCTCCTTCTCCGGCAGGGTCCCTTGTGTTAAGTAGCTCCTGAGCTCTGTGATCCAGCACCCCTCTTGAGGCTCCATCGTCAGGAGTAGGCATGCTCCTGAGGCCGGGCCACAGGCCGGGGCTCCCGAGGCAGGTGGCTGGGGGAGCTCCTCCTGAGGCTGCGCCGTGTTCGATAATGATGGCATGGCCGAGGGATTGAAGAGTCGTTCCTCGAAGACGCCAGGCTCCTGAGGCAGCTGCCTGGAGGCTCGTTTGGCGATGTCGTCAGCCTCTTGATTAGTGCCGCGGGGTACATGTTGTAGCTCCAACCCCCAGAACTGCTTCTCCATCCTGCGGACCTCCACGAGGTAGGCTTCCATGTGCTCATCTCTTGGCTCGTATACCTTGTTGGAGAAATTGACGAGGAGCTGCGAATCGCCCTTAATAGTAAGGCGCTTCACCCCTAGGGCAGATGTGGCCTTCAAGCCCGCTATCAGTCCTTCATACTCTGCTATGTTGTTGGAGACCTTTTCACCTTGCTGGAAACAGAGCTGCACGGCGTAGCAGAGCTTGTCCTGAGTGGGAGATATGAGCACTGCCCCAGCCCCAGTGCCATGCCTGGAGAACGCCCCGTTGAAGTACACGACCCAGCCTTCTGGCGCCTCGCTTCCCGGGGAGAGGGATCGATCCTCGCCGGCCTTGAGGTCCGGTGCCTTCATCCATTCGGCCACGAAATCCGCTAGCACGGCTCCCTTGATGACTCTGGTCGTGCTAAATTCGAGCTGAAATGCTTGCAGTTCAATGTTCCACTCAGCGACCCTTCTGGCTGAGTTAGGGCTCCTGAGCACCCTTTCCAAGGTGTATGCTGAGACAACTTTGATAGGGTGACCCTGAAAGTAGTGCCGCAGCTTGCGCGAGGCCACCAGTAGCGCGAGGAGGAGTTTCTGTGGCATGGGGTACCGTGCCCTCGCATCCCTCAACACCGTGCTGACAAAGTACACTGGGTGCTCGACGAGGCTTGGAGCGTCGGTGCTGGTGGCATCCTCCTGAGGCGGTGGCGCCTCCTGAGGCGGTGGAGCCTCCAGAAGCTGGTTGCCTGGGGGAGGGGCCTTATCCATTCCCAGTGCGCTCCCCTGCGGTGGCTTATCCTTCTCAGCCGTGGTAGTGGTCTCTGCGAGTCCTTCTGGGTCCTGCTTTGCCTTGACACGGGTAGTTGCCGCGGCCTTGGTCCGACGCTCCTCTCTAACCGCCACCAGAGCTGTGCTGGCGGAGTAGGGGGTGGCGGCAAGGTAGAGCACCAAGGGCTCTTGAGGGCGTGGGGCCACCATCACCGGAGGGCTGGTTAGGTATCTCTTGAGATCTTGGAACGCCTTGTCGGCCTCTTCAGTCCATTCAAAGGGCCCCTTTTTCTTCATCAGCTGGAAGAAAGGCAGCGCTTGCTCCCCTAGCCTGGAGATGAAGCTCCCTAGTGAGCTTCTGCATCTCTCTGAGGGTTTTTGGCGGGCTCATGTCCTCGACCGCCTTGACCTTTTCCGGGTTGGCCTCGATGCCTCGGTGGGATAAGAGGAAGCCCAAGAGCTTGCCCGAGGGGACTCCAAACACACACTTCTCCGGGTTGAGCCGCAGGTTCACTGCGTTGAGGTTTGCGAAGTTTCCTCCAGGTCTTGTATCAGGGTCTTGGCCTCGCGAGACTTCACCACAATGTCGTCGACGTAAGCTTTCACATTCTTCCCGAGCTGCGGGCCCAAGGTGATGTGCATGAGCCGCTGAAAGGTTGCCCCCGCGTTGCACAGTTCGAACGACATGCATGTATAGCAGTACACCCCACACGGGGTCAGGAAGGCCGTCTTCTCCATGTATTCTACCGCCATCTTGATCTGGTGATACCCAGAGAAGGTATCCAAGAAGCATAACATGTCACACTCGGTGGTGGAATCGACGATCTGATCAATGCGAGGGAGCGGGAACGGATCTTGCGGGCATGCTTTGTTGAGGTTGGTGAAGTCGACACACATGCGCTCCTTCCGTCCCTTCTTTGGCACAACCACAGGGTTGGCCAACCAATCTGGATATCTTACCTCGCGAATGATCCCCGCAGCTTCTAGCTTGTGGGTCTCCTAGACGATGAAGGCCTGCTTTTCAGTGGACTGCCGCCTCGCTTTCTGCTTCACGGGGCGCACGTTGGGGAACACATTGAGGTGGTGCTCGATGAAGGAAATATGCCCTAGAGGCAATAATAAAGTTATTATTTATTTCCTCATATCATGATAAATGTTTATTATTCATGCTAGAATTGTATTAACCGGAAACATGATACATGTGTGAATACATAGACAAACCTATAGTCACTAGTATGCCTCTACTTGACTAGCTCATTAATCAAAGATGGTTATGTTTCCTACCATAGACATGTGTTGTCATTTGATTAGTGGGATCACTAGAAGAATGATGTGATTGACACGACCCATTCCGTTAGCCTAGCACTTGATCGTTTAGTATACTGCTATTGCTTTCTTCATGACTTATACATGTTCCTGTAACTATGAGAATTATGCAACTCCCATTTACTGGAGGAACACTTTGGGTACTACCAAACGTCACAACGTAACTGGGTGATTATAAAGGAGTACTACAGGTGTCTCCGAAGGTACATGTTGAGTTGGCGTATTTCGAGATTAGGTTTTGTCACTCCGATAGTCGGAGAGGTATCTCTGGGCCCTCTCGGTAATGCACATCATTATAATTCTTGCAAGAAATGTGACCAATGAGTTGGTTACGGGATGATGCATTACAGAACGAGTAAAGAGACTTGCCGGTAACGAGATTGAACTAGGTATTGGATACCGACGATCAAATCTCGGGCAAGTAACATACCGATGACAAAGGGAACAATGTATGTTGTTATGCGGTTTGACCGATAAAGATCTTCGTAGAATATGTAGGAACCAATATGGGCATCCAAGTCCCGCTATTGGTTATTGACCGAGAATAGTTCTAGGTCATGTCTACATAGTTCTCGAACCCGTAGGGTCCGCACGCTTAACGTTACGATGACAGTTTTATTATGAGTTTATAAGTTTTGATGTACCGAAGTTTGTTCGGAGTCCCGGATGTGATCACGAACATGACGAGGAGTCTCGAAATGGTCGAGACATAAAGATTGATATATTGGACGACTATATTCGGACACCAGAAGTGTTCCGGTGATTTCAGAGAAAACCGGAGTGCCGGAGGGGTTACCGGAACCCCCCGGGGAAGTATTGGGCCTTAGTGGGCCTAAGGGGAGAGAGAGGGAAGCAGCCCAGGAGGTGGCGCGCCCCCTCCCATGGGGAGTCCGAATTGGACTAGGGGAGGGGGGCGCGGCCCCTCTTTCCCTCTCCCTCTCCCCCTCTTTCCTTCCCCCTTCCTCCTTCCTAGTTGGACTAGGAAAGGGGAGTCCTACTCCCACTAGGAGGAGGACTCCCCCCTCCTTGGCGCGCCCCAAGGGCCGGCCGGCCTCCCCCCTTGCTCCTTTATATACGGGGGCGGGGGGGGGGGCACCCCATAGACACACAAGTTGATCTACGGATCGTTCCTTAGCCGTGTGCGGTGCCCCCCTCCACCATATTCCACCTCGTCATATTGTCGTGGAGTTTAGACGAAGCCCTGCGTCGGTAGAGCATCATCATCGTCACCACGCCGTCGTGCTAACGGAACTCATCTCTGGAGCTTTGCTGGATCGGAGCACGGAGATCGTCATCGAGCTGAACGTGTGCTGAACTCGGAGGCCCCGTACGTTCGGTGCTTGGATCGGTCGGATCGTGAAGACGTACGACTACATCAACCGCGTTGTCATAACGCTTCCGTTTACGGTCTACGAGGGTACGTGGACGAACACTCTCCCCTCCCGTTGCTATGCCATCACCATGATCTTGCGTGTGCGTAGGATTTTTTTTTTTGAAATTACTACGTTCCCCAACAGTGGCATCCGAGCCAAGGTTTTATGCGTTGATGTTATATGCACGAGTAGAACACAAGTGAGTTGTGGGCGATACAAGTCATACTGCTTACCAGCATGTCATACTTTGGTTCGGCGGTATTGTGAGATGAAGCGGCCCGGACCGACATTACGCGTACGCTTACGCGAGACTGGTTTCACCGTTACGAGCACTCGTGCTTAAAGGTGGCTGGCGGGTGTCTGTCTCTCTCACTTTAGTTGTATCGAGTGTGGCTACGCCCAGTCCTTGCGAAGGTTAAAACAGCACCAACTTGACAAACTATCGTTGTGGTTTTTGATGCGTAGGTAAGAACGGTTCTTGCTAAAGCCCATAGCAGCCACGTAAAATTTGCAACAACAAAGTAGAGGACGTCTAACTTGTTTTTGCAGGGCATGTTGTGATGTGATATGGTCAAGGCGTGATGCTATATTTTATTGTATGAGATGATCATGTTTTGTAACCGAAGTTATCGGCAACTGGCAGGAGCCATATGGTTGTCGCTTTATTGTATGAAATGCAAACGCCCTGTAATTGCTTTACTTTATCACTAAGCGGTAGCGATAGTCGTAGAAGCAATAGATGGCGTAACAACAACGATGCTACGATGGAGATCAAGGTGTCGCGCCGGTGACGATGGTGATCACGACGGTGCTTCGAAGATGGAGATCACAAGCACAAGATGATGATGGCCATATCATATCACTTATATTGATTGCATGTGATGTTTATCCTTTATGCATCTTATCTTGCTTTGATTGACGGTAGCATTTTAAGATAATCTCTCACTAAATAATCAAGAAGTGTTCTCCCTGAGTATGCACCGTTGCGAAAGTTCTTCGTGCCGAGACACCACGTGATAATCGGGTGTGATAGGCTCTACGTTCAAATACAACGGGTGCAAAACAGTTGCACACGCGGAATACTCAGGTCATACTTGACGATCCTAGCATATACAGATATGGCCTCGGAACACGGAGACCGAAAGGTCGAATGTGAATCATATAGTAGATATGATCAACATAGTGATGTTCACCATTGAAACTACTCCATCTCACGTGATGATCGGACATGGTTTAGTTGATTTGGATCACGTGATCACTTAGATGACTAGAGAGATGTCTGTCTAAGTGGGAGTTCTTAAGTAATATGATTAATTGAACTTAAATTTATCATGAACTTAGTACCTGATAGTATTTTTCTTGTCTATGTTTGTTTGTAGATAGATGGCTCGTGTTGTTGTTCCGTTGAATTTTAATGCGTTCCTTGAGAAAGCAAAGTTGAAAGATGATGGTAGCAATTACACGGACTGGGTCCGTAACCTGAGGATTATCCTCATTGCTGCACAAAAAAGATACGTCCTGGAAGCACCGCTGGGTGCCAGGCCTGCTGCTGATGCAACTGACGATGTTAAGAACGTCTGGCAGAGCAAAGCTGATGACTACTCGATAGTTCAGTGTGCCATGCTTTACGGCTTAGAACCGGGTCTTCAACGATGTTTTGAACGTCATGGAGCATATGAGATGTTCCAGGAGTTGAAGTTAATATTTCAAGCAAATGCCCAGATTGAGAGATATGAAGTCTCCAATAAGTTCTATAGCTGCAAATGGAGGGGAATAGTTCTGTCAGTGAACACATACTCAAAATGTCTGGGTATAATAATCACTTGATTCAACTGGAAGTTAATCTTCCTGATGATAGTGTCATTGACAGAATTCTCCAATCACTGCCACCAAGCTATAAGAGCTTCGTGATGAACTATAATATGCAAGGGATGAACAAGACTATTCCCGAGCTCTTCGCAATGCTAAAAGCTGCGAAGGTAGAAATCAAGAAGGAGCATCAAGTGTTGATGGTTAACAAGACCACCAGTTTCAAGAAAAAGGGCAAAGGGAAGAAGAAGCGGAACTTCAAAAAGAACGGCAAGCAAGTTGTTGCTCAAGAGAAGAAACCCAAGTCTAGACCTAAGCCTGAAACTGAGTGCTTCTACTGCAAGCAGACTGGATACTGGAAGCGGAACTGCCCCAAGTATTTGGTGGATAAGAAGGATGGCAAAGTGAACAAAGGTATATGTGATATACATGTTATTGATGTGTACCTTACTAATGCTCGCAGTAGCACTTGGGTATTTGATACTAGTTCTGTTGCTAATATTTGCAACTCGAAACAGGGACTACGGATTAAGCGAAGATTGGCTAAGGACGAGGTGACGATGCGCGTGGGAAATGGTTCCAAAGTCGATGTGATCGCGATCGGCACGCTGCCTCTACATCTACCATCGGGATTAGTTTTAGACCTAAATAATTGTTATTTGGTTCCAGCGTTGAGCATGAACATTATATCTAGATCTTATTTGTTGCGAGACAGTTATTCATTTAAATCAGAGAATAATGGTTGTTCTATTTATATGAGTAATATCTTTTATGGTCATGCACCCTTGAAGAGTGGTCTATTCTTATTGAATCTCGATAGTAGTAATACACATGTTCATAGTGTTGAAACCAAAAGATGCAGAGTTGATAACGATAGTGCAACTTATTTGTGGCACTGCCGTTTAGGTCATATCGGTGTAAAGCGCATGAAGAAACTCCATACTGATGGGCTTTTGGAATCGCTTGATTATGAATCACTTGGTACTTGCGAACCGTGCCTCATGGGCAAGATGACTAAAACGCCGTTCTTCGGAACTATGGAGCGAGCAACTGATTTGTTGGAAATCATACATACTGATGTCTGTGGTCCAATGAATGTTGAGGCTCGCGGCGGGTATCGTTATTTTCTCACCTTCACAGATGATTTGAGCAGATATGGGTATATCTACTTAATGAAACACAAGTCTGAAACATTTTAAAAGTTCAAAGAATTTCAGAGTGAAGTGGAAAATCATCGTAACAAGAAAATAAAGTTTCTACGATCTGATCGTGGAGGAGAATATTTGAGTTACGAGTTTCGTCTGCACTTGATACAATGCGGAATAGTTTCGCAACTCACGCCACCCGGAACACCACAACGCAATGGTGTGTCCGAACGTCGTAATCGTACTTTGCTACATATGGTGCGATCTATGATGTCTCTTACTGATTTACCGCTATCGTTTTGGGGTTATGCTTTAGAGACGGCCGCATTCACGTTAAATAGGGCACCATCAAAATCCGTTAAGACAACGCCTTATGAACTATGGTTTGGCAAGAAACCAAAGTTGTCGTTTCTTAAAGTTTGGGGCTGCAATGCTTATGTGAAGAAACTTCAACCAGATCAGCTCGAACCCAAATCAGAGAAATGTGTCTTCATAGGATACCCAAAAGAGACTATTGGGTACACCATCTATCACAGATCTGAGGGCAAGATCTTCGTTGCTAAAATCGGATCCTTTCTAGAGAAGGAGTTTCTCTCGAAAGACGTGAGTGGGAGGAAAGTAGAACTTGATGAGATAACTGTATCTACTCCCTTATTGGAAAGTAGTTCATCACAAGAACCGGTTCCTGTGACAACTACACCAATCAGTGAGGAAGCTAATGATATTGATCATGAAACTTCAGATCAAGTTTCTACTGAACCTCGTAGGTCTACCAGAGTAAGATCCGCACCAGAGTGGTATGGTAATCCAATTCTGGAAGTCATGTTACTTGACCATGATGAAC
Source organism: Triticum aestivum (assembly GCF_018294505.1). Taxonomy (NCBI): domain Eukaryota; kingdom Viridiplantae; phylum Streptophyta; class Magnoliopsida; order Poales; family Poaceae; genus Triticum; species Triticum aestivum. Next base: position 180,287,119 of record NC_057810.1, on the reverse strand, counting down.
CTACGAACTATGAGGAAGCGATGATGAGCCCAGATTCCACAAAATGGCTAGAGGCCATGAAATCTGAGATGGGATCCATGTATGAAAACAAAGTATGAACTTTGGTTGACTTGCCCGATAATCGGCAAGCCATTGAGAATAAATGGATCTTTAAGAAGAAGACTGACGCTGATGGTAATGTAACTGTCTAAAGCTCGACTTGTTGCGAAAGGTTTTCGACAAATTCAAGGAGTTGACTACGATGAGACTTTCTCACCCGTAGCGATGCTTAAGTCTGTCCGAATCATGTTAGCTATTGCTGCATTTCATGATTATGAAATTTGGCAAATGGATGTCAAAACTGCATTCTTGAATGAATTTCTGGAAGAAAAGTTGTATATGATGCAGCCAGAAGGTTTTGTTGATCCAAAAGGTGCTAACAAAGTGTGCAAGCTCCAGCGTTCCATTTATGGACTGGTGCAAGCATCTCGGAGTTGGAATAAACGCTTTGATAGTGTGATCAAAGCATATGGTTTTATACAGACTTTTGGAGAAGCCTGTATTTACAAGAAAGTGAGTGGGATCTCTGTAGCATTTCTGATATTATATGTAGATGACATATTATTAATTGGAAATGATATAGAATTTCTGGATAGCATAAAGGGATACTTGAATAAAAGTTTTTCTATGAAAGACCTCGGTGAAGCTGCTTACATATTGGGCATCAAGATCTATAGAGATAGATCAAGACGCTTAATAGGACTTTCACAAAGCACATACCTTGACAAAATTTTGAAAAAGTTCAAAATGGATCAGGTAAAGAAAGGATTCTTGCCTGTGCTACAAGGTGTGAAGTTGAGTCAAACTCAATGCCCGACCACAGCAGAAGATAGAGAGAAAATGAAAGATGTTCCCTATGCTTCAGCCATAGGCTCTATCATGTATGCAATGCTATGTACCAGACCTGACGTATGCTTAGCAATAAGCTTGGCAGGAAGGTACCAAAGTAATCCAGGAGTGGATCACTGGACAGCGGTCAAGAACATCCTAAAATACCTGAAAAGGACTAAGGATATGTTTCTCGTATATGGAGGTGACAAAGAGCTAGTCGTAAATGGTTACGTCGATGCAAGCTTTGACACTGATCCGGACGATTCTAAATCGCAAACCGGATACGTGTTTTTATTAAACGATGGAGCTGTAAGTTGGTGCAGTTCTAAACAAAGCGTCGTGGCGGGATCTACATGTGAAGCGGAGTACATAGCTGCTTCTGAAGCAGCAAATGAAGGAGTCTGGATGAAGGAGTTCATTTCCGATCTAGGTGTCATACCTAGTGCATCGGGACCAATGAAGATCTTTTGTGACAATACTGGTGCAATTGCCTTGGCAAAGGAATCCAGATTTCACAAGAGGACCAAGCACATCAAGAGACGCTTCAATTCCATTCGGGACCAAGTCCAAGTGGGAGACATAGAAATTTGCAAGATACATACGGATCTGAATGTTGCAGACCCATTGACTAAGCCTCTCTCACGAGCAAAACATGATCAGCACCAAGACTCCATGGGTGTTAGAATCATTACTATGTAATCTAGATTATTGACTCTAGTGCAAGTGGGAGACTGAAGGAAATATGCCCTAGAGGCAATAATAAAGTTATTATTTATTTCCTCATATCATGATAAATGTTTATTATTCATGCTAGAATTGTATTAACAAGAAACATGATACATGTGTGAGTACATAGACAAACCTATAGTCACTAGTATGCCTCTACTTGACTAGCTCATTAATCAAAGATGGTTATGTTTCCTAACCATAGACATGTGTTGTCATTTGATTAGTGGGATCACATCATTAGAAGAATGATGTGATTGACACAACCCATTCCGTTAGCCTAGCACTTGATCGTTTAGTATACTGCTATTGCTTTCTTCATGACTTATACATGTTCCTGTAACTATGAGAATTACGCAACTCCCGTTTACCGGAGGAACACTTTGGGTACTACCAAACGTCACAATGTAACTGGGTGATTATAAAGGAGTACTACAGGTGTCTCCGAAGGTACATGTTGAGTTGGCGTATTTCGAGATTAGGTTTTGACACTCCGATCGTCGGAGAGGTATCTCTGGGCCCTCTCGGTAATGCACATCATTATAAGGCTTGCAAGAAATGTGACCAATGAGTTGGTTACGGGATGATGCATTACAGAACAAGTAAAGAGACTTGCCGGTAACGAGATTGAACTAGGTATTGGATACCGACAATCAAATCTCGGGCAAGTAACATACCAATGACAAAGGGAACAACGTATGTTGTTATGCGGTTTGACCGATAAAGATCTTCGTAGAATATGTAGGAACCAATACGGACATCCAGGTCCCGCTATTGGTTATTCACCGAGAATAGTTCTAGGTCATGTCTACATAGTTCTCGAACCCGTAGGGTCCGCATGCTTAACATTACGATGACAGTTTTATTATGAGTTTATAAGTTTTGATGTACCGAAGTTTGTTCGGAGTCCCGGATGTGATCACGGACATGACGAGGAGTCTCGAAATGGTCGAGACATAAAGATTGATATATTGGACGACTATATTTGGACACCGGAAGTGTTTCGGGTGATTTTGGAGAAAACCGGAGTGCCGGAGGGGTTACCGGAACCCCCCGGGGAAGTATTGGGCCTTAGTGGGCCTGAGGGGAGAGAGAGGGCAGCAGCCCAGGAGGTGGCGCGCCCCCTCCTATGGGTAGTCCGAATTGGACTAGGGGAGGGGGCGCGGCCCCTCTTTCCCTCTCCCTCTCCCCCTCTTTCCTTCCCCCTTCCTCCTTCCTAGTTGGACTAGGAAAGGGGAGTCCTACTCCCACTAGGAGGAGGACTCCCCCCTCCTTGGCGCGCCCCAAGGGCCGTCCGGCCTCCCCCCTTGCTCCTTTATATACGGGGGCGGGGGGGCACCCCATAGACACACAAGTTGATCTACGGATCGTTCCTTACCCGTGTGCGGTGCCCCCTCCACCATATTCCACCTCGGTCATATCGTCGCGGAGTTTAGGCGAAGCCCTGCGTAGGTAGAGCATCATCATCGTCACCACGCCGTCGTGCTGACGGAACTCATCTCCGGAGCTTTGCTGGATTGGAGCACGGAGATCGTCATCGAGCTGAACGTGTGTTGAACTCAGAGGCCCCGTACGTTCGGTGCTTGGATCGGTCGGATCGTGAAGACGTACGACTACATCAACCGCGTTGTGCTAACGCTTCCGCTTACTGTCTACGAGGGTACATGGACGAACACTCTCCCCTCTCGTTGCTATGCCATCACCATGATCTTGCGTGTGCATAGGTTTTTTTTTTGAAATTACTACGTTCCCCAACACTCGATTACGCCCCGTGGGATCCCTGCCAACTGATCGGGCCCCCAGGAGAATACCTTCTTGTTTGCACGTAGGAACTTGACCAGGGCTTCCTCCTGCTCGGGCCCGAGGTTGGCGCCTATGGTGAAAGTGGCGTCAACGGACCCGTCCTCGTCGACAGGTATCTGCTTGGTCTCTGCCTTGTCTTGGGTGAACAACTGCTTCTTCTTGGTTGGTGCAACCCCCTTGGGCTTTGGGGTTTCTGTGTTGGCGGGCCATGCTACCGCCGCCATCTTGAGGGCGAGCTTGAGTACTCGCAGCGCATCTCCGGTGTCCCCGGACACGGTGAGGACACCGTTGCTCCCGGGCATCTTCATGAGGTTGTACGTCGGGTGAGTCGCGGCCATGAATTGGGCCAGTGTTGGATAGCCGAGGATGGCGTTGTAGGGGAGGCCGATGGGGGCGATGTCGAAATCGACCAGCTCCGTGCGGAAATTGTCGTAGGTCTCGAAAGTTACTGGGAGCCAGATCTGTCCCAAGGAGCTGGACGACCCGCCCCCGACGCTCGAGAAGGGCCGGCTGGGCTGCAGCCGCTCCAAGGGTATGCAGAGGAGGTTGAAGGCCTCAACTGAGAGCACGCTGAGGCCCGCGCCACCGTCGATGAGAGTCCTGGTAACAGCCACCTGGCAGATGGTGGGGGTGTAGAGCATGGGGAGCGCACCCGAGCAGGCCGAGTTGGAGGGGTGGTCCTCTGGGCTGAAGGCCAGCCTGGCTGGTGGCCCCGACCGGTCTGAGGGAGCCCCCTGCCGCGTGAAGGCGGCGCCGACCCGGCGGACGAATGGCTTGACATGGTGACTGGAGGCGGCACCTGCGAGCCGCCCAGGAGGGCCGCGACGACAGGGGAAGCCGGCGCGACGTGGTGGGTGAGGAAGAGGCCGCGTGGCTCTTCCCAAGAGGCCACGGAGGGATGCTGGGACGATGATTTCTACTCGTTCCCCGCCGGGCCGGTGGCGGCGTTGGCGGCAGGTGACGGGGAATGTCGAGGGCGCCCGCCGACGGGAGCCATCTGGGCGACACGGGAAGCGAGAGCGGTTCGGCGCCCGGCGCGGGCCCGACGAGCGTCAGACATGGATGCGATGGTCGGAGAAGAACAGGGCGACGGAAGACGAATTCCGGCGCACCCCTACCTGGCGCGCCAAATGTCGGATTTCGGGTTCCGGCAGACCCTTGAGGTTCGAACACTGGGGTGCGCGCGGAGATTTCGCCCTCTATCTACCTGCTCCTCGCCAACTCGCTGAGATCTAAACTACTAAAGGAACAACACAAGAGACACAGAGTTTATACTGGTTCAGGCCACTATTGTGGTGTAATACCCTACTCCAGTGTGTGGTGTGGTGGATTGCCTCTTGGGCTGATGATGAACAATACAAGGAAGAACAGCCTCGCGAGGGCCTGTTCTTGCCTGGGGCGATGAACTGCTAGGAGGAGTTCAGCCGCCCTTCTCTCTCTCTCTCTCTCTCTCTCTCTCTCTCTCTCTCTCTCTCTCTCTTTCTCTTTCTTTCTTTCTTGTTTGATTCCGGCCCCTTCTACCCTCGGGGTGGCTAGTCCTATTTATAGGCAAGGGCCCTGGGCCTCTTCCCAAATATTGAGCGGGAAGGGCGCCAACAATTGGCCATTTTGAAGGGGAACAGCGGGTACACTTATCCTGACTAAAGTTGGTCCTCGCCTGTCAAAGGCTCTCGTGGTGACGCCTGCTTGGGCTCCACAATGACTTCCTTCCTGCCGTTGGGCTTGTCTTGGTCTTGTTGCACCAAAATGGACGCCTTTGCTTGATGCTCTCGCCTGCGCTTGCACCCTTTGCACTAAAGAGGAAAGGAGGACACTGCACGGGCTGGCGCCTGACTGGCGCCCTTGGTCGTCATGGGCACCTCGCGAGGTACCCCGCCTTGAACTCTCCGCCTCCTCGTGAGCTAGCCTGGTGAGGCCGTGGCTGGTGAAGCTCCTTGTCGTCCGCCCCGCGAGGCTTGGCCCCTCGCGAGGGTCTTGAGCTTGTGTTGATGAAGATGGGCTGTACTGGGCCCCCCTTTGAGCCACGCCGCGGGCCGCAGGCAGGCAAGTCTGGGGATCCCCGTTCCCAGAACAATATTTTGCCAAGTTTTTACAACTCTCGTCTTTTGATACATTTGGTTCTTTGAGTTGTAACACTTAAACTCGATGGTCGTCTGCTACTTTTTCTGCTACTCTGTGTTGCGATGATAAATTCCGCATGAGATCATTCTGCACACATCCATTTTCCATTATGCATACACTACAAAAAAATACACTTCCGTGATGATACGTGTTTGTCACAGTAGGTCGCATTTTTTGTCATGCATCTACATCCATGACGATTTTATGACAGAATCAAGATAGTCATACCTGTGTTGTCGTAGAAGTGCTTCATGACATTACCAAAATTATCATCACGGAAGTGTCCACTTCCATGACGACAAATCGCGCGTCACACAAGTGCTTTCGTCAAGGGTGACCGACACATGGCATCCACCGTAATGGAACACCGTTAAGCTATCGGGTCCGGTTTTGGATCCGATAATCAGTTAACAGCCGGGACCAATGGGAAATTTCCACATGTAAAATTCTGATTGGCCGGGGAACACCTGTCAGCTCGTCAGTGGGCCAGATGTCGCCCGTCCATTGGAGAAGACATGTCTATGATACGTCGACACGTGGTTGGGCCCAACAGAGTCCCATATAGGTTAAAAAGGCCGGCCCAGTCAAAGGCCCGTAGTACTTACTCAGGTACTAGTGGGCCAGCCCAATAATGGCCTGCTTAATAAAGGCCCATTTACGGCCTGAAGCCAGATCTGGCCCATTAATTGTTCGCCGAATATTTGGGCCCGTTTACGGCCTGAAGCCAGATCTGGCCCGTTAATTTTTCGTTGAATATTTGGGCCCAATTATAGCCCAGTGACTTTTGGCCTGTTAGAGGCCCGATGTATACATGGGCCCATTTCAGCCCGGTGTGACTTTTGGTCTGGGAATGGCCCGTGCTGCCCATGGGCCATATATGGTCTGACAGGACATCGGGCCCACTAATGGCCCATGATAAATGTGGTTATAGTTAAGCCCAACGTGACTTTGGGCCTATTAAAGGCATGTCGTATAATTAGGCCCGTTGATGCCTGTACTAAGCTTTCGGCCTGTTAAAGGCCCAGGATATCAGTGGGCCAACTAAGGCACGAGATATGTTTCGGCCTAGTAACGGCCCGTGATATAACTGGGCCCAAAAAGGCCCGGTCTGCATTTCAGCCTGCTGAAGGCCCATCGACGACTAGTGAAAATTGAGGCCCAACATGCATTTCGGCCTGCTAAAGGCCCATGGTTTCATCTGGGCCGTAATAGGCTAGTACAATATTCAGCCTGTTAATGGCCCAACGCTACCTGGGCCAAACTAAGCGCTGGCTCCACAAAAGGCCCGACTAAAATATAGGCCGGTGTAAGTTGTGGGCCTGGCGCAAAGTGTGAAGGCCCCAATCATTCGGGCCCAAGAAAGATGCAAGCCGGCCCAATTGTGGCCCGCTAAAAACCAGGCCCGTTAGAGGCGAATGTTTCAGCCCGGTCGACTACATCAGATTTTTTTTCAGATAGCGAATGATGGCAGTAACTAGTAGGAATTACGAACAAACCTACTCTATACAATAAAGAAATTATGGCATAGTAACTAAGAATAAACCTACACTATAAAATAAAGGATTTATGGTATCTTACATCCACTGGGCATCAAAGTTTGCCACCAGTGATCATAAAGCGCAACAAAGAAGAAGATTACAAAAACTAGGCACCATTGCAGCGTAACAAAATAATACTGAACCGAGACCACTTCCAAGACAGTTAAAGAAAGGTTAGCCTTACGCGGGAACTGTTGCGCAAGCTGCTAAGCAAGGCTGTGAGACTGGCCTAGCATGTCGGTGATAGCTTCTAGGTGTAGCTCTTTAGCGATGAGGTTCTCATTGGTGTTCTCCGCAATCTTTCTTAGAGATAGGACTTCAAGTCGAAGTAGAGTTGCAGAATGCCTTTCTGCTAGAACTTGGGACTGAAGAAGTCGAACTGATTCAGACAACAAATTCTGTGAGCTTGTCTGACTGCTAGTCTCAAGTAACTTGAACACTGCATCAAGACAAGACTTTGGGGTTGTCTCGCTATCTTCAAGATGTTTTGCCTTATTTGCTGTAATATATGTTGGGTTTGTCTCACAGCCTTCAGCAGACTTGTGCATGCCATCAGGCATATCACCCTGAAACAAAGCAGAGAGATGACATGTTTTGCACATGTATAAACAAAGATGATAATTGTGCTGTCAATTCCATCCAATTTAAAATTAGAAAATAAAGAGTAAGTTCAAAATATCAATAGCATAATTTTGCATTGTTCATAATGCGGGGAGCTTCACCACACTACTGGATTACCATGTCAACATAACAAGCATAGATGAAGGGCAAAGAAAATCATTGTATCTATTTTGGTTAATGTGCATGGCATGTTGTTCATATCATCTGCCACATCACTAAGATAATACGGGAGATGAACGTGGGCTGCTTCACCACACACTGGATTATAGATCCACAAAAACAAGCATACATATAGGGAGTATTGAGTAATGTGCATGGTATGAATAAGGAATTCGGTTTTACAAGTAAAACTTAGAACTTATGTTTCTTGTGAACATGCATTTTGGTAGAAACAGCAAACTAAACAGCAGTAACGATAGGGAGTATGAGCAAATTAAACAACAGTTGAGGATAAAGGCTTTAGAAGGACCGACTTACATTAACAGTTAACACCGGCTTTATAATGCCCTTCTCCATGTCAAGGGAAGGATAACTCAAGAATTTCAGCACAAAATCTTCTTCATAAGCATTGCCTATACTCTACATTTTGTAGAGAGTAATTATAGAAATTATAATACTGGCAGGGATAGAGGATAATGAAGATAAGATGCAGATTGATGCTACATAATCAACTACGAATACCTGGCAGTACAAGCATTATAGGACAAAATATATTGACAAGAGAAATGGGCTACACTTCTGCACTGGCATTTTCCGTGTATTCTACTTTTTGTAAGATTAAATATAGATCTGATCTTTTTTAGTAAATGGTGGGCGAGGGAGATAAGATGCAGAATGCTACACAATGAACCAATCCCTCTTCCCATAATACAAGAGTGTTTTGAACACTTGTGTACTATACAAAACATTCTTATATTATGGGACGGAGGGAGTAGCTATTAATGTAAGTACAGTGATAGACGACATTCAGTCCTAACAAGAGGACTGCAGAGCTAAACCTCTTCAAAAGCATTGGGTTGATTCTAAATTTACGTAAGAGTCCATACGGATCTTATAATGTCCACCAAATGGACGATAACAAGGCTAACATGTGCAGTGATGCTACATAATCAAACAACTATGAAAGTATGTATGGTCATACAGGGCAAGAGGTACTCACAAGAGCAATGCGGTGTGCAGTATAGTTGCAAGATTCTGTGGTCCCCTGAGAATGAATGTTCTTCTGCTAACAGTTTTCGTACAAGTGAGACATTAAGGAAGATGCAGAAATGTAGTTGAAATTGTGATCTGATATCATAGACAGTACCTTACACTGCAGCCGAGACCAATGTGTAACAAGATTATTCCAGTCGTCGTCGGATAAATGTAGCACCAGAGACTTCACATAAATTTCATTTAGAGGCTTGCCATTGAAGTGTTCTTGCCACATCAACGAGTGCTTGGAAAGCGCAACTGATAACCCACAAGTATAGGGGATCGCAATAGTTTTCGAGGGTAGGGTATTCAACCCAAATTTATTGATTCGACGCAAGGGGAGCCAAAGAATATTCTCAAGTATTAGCAGTTGAGTTGTCAATTCAACCACACTTGGATAACTTAGAGCATCACCAGCCGTTGGCACCCCCAAGAATATCACCGAACCAAAAAAAGTTGGTGTCTTGGGGGTCATCCGGCGAAATCCGGCGAAATAAAGAGGGCATCTTCCCAGTCACACCCCACCCCAAGCAAAAATTTGTGAGGAGAATGATTAAGTGGGCCAAGAAAAAGGACATGTGGTGAGACACAATTTGCTGAAACGTCCACCGGCGCCCCCAAGAGACCCCCAGCGCGCCGGGTTTCGCCTAGGTTTGCCGGCGCTATTTTGACGTCCTGGGGGCGTTGGGGGCGTTGTTGGGCCGTTTTTTGGCGAAAAGTGCCATCCGAGCCTAAAACCGAGCCTAAAAAGGTGTCCTGCGGGCGTCCTGGGGAGGCTAGTGCAGATGCTCTTAGTATCTGCAGCAAAGTATTTAGTAGCAAAGTAGTATGGAAGTAACGGTAACAGTTGCAAATGTAGCAGTAACAGTTTTGTAGTAATTGTAACAGTAGCAACGGTAAAGTAAATAAGAAAATAACTATATGTGAAAAGCTCGTAGGCATTGGATCAACGATGGATAATTATGTCGGATGCGATTCCTCATGTAATAGTTATAACATAGGGTGATTCATCAATGTAATGTAGGCATGTATTCCGTATATAGTCATATGTGCTTATGGAAAAGAACTTGCATGACATCTTTTGTCCTCCCCTCCCGTGGCAGCGGGGTCCTAGTGGAAACTAAGGGATATTAAGGCCTCCTTTTAATGGAGTACCGGACCAAAGCATTAACACATAGTAAATACATGAACTCCTCAAACTACAGTCATCACCGAGAAGTATCCTCATTATTGTCACTTCGGGGTTGTCGGATCATAACACATAATAGGTGACTATAGACTTGAAAGATAGGATCAAGAACTCACATATATACATGAAAACATAATAGGTTTAGATCTGAAATCATGGCACTCGGGCCCTAATCACAAGCATTAAGCATAGCAAAGTCATAGCAACATCAATCTCAGAACATAGAGGATATTAGGGATCAAACCCTAACAAAACTAACTTGATTACATGGTAAATCTCATCCAACCCATCACCGTCCAGCAAGCCTATGATGGAATTACTCACGCACGGCAGTGAGCATCATGAAATTGGTGATGGAGGATGGTTGATGATGATGACGACGATGAATCCCCCTCTTCGGAGCCCCGAACGGTCTCCAGATTAGCCCTCCCGAGAGAGATTAGGGCTTGGCGGTGGCTCCGTATCGTAAAACGTGATGAAACTTTCTCTCTGATTTTTTTCCTCGCGAAAGCAAATATATGGAGTTGGAGTTGAGGTCGGTGGACGTTCAGGGGGCCGACGAGGCAGGGGGGCGCCCCCCACCCTCGTGGACAGGGTGTGGGCCCCCTGACGCTGATTCTTTCGCCAGTATTTTTTGTTAATTCTGAAAAGTTGCTCCGTGGATTTTCAGGTCACTCCGAGAACTTTTATTTCTGCACAAAAATAACACCATGGCAGTTTTGGCTAAAACAGTGTCAGTCCGGGTTAGTTCCATTCAAATCATGCAGTTAGAGTCCAAAACAAGGGCAAAAGTGTTTGGAAAAGTAGATACGACGGAGACGTATCAACTCCCCCAAGCTTAAACATTTGCTTGTCCTAAAGCAATTCAGTTGAAAAACTGAAAGTGATAAAGAAAAACTTTTACAAACTCGGTTTAATCTTGTTGTTGCAAATATGTAAAGCCAGCATTCAAGTTTTCAGCAAAGATTATGAACTAACCATATTCACAATAACACCTAGGTCTCATGTTTACTCATGTCAATGGCATAATCAACTAGCGAGCAATAATAATAAATCTCAGATGACAACACTTTCTCAAAACAATCATGATATGATATAACAAGATGGTATCTCACTAGCCCTTTCTGAGACCGCAAAACATAAATGCAGAGCACCATTAAAGATCAAGGGCTGACTAAACATTGTAATTCATGGTAAAAGAGATCCAGTCAAGTCATACCCAATATAAACTAATAGTAATGCATGCAAGTGACAGCGGTGCTCTCCAGCGGGTGCTTTTGAATAAGAGGGTGATGACTCAACATAAAAGTAAATAGATAGGCCCTTCACATAGGGAAGCAGGGATTTGTAGAGGTGCCAGAGCTGGATTTTGAAATAGAGATGAATAACATTTTGAGCGGTATACTTTCACTGTCAACGTAACAACTATGAGATCTCGATATCTTCCATTCTACACACATTATAAGCACTTCCCAAACAGAATGGTAAAGTTTATACTCCCCCACCACCAACAAGCATCAATCCATGGCTTGCCCGAAACAATGGGTGTCTCCAACTAGCAACTATCTTGGGGGAGTTTTGTTTAGTTATTTTGATTGATTTGAGCATGGGACTAGGCATCTTGGTTACCAGCCATTTTCTCGTGAATGAGGAGCGGAGTCCACTCCTCTTGAGAATATCCCACCTAGCATGGAAGATACTGACAACTCTAGTTGATACATTAGTTGCTCAAGCTTACAAAACAGAATTTCATTTGAAGGTTTAGAGTTTGGCACATACAAATTTACTTGGAACGGTAGGTAAATACCACATATAGGAAGGTATGGTCGACCAATATGGAAAAACTTTGGGGTTTATGGAGTTTGGATGCACAAGCAGTATTCCCGCTTAGTACAGGTGAAGGCTAGCAAAAGACTGGGAAGCGACCAACTGAGAGAGCGACAACAGTCATGAACATGCATTACAATTAATCAACACCGAGTGCAAGAATGAGTAGGATATAATCCACCATGAACATAAATATCGTGAAGGCTATGTTGATTTTGTTTCAACTACATGCGTGAACATGTGCCAAGTCGAGTCACTCGAATCATTCAAAGGAGATACCACCCTATCATACCACATCACAACCATTTTAATAGCATGTTGGCACGCAAGGTAAACCATTATAAGCTCCTAGCTAATTAAGCATGGCATAAGCAACTATAATCTCTAATTGTCATTGCAAACATGTTTATTCATAATAGGCTGAATCAAGAAAAATGAACTAATCATATTTACAAAAACAAGAGAGGTCGAGTTCATACCAGCTTCTCTCATCTCAATCAGTCCATCATATATCATCATTATTGCCTTTCACTTGCACGACCGAACGATGTGTATAATAATAATAGTGCACGTGCATTGGACTAAGCTAGAATCTGCAAGCATTCAATTCAAGGGAGAAGACAAGGTAATATGGGCTCTTGGTTAAATCAATAATCATGCATATGAGAGCCACTAAACATTTTCATTATGGTCTTCTCCTCTCGACCCCCAAAGAAAGAAAATAAAATAAAACTATTTACACGGGAAAGCTCCCAACAAGCAAAAGAAGAATGACAAATCTTTTTGTGTTTTCTTTTAATTACTACTACAAGCATGGAAATTAAACTAACTATTTTTTTTGGTTTTTCTTAAAGTGTATCAAACAACAAGAAGAAAGGTAGAAAAAGAAATTAAACTAGCATGGATAATACAATGAAAAGGTATGAGCATCGACAACTAGAATGAGTGTGTGAACATGAATGTAATGTCGGTGAGAAATACGTACTCCTCCAAGCTTAAGCTTTTGGCCAAGTTTGGTCTATGGCCACGGGTAGCCTGACTGATATCCGAAGTTGTAACTGGGGTCGTATTGAGATGCAGCAGCCAATGCCTCCTGAGCTGCGGCATGGCGGCGAGCTGCCTCCGCCCTCCTCTCGTACTCGGTTGCCTCCTCCCTAGTGATAACATATCTTCTTTTTGGCTGATAATCAAAGAGGCCAGGAGCAGGGAGAGTAATATGGACAGCATGACGTCTGTCAAAGATTAGTCGATACTGGAGGAATTGTTCATTCCTCTAAAGAAAGTTATGGCTGACCAACGCATTATAGTCTAAATAAGCGGGAGGCAACTCCCTATCATCTTCATGTGGAGGTATACCAAGATAATTAGCCACACAGGTCGCATAAATCCCTCCAAATAAATCCCCAACTAAACCATTATATGCAACCTACATGCAGCAATTGCCCCCAAGTTGTATTCTTTATCACCTAATACAGCACTCTTGAGAACACAAAGATCAGGAACACACATGTGACATGCTTCATCCTTACCGTTAATGCATCTACCAATGAAGAGAGCAAAATAATGTATAGCAGGAAAATGAATGCTCCCTATGGTAGCTTGCGCTATATCTCTAGATTCTCCCACAGTGATACTAGCAAGAAAGTCTTTATATTCAGATTTACGGGGTTCATTAACATTGCCCCACTACGGGAGTTTGCACGCAGTAGTGAAATCTTCTAGGTCCATGGTATATGATTTATCATAAATATCAAACAAGACAGTTGGAGAATTACGCGAAGATGTATATTTAAACCTTCTCACGAATGAATCAGTCAAATAGTAGTACTGAGGACACTTGTCTTGCATGAAGTCCTCAAGATCGGCATTATGCACATATGCATCAAATTCATCCTTGATGCCTGCATTGACCATAAACTCTTCTGACGGCCATTCACAAGGCCGCACGTCAGCTTCCCCTGGTGGTTCATCGTCATGCTCACGCATTGCGAGCTTGGGTCCTTTCTTTGTTGAAGAACCACCTTGGTACATTTTCCTAGACATATTTCTTCCTCTGAAAAATTTCTGAAATTTTTAGTAACTCGAAATAAAAGTGAATCAAACTTAACAAAACTGATAGCAACTACTCCCACAAGTGCCTAGAGCCTATATCATGCATTAGAATTACTTGGGACCTCATAAATTTAACATGCAAGCTCAAGAACAGGGTCACCTAGGAAGCAAAAATTTGCAATGAATAAAGCACTAGAACAAAAACTAATTGGACCATTGGAGGAGCCACATACCAAGGAACAATCTTCCAAAGCAGTTTTGTGAATGGAGGTTTGAGCAAGGAGATCGAAAATCGCAGCAAAGTGAGCTAGAGCTCGTGCTTGAGCTGGATGGTGATTTTTTTGGGAGGAAGATGAAGTGTGTGGGTGTAGGAATAAGTGGAGGGGGGCACCATGGGCCCACGAGGCAGGGGGGGTGCCCTGTAGGGGTGGGCGCGCCCTGGACCCTCGTGGCCAGGTGCCAGCTCCCCCTGCTGTGTTCTCAGTGCCAAATATTCTTAAATATTCCAGAAAGAAGCACACTAAATTGGCATGGCATTTGCAGAACTTTTATTTTCGGGTATTTTTTATGGGACAATTGCATTTTTGCCCCTAGTTGGAACCTACCCACGGGTTTTGCCCTTACTTTTCGACTCTGCTCATTTTTGCCCTTAGATTTGCCCCCGAGGTCACCCGAATGCCCTTTGACCATTTGACCAATACTTTGAAAATCCATAAAAAATTCATATGAACTCAATAAAATGCAAATAAGATATCAAAATGTTCAGACAAACATTACCATTATGTACACATCATTTGCATTAAGGACAAAAGTATCGTTTAAACTACCCAAGGTTATTAATGTTATTAATATTATTAAAAATAAAAAAGGGTATAAAAATAGTTTTTCTAGGAATAAAAATTATATGCAAATGTAGGTGATGTTTTCTGAACATCCTGATATTTTTTGCATTTTTCTAAGTTCATATCAACTTGTTATGAATGTTCTAACGACTTTGACCGTTATTTTGAAACTTCATAACAAGTTAATATGCACTCAGAAAAATGCAAATAAGATATCAGGATGTTCAGAAAACGTCACCTACATTTGCATGTATTTTTTATTCCTAAAAAGGTATTGTTTATACCTTTTTATTTTTAATAATGTTTAAAACATTAATAAACTTAGGTAGTTTAAACAATACTTTTTTGTGAATGCAAATGACATACACATAAAGGTAATGTTTATCTGAACATTTTTATATCATATTTGCATTTTTTCTGAGTTCATATCAATTTGTTATGAATTTTCAAAGCATTGGTCAAACGGTCAAAGGGCATTCGGGCAACCTTGGAGGAAAATCTAAAGGCAAAACTGAGCAGAGTCGAAAAGTAAGGGCGAACCCCGTGGGTAGGTTCCAACTAGGGGCTAAAATGCATTTGTCCCTTTTTTATTGCATGTGGATAATTCAGAAAACAGACAGAAAAAACTATTTTTGCTTTATTTATTCTAAATAACAGAAAGTAAAAAGAGGGTACAGAAGGTTGTGCCTTCTAGTTTCATCCATCTCATGCTCATCAAAAGGAATCCACTAACAAGGTTGATCAAATCTTGTTAACAAACTCATTCCGAATAACATGGAACCGGAGAAATTTCGGATAACACTAGGTTACCTCAATGGGGATATGAACATCCCCAATAATAATAATATCATATTTCTTCTTGATAGTAGGAAGAGGAAATTCAAAACCTCCAATAATGATAGTTGGAATTTTTCTAATAGAATTGATGCTATGAACTTGAGGTTGTTTCCTCGGAAAGTGTACCGTATGCTCATTACCATTAACATGAAAAGTGACATTGCCTTTGTTGCAATCAATAACAGCCCCTGCAGTATTCAAAAAGGGTCTACCAAGGATAATCGACATACTATCGTCCTCGGGAATATCAAGAATAACAAAGTTCGTTAAAATAGTAATGTTTGCAACCACAACAGGCACATCCTCACAAATACGGACAGGTATAGCAGTTCATTTATCAGCCATTTGGGGTATTTCAGTAGGTGTCAACTTATTCAATTCAAGTCTACGATATAAAGAGGGAGGCATAACACTAACACCGGCTCCAAGATCACATAAAGCAGTTTTAACATAATTTCTTTTAATGGAGCATGGTATAGTTGGTACTCCTGGATCTCCAAGTTTCTTAGGTATTGCACCCTTAAAAGTGTAACTAGCAAGCATGGTGGAAATTTCAGCTTCTGGTATCTTTCTTTTATTTGTAATGATATCCTTCATGTATTTAGCATAAGGGTTTACTGTAAGCATATCACTTAAGAGCATACGTAAATAGGTCTAATCATTTCAGCAAAGCGCTCAAAATCCTCATCATCCTTTTTCTTGGATGGTTTAGGAGGAAAAGGCATGGGTTTCTGAACCCATGGTTCTCTTTCTTTACCGTGCTTCCTAGCAACACAATCTCTCTTATCATAACGTTGATTCTTTGATTGTGGTTATCAAGATCAACAGCAGGTTCAATCTCTACATCATTATTATTGCTAGGTTGAGCATCAACATGAACATTATCATTAGCATTATCACTAGGTTCATGTTCATCACCAGATTGTGTTTCAGCATCAGAAATAGAAATATCATTGGGATTCTCAGGTGTGTCTACAACAGGTTCACTAGAGGCATGCAAAGTCCTATCATTTTTCTTCTTCTTCTTTTTAGAGGGACTAGGTGCATCTAAATTATTTCTCTGAAAATCTTGATCAGTTCTCTTAGGGTGGCCTTCAGGATACAAATGTTCCTGAGTCATTTTGCCAGTTCTAGTAGCCACTCTAACAGCAAAATCATGTTTATTATTTAATTCATCGAGCAAATCACTTTGAGCTTTAAGTACTTTTTCTGCTTGAGTGCTAACCATAGAAGCATATTTACTAATGAGTTTAAGTTCACCTTTAACTCTAGCCATATAATCACTCAAGCGTCCAATCATGTAAGCATTACTCTTTAATTCTCTACCAACATAAGCATTAAAATTTTCTTATCTAGCCATAAAGTCATCAAATTCATCCAAACATTGTCTAGGAATCTTAGTAGACAGGATTTCAACTTTATCATATCTATAGAGAGAATTTACCTTTACTACCTATGTCGGGTTATCAAGACAAAGTGTTTCTTTAATAGGTGGTACATTAAGACCATGTATTTCTTCAACAGGAGGTAAATTCTTGACATCTTCAGCTTTAATACCTTTTTCTTTCATAGATTTCTTTGCCTCTTGCATATCTTCAGGACTGAGAAATAGAACACCTCTCTTCTTCGGAGTAGGTTTAGGAGTTGGCTCAGGAGTTGGCCCAATTGGCTCAGGAATTGGCTCAGGAAGAGTCCAATTATTTTCATTCGTCAACATATTATTAAATAACAATTTAGCTTGGTCGACTCTTCTTTCCCTGAAAACACAACCAGCACAACTATCCAAGTGGTCCTTGGAAGCATCAGTTAGTCCATTATAAAAGATATCAAGTATTTCATTTTTCTTAAGAGGATGATCAGGCAAAGCATTAAGTAATCGGAGAAGCCTCCCCCAAGTTTGTGGGAGACTCTCTTCTTCAATTTGCACAAAATTATATATTTCCGGCAACTTGTTTCTTATGAGCAGGGAAATATTTAGCAAAGAAGTAATAAATCATATCCTGGGTACTACGCACATAACCAGGATCAAGAGAATTAAACCAAGTTTTAGCATCACCCTTTAATGAGAATGGAAATATCTTAAGGATATAATAATAGCAAGACTTCTCATCATTAGTGAACAGGGTGGCTATATCATTCAATTTAGTAAGATGTGCCACAACAGTTTCAGATTCATTGCCATAAAAAGGATGAGATTCAACCAAAGTAATTATCTCAGGATCGACAGAGAATTCATAATCATTATCAGTAACAAAGATAGGTGAAGTAGAAAAAGCGGGGTCATATTTCATTCTAGCATTTAGAGATTTATGTTTAAGTTTAACTAGTAACTTCTTAAGTTCAGATCTATCATTGCAAGCAAGAATATCTCTAGTAGTTTCTTCCTCCATAACATAACCCTCTAGAACAACAGGAAATTCATATTTAGGGGGAGAACCTTCATCATCACTATCTTCAATAATATCACTTTCAAGAATCTCATTCTCTCTAGCCATAGCAAGTTGTTCATCAAGAAATTCACCTAGTGGCAAAGTAGTATCAAGCACAAAAGTAGTTTCATCATAAGTATCATGCATAGAAGAAGTGGCATCATCAATAACATGCGACATATAAGAATTAATAGCAGAAGCAGGTTTAGGTGTCGCAAGCTTACTCATAACAGAAGGAGAATCTAGTGTAGAGCTAGATGGCAGTTCCTTACCTTCCCTCGTAGTTGAGGGATAAATATTAGTTTTTTCGTCTTTCAAGTTCCTCATAGAGATTAGCAGATATAAATCCCAACTGACTCAAAGAACAGAGCTATGCTCCCCGACAATGGCGCCAGAAAATAGTCTTGATAACCCACAAGTATAGGGATCGCAACAGTTTTCGAGGGTAGAGTATTCAACCCCAATTTATTGATTCGACACAAGGGGATCCAAAGAATATTCTCAAGTATTAGCAGTTGAGTTGTCAATTCAACCACACCTGGATACCTTAGCATCTGCAGTAAATTATTTAGTAGCAAAGTAGTATGGAAGTAACGGTAACAGTTGCAAAAGTAGCAGTAGCAGTTTTGTAGTAATTGTAACAGTAGCAACGGTAAAGTAAATAAGCAAAGAACAATATGTGAAAAGCTCGTAGGCATTAGATCAGTGATGGATAATTATGTTGGCTGTGATTCCTCATGTAATAGTTATAACATAGGGTGACATAGAACTAGCTCCAATTCATCAATGTAATGTAGGCATGTATTCCAAATATAGTCATACGTGCTTATGGAAAAGAACTTGCATGACATCTTTTGTCCTACCCTCCCGTGGCAGCGGGGTCCTAGTGGAAACTAAGGGATATTAAGGCTTCCTTTTAATAGAGTACTAGACGAAAGCATTAACACATAGTGAATACATGAAATCCTCAAACTACGGTCATCACCAAGAAGTATCTCGATTATTGTCACTTCAGGGTTGTCAGATCATAAAACATAATAGGTGATTATAGACTTGCAATATAGGATCAAGAACTCACATATATTCATCAAAACATAATAGGTTCAGATCTGAAATCATGGCACTCGGGCCCTAGTGACAAGCATTAAGCATAGCAAAGTCATAGCAACATCAATCTCAGAACATAGTGGATACTAGGGATCAAACCCTAACAAAACTAACTTGATCACATGGTAAATCTCATCCAACCCATCACCGTCCAACAAGCCTACGATGGAATTACTCATGCACGGCGGTGAGCATCATGAAATTGGTGATGGAGGATGGTTGATGATGACGACAGCGACGAATCCCCCTCTCCGGAGCCCCGAACGGACTCCAGATCGCCCCTCCCGAGAGAGATTAGAGCTTGGCGGCGGCTCCGTATCGTAAAACGCGATGAAACTTTCTCTGTGATTTTTTTTCTCCGTGAAAGCAAATATATGGAGTTGGAGTTGAGGTCGGTGGACGTTCAGGGGGCCCACGAGGCAGGGGGGCACGCCCCCACCCTCGTGGACAGGGTGTGGTCCCCCTGACGGTGATTCTTTTGCCAGTATTTTTTATTAATTCTGAAAAGTTGCTCCGTGGATTTTCAAGTCATTCAAAGAACTTTTATTTCTGCACAAAAATAACACCATGGCAGTTCTGCTGAAAACAGCATCAGTCCGGATTAGTTCCATTCAAATCATGCAAGTTAGAGTCCAAAACAAGGGCAAAAGTGTTTGGAAAAGTACATACGACGGAGACGTATCAGCAACCAACCCTTGCTCATCTTCACAATCCAGTTTGGTCCTCGCCTATTTAAAAAAATGAAATCTTGTGTCTTCTGTCAGCAGAAATATATGCAGTAATGACCATGAATAACATTAGTACATTACTTACGTGTAAGTTGCAGCGGAAGACTGGAAATTGTTCTATGTCTGCGGTATAATACTTCCATGAAGGAAAGATGCACACAAAGTTCCTGACAACAATATAAGCTTCGTCTTCTAAACTGGGAAGAAATGGAACATGGGTCCTATTAGCTGCAATTGGGGCTCTCTCTAGTTCGAAAAAGGATTTGGCAACTAGATTTGGTGTACTCTTTGCTGGAATAGGGGTTTTGCGTCGTAGAGCTGATGCTATGTCAACTGGCGTAATCATAATGTTTTGCTGCAGTTGTGAAAGCACAAGTGCTCCGTGGGTGATTTTGGTAATTAATGTCAACATATCTCTTGTTGGACTAATACTTTTATCTAGTGCATTTCAGATAAGTCCAAAAGTGGAGTGGCATGGACAAGAGGATGTGGAACCCCTTCAAGATGCTAAAGACAAAGGTTGGCTCAAGCTCAAAGCACAGGACTCTATATTTTCTATTTTAGTGATCCAAGATCACATTGAGTCTATAGGAAAGCCAATACTATTAAAAGGAGATGAGGCGTTGCTTAATGGCTTGCTTGCTCAAAGTGCTTAGTGATATGCTCCAAAGCCCTCAGCCACTTTCTCATATCCACATATGTCCCAAACCAAAAGTCAAACTCGGTAAGTTTTTGCTAATTGCCCTCAAGAAGATGCTTGAAGTTTTTGCTGTCTCCACTGGTTTGAAAGTTAACTTCAGTAAGTCTTCGATGATCCCGATAAATATGTCTGATGATGAGGGTTCTAAACTTGCCAGCTTGCTTGGTTGTTCTGTTGGTTCTCTTCCCTTTACGTACCTTGGTTTGCCTATGGGAACAATGAGACCTACAATATCTGATCTGATGCCTTTGGTTGATCGTATTGAGAGAAGGTTGTCAGCTTCTTCTTGCCTCCTCAATCAAGGCAGTAGACTGCAGCTGCTTCAATCGGTCCTCACTTCAATGCCAATATATTTACTTTGCACTTTGTTGATCCCTCAAGGCATTCTTAAGCAGATTGAGAGAATTGAAGGTCAATGTCTTTGGAGAGGTAACTCGGAATTGCCTCGGCAGTCTCTGGCAGCTTGGGAACTGGTTAGTAGGCCAAAGAAATATGGTGGTTTGGGAGTTCTTGATCTGAGTGTGCAGAATGATGCTCTTCTGATTAAACATCTTTTCAAGTTCTTTAACAAGATGGATATTCCTTGGGTGAATTTAATCTGGGACTCCTATTACCAATCCTCGGCTCCACAAGCTACCCAGATGTGTGGTTCCTTCTGGTGGCGTGATGTTCTTAAGATCTATGACAAATTCTGTAATCTGGCAAGGCTGCAGGTTCATGCTGGCGACTCTGTGGTGTTCTGGCTAGACAAATGGGAAATTAGTGGAAATCTTGTTACTCTTAAGGATCGGTTTCCAAGACTCCATCCCTTTGTGATTGATGACTTGGCCACTATTAAGGATGTCCTCGAGCTACCAAATTTGACTGAGAGTTTCCATCTACCTCTGTCTCTAGAGGCCTTCCAGGAGCTTGATCAACTTCATACCATGCTTCTCCCTATTGAACTTGATCCTAGCAGTAAGGACATTTGGAGATGGCCATCTGTCAGGACCCCAACTCGATGTCACATCGATCTAGCCAGTAACACCTCATATCACTTTGTGGCCTCACGCACGGTATCCCCACGGGTGTCGCCTTACCTTTGCCCGGGACCGTTTGCTCCTTTTGGCTCACGTATATGATAGTGTCGCTAGTCGTAAACCCAAAGTGGCACAGACTTACAGGGACAGGCATCCATGACCCAGCTTCGAACGTGTCGGTCATCAGCAAGTGGGTCCGGGCTGTAGCACTGGGCTAGCAGGACTCCGGTAAACCGGGCTGTAGCGGGCTAACAGGACTCCGGTACTCAAGCGTGACATTTCCCCGAAGGGACAGACACCGGAACGAAGAAGGACACATGCCGGCCAGCCTAAGTGTTCCAGAGCAGTAGCAAGCTACCATGGCTCAGCGGTAACACTAGGAGACATTTCCCGGTAAGAGAGGCTACTAAAGATAAACAACTAGATAGTCAGATCCCACACATACCAAGCATTTCAATCATACACACAATATGCTCGATATGTGCAAATACAACGAAGCATCACAACATGACTCTACGACACAAGTACTTTATTTAAGGCTCAGGGAGCCATACATAACATACACAAAGGTACGGGTCTCACGACCCAACATACAAGTCATACAGTCATACAAACCAGCAGCGGAAGTAACTTGTCTGAGTACAGACAACTAGTAAAATAAAAGAGGCTTGGAAAGCCTAGCTATACTACGTGGTCCTTCACAAGCTCAGGGTCACCACCTGGGTCTTTAGCCTACTCGTTGATGTCAACGTCTACATAGAACCCATCAGAAGGGGTTGCAGCGTCTTCTGTAAAATGTAGATTATAGCAACATGAGTACAAAGGTACTCAGCAAGACTTACATCAGATCCTACATATATGCATATTATCAAGAAGGGTTGGTGGAGTTATTGCAGCAAGCCAGCTTTGACTCTTGGCTAGACTATCCTACGATACTCCAACTTGAAATGGTTTTGCGCACACGAGTCCACTACTCACCACTTCAATACACTACCGAGGATCCGCCTCCGTCTTCCTACGGAAGAGCCATCCTCGGCACTCACACTTATCTTGAGGCTTTTAGCAGTTTCCATTTACTTGTCTATGAACTGTATAGGCAACCAAGTAGTCCTTTACCGCGGACGCGGCTATTCGAATAGATCATGATAACCCTACAGGGGTGTACTTCTTCATACATGTTTCCACCACTTAGCGTCTGCACACGATATGTGCTCGGCAGACTTCAAGCGAAAGCCGACGTGTGTGTAGAACACGACCTACCTAAACACTTAAGCCTCTAGTCCAGGTTTATCGCCTATTCAGGTTCCATCCGCAGGGAGTCCGGCCGAGGTTTCCCATACGGCCCCGAACGATGTGAACAGGGTTCCCGAGATACCTAACGGGTATTCGGTACACCGTGCCACGTACCTACCGCATCACAGCCCACCCCTACGGTCAGCGCTGTCCACGGCCTCCAGTAGGCTACAAACACCAGAAACTACTTGCAACTCCTGGACAGAGAGCTAGGGTGAATAAGAAGTCGAGCGGGGTCATATTTCAGGGCCCAATGCATGGTAGTAGCTGTATCTTAAATCACACATACAGATCTCAGTGCTTAAGGTCGGCTTCAATGAAACAACCCACCATGTACTCCTACATGGCCTCTCATCGATACCTTTACCAAATCGTGTTCACCACACCACTCTCATTTCCAACATAATCATTTCACTCTAGCCATCACCCAGATGAACCAGACCTGACACAACTCTAAGCATAGCAGGCATAGCAAGGTAGGAACAACACATACATATGGCTCAATCAACTCCTACACATGCTAGTGGGTTTCATCTAGTTACTGTGGCAATGACAGGTCATGCAGAGGAAATGGGTTCAACTACCGTAGCACACAGCAGTTTGAAACGCGTTGTCTTAATGCAGTAAAAGAGAGCAGGAGCGAGAACATGGGATTGTATCGATATGATCAAATGGTTGGTTGCTTGCCTGATGGTTCGATGCACTGATACGGTTCTTCGTTAGGGTAATCACGGTACTCCTCGGAGGCAGAACCTGTCGCAAAGGACATCGATACACAACCATCACCAAACAATGTGCAACAAAATGATGCATGCATGAAACATGGCAATATGAGTGTGTTGGGCTAATGCAACTAAAACCAGAAGGGTTTGAACAAATTTGAATCAAAGATTCAAATTTCAAACTCAAACATGGCCTTTTAAAGTGCTTTCCTTGTTCTGCTTAAAACATCAATTTAACTTGTTTGATCATGCATGAAAATAATACAGATGGATAGATTGGATTTTTCTGATCATTTTTCATATATAATTTGTCCAATTTGGAGTTACAGAATAAAAGTTATGAATTTTTGAAGTTTAAATAATATTCTGGAATTTCCTGATTTAATTTAAATCCAGAAATATAATTATTGCGCCAGCATGACGTCAGTGTGACGTCAGCAGGTCAACGGAACAGGTCTGGGTCAAACCTGACGTGTGGGGGCCACACGTCAGTGACAGGGGGGGTTTAACAGGTTTAAATTAATTCTAATTAGGGATTAGTGGCGCTGGGGCCCACTGGTCAGTGTCAGGGGGTTAACTAACAGTGGTTAGCGCTAATCCTAATTAGCTACAGGGCTGGGCCCACCTGTCAGGGACTCAGGGGGGTCCTGCCGTGGTCAAAGTGGGTCAAACCCACCGGCGACATGACGTCGGCGAGGCCCGAGACGGCGGCGCGATGCGGGATCGCGCTACAGGGCACGGGCGAGGCCGTGCTTGGGCTCGTTGGAGAGCCCTTGCTCCCGCGCGTCGAACGGTGGTGGTGGCCGTGCCTGGGGTGGTCTGTACCGTCGACGGCGAGCTCGTGAGCGGCGGCCGGAGTTCGGGTGCGGTCGGAATCGGCGTTGCAGGGTGTTTGGGGAGGCATGGGTGCGTGCTGCGTGCTCCTAGTGAGGTGTGGAGCACGATAGTGTGCTCGGTTGGGCGCTACGGTGACCGTGGCCACGACAGCGACATCGCCGGCGGCGTCGAGCTTCGGAGCTCAAGGGGGCGGCAGCTACAGAAGGCTAGGGACGACGGGGCAAGGGGGAATCGAATCGGTGGCTCACCGCGGAGCTGCAGGGATGGTTAGCGGGCTCGGGGACGGCCGGAGTGCAGAGAATCGACGACGATGACCTCCGGTGGCCGAGGAGGGTAACGGCGACGTAGGCGGCGGTGCAGGGCTTCCGGAGACCCGTGGAGCGGTGGGGAGGAAGAGGGGGTCGAGGCGGAGCTCCTGAGCTAGTCGGGGAAGCGAGGGGTGGCCGGAGACGGCTGCTGTGGCGAACGGCGGCGAGGGTGGTGTTCGGCCGTGTGAGAGAGAGCGAGGGAGAGGAGGGAGGAACTGAGGGAGAGTGAGAGAGAGCAGGGGGGAGGCGTGGCGTCGTCCGGGGCATCGAGCGAGGAGGGGAGGGCAGGCAGGCAGCCGAGCAGGTGGCGTGGCGCGGTGGCGCGCGCGCGCGCCGGCCACACTCCCCTCCCTCTGTCGAGGACGAAGACGACAGAGGAGGGAGGCGGGCTGGGCCGCCTGCTGGCTGGGCCAGCCAGCTGGCTGGGCCGCACAGTGGAGGAGCCCAGGTAAGCCCCTCCTGTTATTTAATTTTCTGTTTTCTAATTTCTGACATTTGTTTTGATTTAAATAATATATTAAATCATTTATTTACCTTATGCCATTTTTTTGCAGGAGCTAGATATATTATTCCAGAGCTGCTTTATAATTGGCATAATATTTGGACATATATTAATATATATATAATTAATATATTTCCAATGCAAATATTTATGCATTAATTCCAAATGCCCAAAATAAATACCTATGAGCTCTTAAAAATATTGGTTTGATTTTTATCTCTGTCCAATATTTTCAGGGAGCAACATGAGCATTTTCTTGGACCCTTTTGGAG
Organism: Triticum aestivum; assembly: GCF_018294505.1. Lineage (NCBI taxonomy): Eukaryota > Viridiplantae > Streptophyta > Magnoliopsida > Poales > Poaceae > Triticum > Triticum aestivum. The sequence goes on along the minus strand of NC_057810.1, from coordinate 180,261,582 downwards.
AAATTTTTATTTGGATCATTTTCGAAAATGATTCTGAGGGTTTCACAGATCCCCATTTCAAGTTTCTGATGAAAGAGTAAACATGATGCAACACTCTAATGCATGACTAGCTAGGGTGTGACAACTCACCCCCACTCAAAAGAATCTCGTCCCGAGATTTGGGTTCCTCCGGAAAGAAGGCGGGATACTCAAATCGAAGACGATCCTCCCTTTCCCAAGTTGCTTCATCCTCAGAATGGTGCGACCATTCAACTTTGAGAAACTTGATATTATGACGTCGGGTGGTACGTTCGGCCTGATCGAGGATACGAATGGGGTACTCTCGATATGTAAGATTATCTTGGAGATCAAGCGTTTCGTGGTCCACTTCACGGATAGGATCCGAGAAGCAACGCCTGAGTTGAGAAACGTGGAAGACATCGTGGACTCTGGAGAGGTGCGGAGGTAGTTCCAACTGGTAGGCAACTTCTCCTCGTTTGGCGAGAATGCGAAAAGGTCCAATGTAACGAGGAGCCAATTTGCCTTTGATACCGAAACGATGGGTTCCCTTCAGAGGGGTGACCCGAAGATAAGCCTTCTCGTCAATCTCGAAAGTCATAGCCTTATGTTTTCGGTCATATTGACTCTTTTGACGAGATTGGGCTGTTTTCAACTTTTCACGAACGATGCGAACTTGTTCTTCTGCTTCCTGAATCATATCCGGGCCAAAGAATTGTCTTTCCCCGGTCTCTGACCAGTTAAGGGGTGTTCGACACCGTCGTCCATAGAGAACTTCAAAAGGGGATTTACCCAAGCTAGATTGATAGCTGTTGTTGTAAGCGAATTCGGCAAATGGAAGGCACTTCTCCCAGTCCATTCCGAATGAGATAACAGAGGCTCGAAGCATGTCTTCTAGAATTTGGTTGACGCGTTCCACTTGACCACTTGACTGAGGGTGGAAAGCAGTGCTAAAGGAGAGACGGGTTCCCATAGCATTCTGGAAACTTTCCCAAAATCGAGAGGTGAAAAGACTTCCTCGATCCGAGTTAATTTCCAAAGGAACACCATGGAGAGACACTATTCGGGAGATGTATAAGTCTGCCAGCTGACTAGCGGTTATACTCTCACGAACAGGTAAGAAATGGGCTACTTTGGAAAGACGATCGACCACGACGAAAATAGCATTATTCCCTCTCTTGGTCCTGGGAAAACCGGTAATGAAATCAATACCAATTTTATCCCATTTCCATTCAGGAATAGCTAAGGGTTGAAGGGTGCCAGCAGGCCGTTGATGCTCTGCTTTTACACGACGACAGACGTCGCAATTTGCAATATACTGAGCAATCTCTCTCTTCATCCTAGTCCACCAGAACCTCTGGCGTAGGTCCTGATACATCTTAGTACTACCGGGATGAATGGTGAGAGGAGATTCATGAGCCTCCTTAAGGATCAACTGCCGTAGATGCTGGTTCTTGGGAACCACTAGACGGTTCTCAAAGTACACAACACCATGATCATTTGTGGAGAAACAACTAGCACCTCCGCTAGCAATGTTCTCTTTGATTTTAGATATTCCCTTATCTCGCTTTTGGGCAGCAATGATTTGATCCGTAAGAGTAGGTTTTGCTACCAAGGCGGAAAGAAAACCTTGAGGAACAATGTGAAGGTTAAGCTTCCGAAATTCCTCATGGAGAAGCGGTTGACTTTGTTGTAACATCAGGTTGTTACAATAAGATTTACGACTTAGCGCATCAGCCATGACGTTGGCTTTTCCTGGGGTGTAAGTTATTCCTAAGTCGAAATCTGTGATCAACTCGACCCAACGTCTTTGCCGGAGATTCAAATCCGGTTGGGTGAAGATGTACTTCAAACTTTGGTGATCAGTGAATATTTCGCAACGATTACCGAGGAGGTAATGTCGCCAGGTTTTAAGTGCATAGACTACAGCTGCAAGCTCTAGATCATGAGTAGGATAATTCTCCTCATGTGGGTGCAATTGCCGTGAAGCGTAGGCAATTACGTGTCGATCTTGCATGAGAATGCAACCTAGTCCTTGTCGCGAGGCGTCGCAGTAGATAACAAAGTCCTTGGAGAAGTCTGGCGGTACCAGTACGGGAGCAGAGGTCAGGCGTCTTTTCAGTTCCTGAAAGCTGTGCTCACATTGTGGAGTCCACTCGAACTTCTTATCTTTCTTGAGGAGTTCGGTTAGAGGTTTAGCAACCTTGGAGAAGTTCTCGACAAAGCGACGACAATAGCTCGCTAAGCCTAGAAAACTCCGAACTTGCTTGACCGATTCAGGTGGAGTCCAATTAAGGACGGCTTGAACTCGCTCAGGGTTAACAGCAATACCTTTACCAGATATTACATGACCCAGATAGGTCACTTCTGACAACCAGAATTCACATTTAGAAAATTTGGCATAAAGGCGATGCTCTCGAAGTTTCTTCAACACTAGCCTTAGATGTTCGGCATGTTCTTCCTCGTTCTTGGAGTAGATGAGTATATCATCGAGGTAAACCACGACGAATTTATCCAAATACTCCATGAAGATTGAGTTCATTAACCGAGAGAAGGTGGCTGGAGCGTTGGTTAAACCGAAGGACATGACGGTGTACTCGTATTGGCCATAACGAGTAACAAAGGCCGTTTTAGGAATGTCCCCGTTTCTGATCTTGATTTGATGGTAGCCCAACCTCAAATCCATCTTGGAGAAGACTGAGGATCCAGCGAGCTGATCATACAGGTCGTTGATCCTGGGAAGCGGATATTTGTTCTTGATTGTGACCAAATTGACAGGTCGGTAATCTACAACCATCCGGTCCGTACCATCCTTCTTCTTGACGAAGAGAACGGGGCAAGCCCACGGAGATGAACTAGGTCGGATGAAACCCTTTTTCAAGGACTCATCGAGTTGTTTCTTAAGCTCGGCTAGTTCTAGGGGTGCCATCTTATAAGGTCTTCTAGCAATCGGAACGGTTCCTGGAACGAGGTCTATTACGAACTCAACATCCCTGTCAGGTGGAACACCTGGCAATTCCTCTGGAAAGACATCCGGGAAGTCACGGACTACCGGCACGTCCTCAAGGTCTGGCAAAGGGCTGGCGTTAAGAGAATATAATTGTCGCTTGGCTATTCGGGTCAAGACATTGACTATCTTCCCCGAAGGATGGGTGAGTTGAACAGTCCTAGAGAAGCAATCAATTTTGGCTTGATGAGCTGACATCCAGTCCATACCCAGAATGATATTAATATCTGAAGATTTAAGGGCTATCAAAGACGCGAGGAAAACAAGTCTGTCGACTTGGATTTCATTTCCATGGCTTACTCTAGAAGTTTGCCACTTGGATCCCGGAGTTTGAATTACCATAGAGGTTGGCATATCACCGAATGCGACGTTATGCAAGCGAGCATAGTTTTCAGATATAAAAGAATGAGAGGCTCCTGTATCGAAAAGAACAGATGCCGGGTGGCAATTAACAAGAAGCGTACCGAGAACGACGTTGGGATCCTCTTGAGCTTCTTCGGCAGAGATACAGTTGACATGGCCACGTGAAGCGGTGACCGGCTTGGCGTGGAATATTTTTCCTGTCGGCTTGCCACGGCCAACAGCTTTAGCAGACTGGTTGGGGTTGGTCTGGGGACACTCACGCATATAGTGACCAGATTCCCCACACTTGAAACAGGTCACGGAACTGGTACGTGGAGGAGCATTGTTAGTTGGACCCCCATAGGGCTTGGCCGGTGCAGACTGTTGAACAGGGCGAGGCGCCTGGAAAGATGGCCTCGGTGTGAACCTGGGTGGCAGGGCGGTGTTGGGTACCCACACGCGGCGCTTCTGAGGACCAGCACCGGATGAGGAACCCATGTCACGGCCATGCTTGCGTGTTGCGTCATAGTCAGTCTGACCAGTTTCAGCACTGATGGCTTTGTTGACAAGTTTCTGAAAAGATGTGCACTCATGCAGACGGAGGTCGCGGCGAAGCTCAGGACTAAGGCCCTTACGGAACCTTGCTTGCTTCTTGGCGTCGGTAGAAACTTCCTCGGTTGCATATCGTGCGAGATTACCAAACTCCCTGCTGTAAACATCCACAGAAAGTCGGCCTTGGGTGAAACTGCAAAATTCTTCACGTTTACGGTCCATGAGACCCTCCGGAATGTGATGTTCACGGAAAGCCTCGCTGAATTCAGCCCAAGTAGTGACATGGCCCGCTGGGCGCATAGCTCCATAATTTTCCCACCATAGACTGGCGGGGCCTTCAAGATGATATGCAGCAAAGGTGACCTTGTCAGCCTCCGCTACCAGCGCGGAACGCAGTTTGTGAGAGATACTGCGAAGCCAGTCATCAGCGTCGAGAGGCTCGACGGAGTGGTGGAACGTGGGTGGATGTAATTTGATAAAATCACTGAGTGACACCACGTTAGTCCTCTGATGGTGTGCTGTGTTCTGTTCAATACGCTCCAACAAACGGTTGGTCTCCCGCTTGTTTCTCTCAGCTTCCATCATAACCTCGGCTAGGGAAGGAGGATGAGGCAGATTTTCATTCCTGCCTTCACTGCCTTCGGCCTGCTCTTGAGAAGCAGGGTTAGCGCGCGTGTTGACCATCCTAGGTAAACAAGACAATGATTTAGTCAGAATGATAAAATTCCGACATAGGATACAGAATGTAAGGAATAACTCGAAATGCAAGATGATCATCCGTATGACATGGTAGATACAGAAACTGCTTCCTTTATTCCATCGTCATACACACCATACAGGGTTTAGTACAAGACCAAACAAGGTACTATTACGGTGAGAAAAGGATTACATCTCATCGGAGGCATTCCAAGCTCCTATACATTATTTTTCTACACCTCCGGAAAGAGTACAAACTAGGTCATATCCCACGAGTCACGCGGGACGATAGACGACACAGCTAGTGCGAACTAGTGATACTACCACTAACTCAGACCGATCCGTAGTAGTCCTCATAGAAGTCACCTCCATAGCCTGGAAGCTCAACATGATCATCCGGAAACAGACGGTCTCGCGGAGCTTGTGGACCATAGGGGCTAGGATGAGGTCTTGGACCAACAGACGGTGGCCTGCGGGGACCGCGAGGTGGGGTGATGCCTCCTACATCACGCCAAACCATCACGTCCGGCAGAGCAGATCTCACAGGATAGAGATCGCGCATATCCGAATATCCAGCTTGCACCGCCGGTGCAAACCGAGTCAAAGTGGCCCAGTGGTCAGCACGGGTATTGAAGAGCTCTAACCTCAAGGCCCGATTTTCACGGTCCTTATCCTCGAGCATCTCAGCAGTGGTGCGAGTCCGTGAATCCTCCTGAGTGGGGTCAGCATAGATAGCCTGGAGATACCCTTGTGCTCCCGGAAGTGATCCTGGCATGTACCGGAAATCAGAGTCCCGAAATAGACCAGATCTGACTCGCATAATGGTCATCATAGAGTAGGCGGCGTCCTGCACAGCCATCTCAATAGTAACCCCGAGTCCATAGGAGCAGTGAAGAGGCTCGGTGGATCCAGGATAAGATGGAAATATCCTGACAGTGCAGAGATACTGGCTTTGATTAAAGTCTCGGAATTGCTCTTCGACCGTGTACTCAGGATACCAGCGGTATCCAGCCTCAGTCATTACCCTGACCAACTTGGCAGTATGGCCGGGTACATCTAGGCATCGAGTCAGGCGAACCACTTGATTGAGGTCGCGAGTGGCCATCTGAAAGCACAATCATAATGCAAGGGCATTAGAATTTCTAGCAAAATTTCGGCAGCATAACAGCTGTAAATGCTCAAGAAGGATTTTGAGACATTTGACAAAGGATTACATACACACTCAACATCATCATATCAAAGTTCTGAATCCATTCTAACAACATAATGTGGTAGTAGAACTGAACTAGGCTTGTATCCATCAAACTTATAAGGTACTACTGATTGGTAACACGTGATCCTGATAGAGAGAATAGATCCTAATTCCTTAACCCCCGGTGGAAGAATGGACTGACTCAGATCAGAATGTCATAAGATAGAGGAATAAAAAGAGCCTTACGTTCCAACCCACAAACAATTCCCCTACATATAACTAAAGAATTTCTAGACTCAACATCGACCAGTTTGGCTTGGAAGAACCTACAGGCAGTCCGGCTCTGATGCCAACGCTGTCAGGACCCCAACTCGATGTCACATCGATCTAGCCGGTAACACCTCATATCACTTTGCGGCCTCACGCACGGTATCCCCACGGGTGTCACCTTACCTTTGCCCGGGACCGTTTGCGCCTTTTGGCTCACGTATATGATAGTGTCGCTAGCATCCATATGATAAGGAGCCCGGGCTGACATGACTAGTCGTAAACCCAAAGTGGCACAGACTTACAGGGACAGGCATCCATGACCCAGCTTCGAACGTGTCGGTCATCAGCAAGTGGGTCCGGGCTGTAGCACTGGGCTAGCAGGACTCCGGTAAACCGGGCTGTAGCGGGCTAACAGGACTCCGGTACTCAAAGCGTGACATTTCCCCGAAGGGACAGACACCGGAACGAAGAAGGACACATGCCGGCCAGCCTAAGTGTTCCAGAGCAGTAGCAAGCTACCATGGCTCAGCGGTAACACTAGGAGACATTTCCCGGTAAGAGAGGCTACTAAAGATAAACAACTAGATAGTCAGATCCCACACATACCAAGCATTTCAATCATACACACAATATGCTCGATATGTGCAAATACAACGAAGCATCACAACATGACTCTACGACACAAGTACTTTATTTAAGGCTCAGGGAGCCATACATAACATACACAAAGGTACGGGTCTCACGACCCAACATACAAGTCATACAGTCATACAAACCAGCAGCGGAAGTAACTTGTCTGAGTACAGACAACTAGTAAAATAAAAGAGGCTTGGAAAGCCTAGCTATACTACGTGGTCCTTCACAAGCTCAGGGTCACCACCTGGGTCTTTAGCCTACTCGTTGATGTCAACGTCTACATAGAACCCATCAGAAGGGGTTGCAGCGTCTTCTGTAAAATGTAGATTATAGCAACATGAGTACAAAGGTACTCAGCAAGACTTACATCAGATCCTACATATATGCATATTATCAAGAAGGGTTGGTGGAGTTATTGCAGCAAGCCAGCTTTGACTCTTGGCTAGACTATCCTACGATACTCCAACTTGAAATGGTTTTGCGCACACGAGTCCACTACTCACCACTTCAATACACTACCGAGGATCCGCCTCCGTCTTCCTACGGAAGAGCCATCCTCGGCACTCACACTTATCTTGAGGCTTTTAGCAGTTTCCATTTACTTGTCTATGAACTGTATAGGCAACCAAGTAGTCCTTTACCGCGGACGCGGCTATTCGAATAGATCATGATAACCCTGCAGGGGTGTACTTCTTCATACATGTTTCCACCACTTAGCGTCTGCACACGATATGTGCTCGGCAGACTTCAAGCGAAAGCCGACGTGGGTGTAGACCACGACCTACCTAAACACTTAAGCCTCTAGTCCAGGTTTATCGCCTATTCAGGTTCCATCCGCAGGGAGTCCGGCCGAGGTTTCCCATACGGCCCCGAACGATGTGAACAGGGTTCCCGAGATACCTAACGGGTATTCGGTACACCGTGCCACGTACCTACCGCATCACAGCCCACCCCTACGGTCAGCGCTGTCCACGGCCTCCAGTAGGCTACAAACACCAGAAACTACTTGCAACTCCTGGACAGAGAGCTAGGGTGAATAAGAAGTCGAGCGGGGTCATATTTCAGGGCCCAATGCATGGTAGTAGCTGTATCTTAAATCACACATACAGATCTCAGTGCTTAAGGTCGGCTTCAATGAAACAACCCACCATGTACTCCTACATGGCCTCTCATCGATACCTTTACCAAATCGTGTTCACCACACCACTCTCATTTCCGACATAATCATTTCACTCTAGCCATCACCCAGATGAACCAGACCTGACACAACTCTAAGCATAGCAGGCATAGCAAGGTAGGAACAACACATACATATGGCTCAATCAACTCCTACACATGCTAGTGGGTTTCATCTAGTTACTGTGGCAATGACAGGTCATGCAGAGGAAATGGGTTCAACTACCGTAGCACACAGCAGTTTGAAACGCGTTGTCTTAATGCAGTAAAAGAGAGCAGGAGCGAGAACATGGGATTGTATCGATATGATCAAATGGTTGGTTGCTTGCCTGATGGTTCGATGCACTGATACGGTTCTTCGTTAGGGTAATCACGGTACTCCTCGGAGGCAGAACCTGTCGCAAAGGACATCGATACACAACCATCACCAAACAATGTGCAACAATATGATGCATGCATGAAACATGGCAATATGAGTGTGTTGGGCTAATGCAACTAAAACCAGAAGGGTTTGAACAAATTTGAATCAAAGATTCAAATTTCAAACTCAAACATGGCCTTTTAAAGTGCTTTTCCTTGTTCTGCTTAAAACATCAATTTAACTTGTTTGATCATGCATGAAAATAGTACAGATGGATAGATTGGATTTTTCTGATCATTTTTCATATATAATTTGTCCAATTTGGAGTTACAGAATAAAAGTTATGAATTTTTGAAGTTTAAATAATATTCTGGAATTTCCTGATTTAATTTAAATCCAGAAATATAATTATTGCGCCAGCATGACGTCAGTGTGACGTCAGCAGGTCAACTGCGGCTGGTCTGGGTCAAACCTGACGTGTGGGGCCCACACGTCAGTGACAGGGGGGGTTTAACAGGTTTAAATTAATTCTAATTAGGGATTAGTGGCGCTGGGGCCCACTGGTCAGTGTCAGGGGGTTAACTAACAGTGGTTAGCGCTAATCCTAATTAGCTACAGGGCTGGGCCCACCTGTCAGGGACTCAGGGGGGGTCCTGCCGTGGTCAAGTGGGTCAAACCCACCGGCGACATGACGCCGGCGAGGCCCGAGACGGCGGCGCGATGCGGGATCGCGCTACAGGGCACGTGCGAGGCCGTGCTTGGGCTCGTTGGAGAGCCCTTGCTCCCGCGCGTCGAACGGTGGTGGTGGCCGTGCCTGGGGTGGTCTGTACCGTCGACGGCGAGCTCGTGAGCGGCGGCCGGAGTTCGGGTGCGGTCGGAATCGGCGTTGCAGGGTGTTTGGGGAGGCGTTGGTGCGTGCTGCGTGCTCCTAGTGAGGTGTGGAGCACGATAGTGTGCTCGGTTGGGCGCTACGGTGACCGTGGCCACGACGGCGACATCGCCGGCGGCGTCGAGCTTCGGAGCTCAAGGGGGCGGCAGCTACAGAAGGCTAGGGACGACGGGGCAAGGGGGAATCGAATCGGTGGCTCACCGCGGAGCTGCAGGGATGGTTAGCGGGCTCGGGGACGGCCGGAGTGCAGCGAATCGACGGCGATGACCTCCGGTGGCCGAGGAGGGGAACGGCGACGTAGGCGGCGGTGCAGGGCTTCCGGAGACCCGTGGAGCGGTGGGGAGGAAGAGGGGGTCGAGGCGGAGCTCCTGAGCTAGTCGGGGAAGCGAGGGGTGGCCGGAGACGGCTGCTGTGGCGAACGGCGGCGAGGGTGGTGTTCGGCCGTGTGAGAGAGAGCGAGGGAGAGGAGGGAGGAACTGAGGGAGAGTGAGAGAGAGCAGGGGGGAGGCGTGGCGTCGTCCGGGGCATCGAGCGAGGAGGGGAGGGCAGGCAGGCAGCCGAGCAGGTGGCGTGGCGCGGTGGCGCGCGCGCGCGCCGGCCACACTCCCCTCCCTCTGTCGAGGACGAAGACGATAGAGGAGGGAGGCGGGCTGGGCCGCCTGCTGGCTGGGCCAGCCAGCTGGCTGGGCCGCACAGTGGAGGAGCCCAGGTAAGCCCCTCCTGTTATTTAATTTTCTGTTTTCTAATTTCTGACATTTGTTTTGATTTAAATAATATATTAAATCATTTATTTACCTTATGCCAATTTTTGCAGGAGCAAGATATATTATTCCAGAGCTGCTTTATAATTGGCATAATATTTGGACATATATTAATATATATAATTAATATATTTCCAATGCAAATATTTATGCATTAATTCCAAATGACCAAAATAAATACCTATGAGCTCTTAAAAATATTGGTTTGATTTTTATCTCTGTCCAATATTTTCAGGGAGCAACATGAGCATTTTCTTGGACCCTTTTGGAGAAATTTTTATTTGGATCATTTTCAAAATGATTCTGAGGGTTTCACAGATCCCCATTTCAAGTTTCTGATGAAAGAGTAAACATGATGCAACACTCTAATGCATGACTAGCTAGGGTGTGACAACTCACCCCCACTCAAAAGAATCTCGTCCCGAGATTTGGGTTCCTTCGGAAGAAGGTGGGATACTCAAGTCGAAGACGATCCTCCCTTTCCCAAGTTGCTTCATCCTCAGAATGGTGCGACCATTGTACTTTGAGAAACTTGATATTATGACGTCGGGTGGTACGTTCGGCCTGATCGAGGATACGAATGGGGTACTCTCGATATGTAAGATTATCTTGGAGATCAAGCGTTTCGTGGTCCACTTCACGGATAGGATCCGAGAAGCAACGCCTGAGTTGAGAAACGTGGAAGACATCGTGGACTCTGGAGAGGTGCGGAGGTAGTTCCAACTGGTAGGCAACTTCTCCTCGTTTGGCGAGAATGCGAAAAGGTCCAATGTAACGAGGAGCCAATTTGCCTTTGATACCGAAACGATGGGTTCCCTTCAGAGGGGTGACCCGAAGATAAGCCTTCTCGTCAATCTCGAAAGTCATAGCCTTATGTTTTCGGTCATATTGACTCTTTTGACGAGATTGGGCTGTTTTCAACTTTTCACGAACGATGCGAACTTGTTCTTCTGCTTCCTGAATCATATCCGGGCCAAAGAATTGTCTTTCCCCGGTCTCTGACCAGTTAAGGGGTGTTCGACACCGTCGTCCATAGAGAACTTCAAAAGGGGATTTACCCAAGCTAGATTGATAGCTGTTGTTGTAAGCGAATTCGGCAAATGGAAGGCACTTCTCCCAGTCCATTCCGAATGAGATAACAGAGGCTCGAAGCATGTCTTCTAGAATTTGGTTGACGCGTTCCACTTGACCACTTGACTGAGGGTGGAAAGCGGTGCTAAAGGAGAGACGGGTTCCCATAGCATTCTGGAAACTTTCCCAAAATCGAGAGGTGAAAAGACTTCCTCGATCCGAGTTAATTTCCAAAGGAACACCATGGAGAGACACTATTCGGGAGATGTATAAGTCTGCCAGCTGACTAGCGGTTATACTCTCACGAACAGGTAAGAAATGGGCTACTTTGGAAAGACGATCGACCACGACGAAAATAGCATTATTCCCTCTCTTGGTCCTGGGAAAACCGGTAATGAAATCCATACCAATTTTATCCCATTTCCATTCAGGAATAGCTAAGGGTTGAAGGGTGCCAGCAGGCCGTTGATGCTCTGCTTTTACACGACGACAGACGTCGCAATTTGCAATATACTGAGCAATCTCTCTCTTCATCCTAGTCCACCAGAACCTCTGGCGTAGGTCCTGATACATCTTAGTACTACCGGGATGAATGGTGAGAGGAGATTCATGAGCCTCCTTAAGGATCAACTGCCGTAGATGCTGGTTCTTGGGAACCACTAGACGGTTCTCAAAGTACACAACACCATGATCATTTGTGGAGAAACAACTAGCACCTCCGCTAGCAATGTTCTCTTTGATTTTAGATATTCCCTTATCTCGCTTTTGGGCAGCAATGATTTGATCCGTAAGAGTAGGTTTTGCTACCAAGGTGGAAAGAAAACCTTGAGGAACAATGTGAAGGTTAAGCTTCCGAAATTCCTCATGGAGAAGCGGTTGACTTTGTTGTAACATCAGGTTGTTACAATAAGATTTACGACTTAGCGCATCAGCCATGACGTTGGCTTTTCCTGGGGTGTAAGTTATTCCTAAGTCGAAATCTGTGATCAACTCGACCCAACGTCTTTGCCTGAGATTCAAATCCGGTTGGGTGAAGATGTACTTCAAACTTTGGTGATCAGTGAATATTTCGCAACGATTACCGAGGAGGTAATGTCGCCAGGTTTTAAGTGCATAGACTACAGCTGCAAGCTCTAGATCATGAGTAGGATAATTCTCCTCATGTGGGTGCAATTGCCGTGAAGCGTAGGCAATTACGTGTCGATCTTGCATGAGAATGCAACCTAGTCCTTGTCGCGAGGCGTCGCAGTAGATAACAAAGTCCTTGGAGAAGTCTGGCGGTACCAGTACGGGAGCAGAGGTCAGGCGTCTTTTCAGTTCCTGAAAGCTGTGCTCACATTGTGGAGTCCACTCGAACTTCTTATCTTTCTTGAGGAGTTCGGTTAGAGGTTTAGCAACCTTGGAGAAGTTCTCGACAAAGCGACGACAATAGCTCGCTAAGCCTAGAAAACTCCGAACTTGCTTGACCGATTCAGGTGGAGTCCAATTAAGGACGGCTTGAACTCGCTCAGGGTTAACAGCAATACCTTTACCAGATATTACATGACCCAGATAGGTCACTTCTGACAACCAGAATTCACATTTAGAAAATTTGGCATAAAGGCGATGCTCTCGAAGTTTCTTCAACACTAGCCTTAGATGTTCGGCATGTTCTTCCTCGTTCTTGGAGTAGATGAGTATATCATCGAGGTAAACCACGACGAATTTATCCAAATACTCCATGAAGATTGAGTTCATTAACCGAGAGAAGGTGGCTGGAGCGTTGGTTAAACCGAAGGACATGACGGTGTACTCGTATTGGCCATAACGAGTAACAAAGGCCGTTTTAGGAATGTCCCCGTTTCTGATCTTGATTTGATGGTAGCCCAACCTCAAATCCATCTTGGAGAAGACTGAGGATCCAGCGAGCTGATCATACAGGTCGTTGATCCTGGGAAGCGGATATTTGTTCTTGATTGTGACCAAATTGACAGGTCGGTAATCTACAACCATCCGGTCCGTACCATCCTTCTTCTTGACGAAGAGAACGGGGCAAGCCCACGGAGATGAACTAGGTCGGATGAAACCCTTTTTCAAGGACTCATCGAGTTGTTTCTTAAGCTCGGCTAGTTCTAGGGGTGCCATCTTATAAGGTCTTCTAGCAATCGGAACGGTTCCTGGAACGAGGTCTATTACGAACTCAACATCCCTGTCAGGTGGAACACCTGGCAATTCCTCTGGAAAGACATCCGGGAAGTCACGGACTACCGGCACGTCCTCAAGGTCTGGCAAAGGGCTGGCGTTAAGAGAATATAATTGTCGCTTGGCTATTCGGGTCAAGACATTGACTATCTTCCCCGAAGGATGGGTGAGTTGAACAGTCCTAGAGAAGCAATCAATTTTGGCTTGATGAGCTGACATCCAGTCCATACCCAGAATGATATTAATATCTGAAGATTTAAGGGCTATCAAAGACGCGAGGAAAACAAGTCTGTCGACTTGGATTTCATTTCCATGGCTTACTCTAGAAGTTTGCCACTTGGATCCCGGAGTTTGAATTACCATAGAGGTTGGCATATCACCGAATGCGACGTTATGCAAGCGAGCATAGTTTTCAGATATAAAAGAATGAGAGGCTCCTGTATCGAAAAGAACAGATGCCGGGTGGCAATTAACAAGAAGCGTACCGAGAACGACGTTGGGATCCTCTTGAGCTTCTTCGGCAGAGATACAGTTGACATGGCCACGTGAAGCGGTGACCGGCTTGGCGTGGAATATTTTTCCTGTCGGCTTGCCACGGCCAACAGCTTTAGCAGACTGGTTGGGGTTGGTCTGGGGACACTCACGCATATAGTGACCAGATTCCCCACACTTGAAACAGGTCACGGAACTGGTACGTGGAGGAGCATTGTTAGTTGGACCCCCATAGGGCTTGGCCGGTGCAGACTGTTGAACAGGGCGAGGCGCCTGGAAAGATGGCCTCGGTGTGAACCTGGGTGGCAGGGCGGTGTTGGGTACCCACACGCGGCGCTTCTGAGGACCAGCACCGGATGAGGAACCCATGTCACGGCCATGCTTGCGTGTTGCGTCATAGTCAGTCTGACCAGTTTCAGCACTGATGGCTTTGTTGACAAGTTTCTGAAAAGATGTGCACTCATGCAGACGGAGGTCGCGGCGAAGCTCAGGACTAAGGCCCTTACGGAACCTTGCTTGCTTCTTGGCGTCGGTAGAAACTTCCTCGGTTGCATATCGTGCGAGATTACCAAACTCCCTGCTGTAAACATCCACAGAAAGTCGGCCTTGGGTGAAACTGCAAAATTCTTCACGTTTACGGTCCATGAGACCCTCCGGAATGTGATGTTCACGGAAAGCCTCGCTGAATTCAGCCCAAGTAGTGACATGGCCCGCTGGGCGCATAGCTCCATAATTTTCCCACCATAGACTGGCGGGGCCTTCAAGATGATATGCAGCAAAGGTGACCTTGTCAGCCTCCGCTACCAGCGCGGAACGCAGTTTGTGAGAGATACTGCGAAGCCAGTCATCAGCGTCGAGAGGCTCGACGGAGTGGTGGAACGTGGGTGGATGTAATTTGATAAAATCACTGAGTGACACCACGTTAGTCCTCTGATGGTGTGCTGTGTTCTGTTCAATACGCTCCAACAAACGGTTGGTCTCCCGCTTGTTTCTCTCAGCTTCCATCATAACCTCGGCTAGGGAAGGAGGATGAGGCAGATTTTCATTCCTGCCTTCACTGCCTTCGGCCTGCTCTTGAGAAGCAGGGTTAGCGCGCGTGTTGACCATCCTAGGTAAACAAGACAATGATTTAGTCAGAATGATAAAATTCCGACATAGGATACAGAATGTAAGGAATAACTCGAAATGCAAGATGATCATCCGTATGACATGGTAGATACAGAAACTGCTTCCTTTATTCCATCGTCATACACACCATACAGGGTTTAGTACAAGACCAAACAAAGTACTATTACGGTGAGAAAAGGATTACATCTCATCGGAGGCATCCCAAGCTCCTATACATTATTTTTCTACACCTCCGGAAAGAGTACAAACTAGGTCATATCCCACGAGTCACGCGGGACGATAGACGACACAGCTAGTGCGAACTAGTGATACTACCACTAACTCAGACCGATCCGTAGTAGTCCTCGTAGAAGTCACCTCCATAGCCTGGAAGCTCAACATGATCATCCGGAAACAGACGGTCTCGCGGAGCTTGTGGACCATAGGGGCTAGGATGAGGTCTTGGACCAACAGACGGTGGCCTGCGGGGACCGCGAGGTGGGGTGATGCCTCCTACATCACGCCAAACCATCACGTCCGGCAGAGCAGATCTCACAGGATAGAGATCGCGCATATCCGAATATCCAGCTTGCACCGCCGGTGCAAACCGAGTCAAAGTGGCCCAGTGGTCAGCACGGGTATTGAAGAGCTCTAACCTCAAGGCCCGATTTTCACGGTCCTTATCCTCGAGCATCTCAGCAGTGGTGCGAGTCCGTGAATCCTCCTGAGTGGGGTCAGCATAGATAGCCTGGAGATACCCTTGTGCTCCCGGAAGTGATCCTGGCATGTACCGGAAATCAGAGTCCCGAAATAGACCAGATCTGACTCGCATAATGGTCATCATAGAGTAGGCGGCGTCCTGCACAGCCATCTCAATAGTAACCCCGAGTCCATAGGAGCAGTGAAGAGGCTCGGTGGATCCAGGATAAGATGGAAATATCCTGACAGTGCAGAGATACTGGCTTTGATTAAAGTCTCGGAATTGCTCTTCGACCGTGTACTCAGGATACCAGCGGTATCCAGCCTCAGTCATTACCCTGACCAACTTGGCAGTATGGCCGGGTACATCTAGGCATCGAGTCAGGCGAACCACTTGATTGAGGTCGCGAGTGGCCATCTGAAAGCACAATCATAATGCAAGGGCATTAGAATTTCTAGCAAAATTTCGGCAGCATAACAGCTGTAAATGCTCAAGAAGGATTTTGAGACATTTGACAAAGGATTACATACACACTCAACATCATCATATCAAAGTTCTGAATCCATTCTAACAACATAATGTGGTAGTAGAACTGAACTAGGCTTGTATCCATCAAACTTATAAGGTACTACTGATTGGTAACACGTGATCCTGATAGAGAGAATAGATCCTAATTCCTTAACCCCCGGTGGAAGAATGGACTGACTCAGATCAGAATGTCATAAGATAGAGGAGTAAAAAGAGCCTTACGTTCCAACCCACAAACAATTCCCCTACATATAACTAAAGAATTTCTAGACTCAACATCGACCAGTTTGGCTTGAAGAACCTACAGGCAGTCCGGCTCTGATGCCAACGCTGTCAGGACCCCAACTCGATGTCACATCGATCTAGCCGGTAACACCTCATATCACTTTGCGGCCTCACGCACGGTATCCCCACGGGTGTCGCCTTACCTTTGCCCGGGACCGTTTGCGCCTTTTGGCTCACGTATATGATAGTGTCGCTAGCATCCATATGATAAGGAGCCCGGGCTGACATGACTAGTCGTAAACCCAAAGTGGCACAGACTTACAGGGACAGGCATCCATGACCCAGCTTCGAACGTGTCGGTCATCAGCAAGTGGGTCCGGGCTGTAGCACTGGGCTAGCAGGACTCCGGTAAACCGGGCTGTAGCGGGCTAACAGGACTCCGGTACTCAAAGCGTGACATTTCCCCGAAGGGACAGACACCGGAACGAAGAAGGACACATGCCGGCCAGCCTAAGTGTTCCAGAGCAGTAGCAAGCTACCATGGCTCAGCGGTAACACTAGGAGACATTTCCCGGTAAGAGAGGCTACTAAAGATAAACAACTAGATAGTCAGATCCCACACATACCAAGCATTTCAATCATACACACAATATGCTCGATATGTGCAAATACAACGAAGCATCACAACATGACTCTACGACACAAGTACTTTATTTAAGGCTCAGGGAGCCATACATAACATACACAAAGGTACGGGTCTCACGACCCAACATACAAGTCATACAGTCATACAAACCAGCAGCGGAAGTAACTTGTCTGAGTACAGACAACTAGTAAAATAAAAGAGGCTTGGAAAGCCTAGCTATACTACGTGGTCCTTCACAAGCTCAGGGTCACCACCTGGGTCTTTAGCCTACTCGTTGATGTCAACGTCTACATAGAACCCATCAGAAGGGGTTGCAGCGTCTTCTGTAAAATGTAGATTATAGCAACATGAGTACAAAGGTACTCAGCAAGACTTACATCAGATCCTACATATATGCATATTATCAAGAAGGGTTGGTGGAGTTATTGCAGCAAGCCAGCTTTGACTCTTGGCTAGACTATCCTACGATACTCCAACTTGAAATGGTTTTGCGCACACGAGTCCACTACTCACCACTTCAATACACTACCGAGGATCCGCCTCCGTCTTCCTACGGAAGAGCCATCCTCGGCACTCACACTTATCTTGAGGCTTTTAGCAGTTTCCATTTACTTGTCTATGAACTGTATAGGCAACCAAGTAGTCCTTTACCGCGGACGCGGCTATTCGAATAGATCATGATAACCCTGCAGGGGTGTACTTCTTCATACATGTTTCCACCACTTAGCGTCTGCACACGATATGTGCTCGGCAGACTTCAAGCGAAAGCCGACGTGGGTGTAGACCACGACCTACCTAAACACTTAAGCCTCTAGTCCAGGTTTATCGCCTATTCAGGTTCCATCCGCAGGGAGTCCGGCCGAGGTTTCCCATACGGCCCCGAACGATGTGAACAGGGTTCCCGAGATACCTAACGGGTATTCGGTACACCGTGCCACGTACCTACCGCATCACAGCCCACCCCTACGGTCAGCGCTGTCCACGGCCTCCAGTAGGCTACAAACACCAGAAACTACTTGCAACTCCTGGACAGAGAGCTAGGGTGAATAAGAAGTCGAGCGGGGTCATATTTCAGGGCCCAATGCATGGTAGTAGCTGTATCTTAAATCACACATACAGATCTCAGTGCTTAAGGTCGGCTTCAATGAAACAACCCACCATGTACTCCTACATGGCCTCTCATCGATACCTTTACCAAATCGTGTTCACCACACCACTCTCATTTCCGACATAATCATTTCACTCTAGCCATCACCCAGATGAACCAGACCTGACACAACTCTAAGCATAGCAGGCATAGCAAGGTAGGAACAACACATACATATGGCTCAATCAACTCCTACACATGCTAGTGGGTTTCATCTAGTTACTGTGGCAATGACAGGTCATGCAGAGGAAATGGGTTCAACTACCGTAGCACACAGCAGTTTGAAACGCGTTGTCTTAATGCAGTAAAAGAGAGCAGGAGCGAGAACATGGGATTGTATCGATATGATCAAATGGTTGGTTGCTTGCCTGATGGTTCGATGCACTGATACGGTTCTTCGTTAGGGTAATCACGGTACTCCTCGGAGGCAGAACCTGTCGCAAAGGACATCGATACACAACCATCACCAAACAATGTGCAACAAAATGATGCATGCATGAAACATGGCAATATGAGTGTGTTGGGCTAATGCAACTAAAACCAGAAGGGTTTGAACAAATTTGAATCAAAGATTCAAATTTCAAACTCAAACATGGCCTTTTAAAGTGCTTTTCCTTGTTCTGCTTAAAACATCAATTTAACTTGTTTGATCATGCATGAAAATAGTACAGATGGATAGATTGGATTTTTCTGATCATTTTTCATATATAATTTGTCCAATTTGGAGTTACAGAATAAAAGTTATGAATTTTTGAAGTTTAAATAATATTCTGGAATTTCCTGATTTAATTTAAATCCAGAAATATAATTATTGCGCCAGCATGACGTCAGTGTGACGTCAGCAGGTCAACGGAACAGGTCTGGGTCAAACCTGACGTGTGGGGGCCACACGTCAGTGACAGGGGGGGTTTAACAGGTTTAAATTAATTCTAATTAGGGATTAGTGGCGCTGGGGCCCACTGGTCAGTGTCAGGGGGTTAACTAACAGTGGTTAGCGCTAATCCTAATTAGCTACAGGGCTGGGCCCACCTGTCAGGGACTCAGGGGGGGTCCTGCCGTGGTCAAAGTGGGTCAAACCCACCGGCGACATGACGCCGGCGAGGCCCGAGACGGCGGCGCGATGCGGGATCGCGCTACAGGGCACGGGCGAGGCCGTGCTTGGGCTCGTTGGAGAGCCCTTGCTCCCGCGCGTCGAACGGTGGTGGTGGCCGTGCCTGGGGTGGTCTGTACCGTCGACGGCGAGCTCGTGAGCGGCGGCCGGAGTTCGGGTGCGGTCGGAATCGGCGTTGCAGGGTGTTTGGGGAGGCGTTGGTGCGTGCTGCGTGCTCCTAGTGAGGTGTGGAGCACGATAGTGTGCTCGGTTGGGCGCTACGGTGACCGTGGCCACGACGGCGACATCGCCGGCGGCGTCGAGCTTCGGAGCTCAA
This sequence comes from Triticum aestivum, assembly GCF_018294505.1. Taxonomy (NCBI): domain Eukaryota; kingdom Viridiplantae; phylum Streptophyta; class Magnoliopsida; order Poales; family Poaceae; genus Triticum; species Triticum aestivum. The sequence goes on along the minus strand of NC_057810.1, from coordinate 180,242,179 downwards.
GGGGGCGGCAGCTACAGAAGGCTAGGGACGACGGGGCAAGGGGGAATCGAATCGGTGGCTCACCGCGGAGCTGCAGGGATGGTTAGCGGGCTCGGGGACGGCCGGAGTGCAGAGAATCGACGGCGATGACCTCCGGTGGCCGAGGAGGGTAACGGCGACGTAGGCGGCGGTGCAGGGCTTCCGGAGACCCGTGGAGCGGTGGGGAGGAAGAGGGGGTCGAGGCGGAGCTCCTGAGCTAGTCGGGGAAGCGAGGGGTGGCCGGAGACGGCTGCTGTGGCGAACGGCGGCGAGGGTGGTGTTCGGCCGTGTGAGAGAGAGAGCGAGGGAGAGGAGGGAGGAACTGAGGGAGAGTGAGAGAGAGCAGGGGGGGAGGCGTGGCGTCGTCCGGGGCATCGAGCGAGGAGGGGAGGGCAGGCAGGCAGCCGAGCAGGTGGCGTGGCGCGGTGGCGCGCGCGCGCCGGCCACACTCCCCTCCCTCTGTCGAGGACGAAGACGACAGAGGAGGGAGGCGGGCTGGGCCGCCTGCTGGCTGGGCCAGCCAGCTGGCTGGGCCGCACAGTGGAGGAGCCCAGGTAAGCCCCTCCTGTTATTTAATTTTCTGTTTTCTAATTTCTGACATTTGTTTTGATTTAAATAATATATTAAATCATTTATTTACCTTATGCCAATTTTTTGCAGGAGCTAGATATATTATTCCAGAGCTGCTTTATAATTGGCATAATATTTGGACATATATTAATATATATAATTAATATATTTCCAATGCAAATATTTATGCATTAATTCCAAATGCCCAAAATAAATACCTATGAGCTCTTAAAAATATTGGTTTGATTTTTATCTCTGTCCAATATTTTCAGGGAGAAACATGAGCATTTTCTTGGACCCTTTTGGAGAAATTTTTATTTGGATCATTTTCAAAAATGATTCTGAGGGTTTCACAGATCCCCATTTCAAGTTTCTGATGAAAGAGTAAACATGATGCAACACTCTAATGCATGACTAGCTAGGGTGTGACACCATCTAAGTCTGGTAATTTTCAGACCAAGATATATTATGACTATGCTTTCTCTACCATTGTGGTTGATCCTATTTTCAAATGGATATGGAAATGCTCTTGCACTCTCAAGATCAGAGTCTTCGGATGGCTTCTTCTTATGGACCGCCTAAATACAAGGGACATGATGCAGCGCAGGCACTGTATTATCCAAGATGATTCCTGTGTACTTTGCCTATCCCAAACACACGAAGACAGAATTCATCTATTCTTCACATGCAACTTCAGCCAGAGAGTTTGGAATTATCTTGGGATTTCTTGGCAGGTTCAGCCTCATCAGTCAACCTACTCCATGGCTTCCTCGGCTAGAAAAGAGTTTGGCTTGCCCTTCTTCACAGAAGTGGTTTTTACTGCCACCTGGAATATTTGGACCCAAAGGAATGGAAAAATCTTCAGGAATGAAACACCTAGTTTTAGAGCCTGGAGAAGGAATTTTGTACATGATTTAACTCTGTTAACTCATAGGATCAAATGTAAATATAGAGATAAACTTCTAGAATGGTTAGCTTCTTTACCCTAGGTAGTTAGCTCTTGTTTATTTCTGTCTTGTACCTTGAAATTTTATACTGAGTTTTAATAAAGCACTGTGAGGCTGTTGCCTTGCAGTATATAGTCAAAAAAAGTCAAACTCGGCCCCACCGATTTGATCCATCCGGCGCCACCGAGTTTATTTGACATAGCCACTGCCATAAACCCTAGTCACTTCGGTCTAACCGATGGGATCTCGGTCTCACCGTGATGGTCTTGCAAACTCCCTGTTGTCTATCGCAATATTTTCGGTCTCATTGAAAATATGTAATCGGTCACACCGAGTTTGCCTGACCAACTCTCTATTTTGCTTATTACCAAATCGGTCCCACCGAGTTTGTGTAATCGGCCAAACCGAGATGAGGTTTTACCCTAACCCTTGCAAATTGGTCCCACCGAGTTGATCATATTGGTCCCACCGAAATGCCTAACGGTCATATTACGAACTAAATCGGTTCGACCGAGTTTTCTGATTCAGTCCCACCGAGTTTAGTGAACTTTGTGTAACGGTTAGATTTTGTGTGGAGGCTATATATACTCCTCCACCCACTCCTCATTCGTGGGGAAAGCCATCAGAACATGCCCACACTTCCAGCATTCATTTTCTGAGAGAGAAGCACCTACTCATGTGTTGAGGCCAAGATATTACAATCCAACCATATGAATCTTGATCTCTAGCCTTCCCCAAGTTGCTTTCCACTCAAATCATCTTTGCACCAAATCTAATTTTATGAGAGAGAGTTGAGTGTTGGGGAGACTATCATTTGAAGCTCAAGAGGAAGGAGTTCATCATCAACACACCATCTATTACCTTTTGGAGAGTGGTGTCTCCTAGATTGGTTAGGTGTCACTTGGGAGCCTCCGACAAGATTGTGGAGTTGAACCAAGGAGTTTGTAAGGGCAAGGAGATCGCCTACTTCGTGAAGATCTACCCTAGTGAGGCCAGTCCTTCGTGGGCGAGGGCCATGGTGGGATAGACAAGGTTGATTCTTCATGGACCCTTCGTGGGTGGAGCCCTCTGTGGACTCGCGCAACCGTTACCCTTCGTGGGTTGAAGTCTCCATCAACGTGGATGTATGATAGCACCACCTATCGGAACCATGCCAAAAACATCCGTGTCTCCAGTTGCATTTGCACACTCCAATCCCATCTCTTTACTTTCTTGCAGGTTGTATGCTTTACTTTCCGCTGCCCATATACTCTTTGCATGCTTGCTTGATATGTATTGTGAATGGTTAAACTTGTGCTTAAACTCCACCTAAACTTGAAAAACTTAAAAACTGCCAACTTTGTGTGTTAAGGGTCTATTCACCCCCCTCTAGACACCTCTTCTCGATCCTTTCAAGTTGGGGTCCGCTGAGTTGGGGCATCAGAAATGACCAGTGTAGTAGGGCTAGAGTCTGCTAGAGTTGGGGTGTTTTGTGGGTTAGGTGATATTGCAACTACAAATAATGGGCTATTTGATTTATCAGGTGCCACTACCTTTTCAAAATACTTTGTTTGTGCTCCTCCATGATCAGCAATCACCCTCTTCCTTTTGAACGTCTAATACACAAGAACAACATTTGAATGGATAAATATGGTATGATGATAGATGGAATATGTACTGAAAATGGATAGGCAGGGCGTATTCACATACACGATGTGTAAACTAAGCTAATGGAAGTTCAACAAAGTAGAAGCAATGCAAAGCATTAGTTGCAAGATATGTGCGACCAATATAACCTTGGAAAGTTAGAGCAAGCACCTTGATGGGTGAATAAGATAGGGCATCTGCCTCTGACTCCTCCACTAGGGAGCTACATTGACTTAGGTCTCCCTCTAGCTCATAATCACTGTTAGGATCATATTCCGAGCATGAATCTGTAGGTGGAGAGCGTTTGCATTGCATCTAGACTTGATTTCAGTACCTTAATGCCAAGCTTGATAGCCATGGCATTGTTTTGCTTTATTCTTTTCATGCGCACAAGCTCATAATCATTATGGTGTTGTTCAGAATCTGAGATTATCTATGGAATGCATTGCGGATTCAACTTGAAGAGTGTCTCCCTATAAACCCCTACATATGCAAAGTTCACCTCCCAACCATGCTGACCAGACCACACATAGAAATACAAACCCCTTATGTCTCTATAACAGGCAGACACACATTTCAAAACCGAAGTAGGAACATTAGAATCATATGAAATTTGTATTTGAACAAAATAAACTAAGGAATTATGAGTGGCATAAATTTTAGCTTCAAGGGTGGAGTGTTGGTAGTGCGACACAAAGCAAGTAGGTAGATTGTATTCCATGTAAAAGATCGAAGCCTATGTAAAAGTTGGGAATGACACTTTCTTTCTATAATGCAGTGTTCGTTGCCCACAAATGATGGAAGAGATCACATAGAGAAATACTATTCACTCATGTCTACGGTTCTAGTATTTAGAAACAGGGTGGTCCACCCTAAAAGAATATTGACAACTAATATGACAAGGAAAGCATAGGTGTAGTGATTCAATCATTTACTTGTGAGCTTACTAGGACAAGTATGCAGAATTGTGACTGCAGTAAGAGACCGTCCAAAATCTGAATCAAGAAGTTTTTCTAGCACTTACTATTTGCAACTAATCGACGTGAATAATTGGATATTATTTCCAATGAGTAAGAAAGCAAGTAAAATTGTCAACAAACCTGGCTTGCAGTAGTAATTGGGGTCAATGTCACTACGACCAACAATCCAAAATGATTAGTGTCTATTCCTAGGTCCGGAATTTTGAAAACCCTCTGAACTTTACAGGTACTAAAGATTACTGAAATACATATGAACCATAGGTAGCACTGAGCACACAACAAACCCTAATGACAGTCCTGCCTGAGTAATGAATCAATTAGAAATTGGGTGATGAGGAGCAGCTGCTGAGTGTTAAGGATGTATCTCAGGATAAATCGGGTTGGCTTAGTGGGTGTTGCACGCCTGAGCCCTGAACGGACTGGGAAGGTAGGCACAACGGCGCACCCGGGCAGCGGTGACGCTGTTGGGCGAGCGGCTCCTGACCTCCCGTTAGTCTGGCATCTCCTCCTAGAGTCATGTTGTCCGGGGACAGCAAGTCGCCGGCGAGGCAGGCGGCTGGGGGCGAGTAGAGATCGGAAGCGTGCAGCAGAACAGAGGGGAATCGGGGCCTGGGACGACCCAAAATCCTAGGGTGGGCCAGCCCACAGTGGGCACCCTGTAGAGATACACACCCGAGCGGCGAACATGCATTTTTGAAACTAATTTAGGAACATTTAGCTGACCAATTAAACGACTCTGTTTTAATATATCAGATTCGTATTTGAATAACTAAGCTTGTTTAGCTTGATGTGTGGAGGAGTGCTATTATGACACGAAGCACGTATTCTGATCATATAATGATCATAAAAGGAGGAAACTCTAAGCATATTGTTTTTAGCAAAAGAGGGTTTCCCTCCAATTTCTATTAAAGAAACCACAATGGAACCAACATGATCAATTAAACCTAAGCATGATCAATTAAACCGTATTATGACTATGCCATGGAAGTTTTGAAGCTGCAAACCGGAGAAGTGATATTTAGCATCCATTGTTTCCTTCGAACTAAGAACTAAATTCTAAGAGCTGAAAAGAAAGTAGAGTAACCAAGTTACGATCTATTTTCTGGTTGAGATCAAAAAGTTGAGGAGATATCAAGTACCACCTCTCTTGCGGCACCGTGTAGGCATCGGGGGTGCAATGGCTATCGGTGGCGTTGAAGCAGATCTGCGACGGTACACGGGTGCATCGGGGGATAAGTCCCGTTGCGGTGGAAGAGAAGGTCGTGTGAGCGGCCCCGGCAAAGAGGACGACGGCGCCGATGAAGCGAGAGGACGTGATGCAAGGCTCTTGGTCCATCACCGTGGATGAGAAATGTCCATCTCTAGAAGTGGACGACACGGTCTTGGTAGGCGCTCCAGCATGGTGGAGGATGGTGGCCATGGATGTGAAGGAAATATTGCCTAGAGGCAATAATAAAGTTATTATTTATTTCCTCATATCATGATAAATGTTTATTATTCATGCTAGAATTGTATTAACCGGAAACATGATACATGTGTGAATACATAGACAAACTTAATGTCACTAGTATGCCTCTACTTGACTAGCTCATTAATCAAAGATGGTTATGTTTCCTAACCATAGACATGTGTTGTCATTTGATTAATGGGATCACATCATTAGGAGAATGATGTGATTGACTTGACCCATTCCGTTAGCCTAGCACTTGATCGTTTAGTATGTTGCTATTGCTGTCTTCATGACTTATACAAAGTTCCTACAACTATGAGATTATGCAACTCCCGTTTACCGGAGGAACACTTTGTGTGCTACCAAACGTCGCAACGTAATTGGGTGATTATAAAGGAGCTCTACAGGTGTCTCCAAAGGTACATGTTGAGTTGGCGTATTCTGAGATTAGGATTTGTCACTCCGATTGTCAGAGAGGTATCTCTGGGCCCTCTCAGTAATGCACCTCACTACAAGCCTTGCAAGCAATGTAGCTAATGAGTTAGTTACGGAATGAAGCATTACGTAACGAGTAAAGAGACTTGCCGGTAACGAGATTGAACTAGGTATTGGATACCGATGATCGAATCTCGGGCAAGTAACATACCGATGACAAAGGGAACAATGTATGTTGTTATGCGGTTTGACCGATACAGATCTTCGTAGAATATGTAGGAGCCAACATGAGAATCCAAGTTCCACTATTGGTTATTGACTGGAAACAGTTCTAGGTCATGTCTACATAGTTCTCGAACCCGTAGGGTCCGCACACTTAACGTTACGATGACAGTTTTATTATGAGTTTATAAGTTTTGATGTACCGAAGGTTGTTCGGACTCCCGTATATGATCACGGACGTGATGAGGAGTCTCGAAATGGTCGAGACATAAAGATTGATATATTGGACGATTATATTCGGACACCGGAAGTGTTTCGGGTGATTTCGGAGAAAACCGGAGTGCGGGAGGGTTACTGGACCCCCCCCTTGGGAACTAATGGGCCTTGTTGGGCCCTAGTGGAGAGAGAGAGGGGCCGGCCAGGGCAAGAGGCGCGCCCCCTCCCCTTGAGTCCGAATAGGACAAGGAAAAGGGGGGCGGCGCCCCCCTTGCCTTTTCCCCTCTCCCACTCCTTCCTTCCCCCTCCTTCTTGGACTAGGAAAGGGAGGGGCAAACCTACTTGGAGTAGGTTTCCCCCTCCTAGGGCGCGCTAGACACCCCCTTGGTCGGCCCCCTCCTCCTCCCCCCCTTTATATACGGAGGAGGGGGGCACCTCTAGACACACAAGTTGATCTTCGTGATCGTTCCTTAGCCGTGTGCGGTGCCCCCCCCCCACCATATTCCACCTCGGTTATATCGTAGCGGTGCTTAGGCGAAGCCCTGCGTCGGTAGAACATCATCAACGTCACCATGCCATCGTGCTGACGGAACTCATCCCCAACACCCTGCTGGATCGAAGTCCGGGGATCGTCATCGAGCTGAACGTGTGCTGAACTCGGAGGTGCCGTATGTTCGGTACTTGGATCAGTCGGATCGTGAAGATGTACAACTACATCAATTGCGTTGTCATAACGCTTCCGCTTTTGGTCTACGAGGGTATGTGGACAATACTCTCCCCTCTCGTTGCTATGCATCACCATGATCTTGTGTGTGCGTAGGAATTTTTTTGAAATTACTACGTTCCCAACAGGATGTGGTGGAGGACGGCGGCGATGGATGGGGTGGCGAACAGAGGCTGGTGTGGGGATGGTGTTCTAGCGCGGATGGTGTATTAACGGGAAAATGGAGGGAGAGGTATGGGGAACCATGTTTTTGGGATGCGCCTATCTGAAATACGGGAAAGTTACGAACTTAGCCCCCGTTCAAAATTTGGACGTCTCGTCGGTTGGGGATACGACGGCAATCTCGCATCTCACCAATATTTGCCCAGAGTGATTTCGGGCGAGGAGAGGGTAGTTGGCACCCACGATGTATGAACGGGGCTGACAGGTAGGGCGGTTGTGTCACGTCTGAGTGAAGTTACAAACCTGCCCCTATTGAAAATATTTGCCTACATCGATTTCGGCCGAGTCGAGTTTGTTTTGTCGCCCATCGTGTATGAATGGGGAAATGGAGGGAGAAACAGAGGTCTGTCGGACGAGCTTGAATAAAATGTGTTTTGCCGCCCATGTTTGGTGCCCACCATGTCGGAATGGGATCAGAGGCAGTCGTGTCACGTCTAATTGAAGTTACCAACCTACCCCTATTTAGAGCAGTGGAAATCGGGCCAATGGATTGTCCCTGTAATGGGTACACAGTAATTTCCATCTCCCAAACACTTGGCTTCGGGCAGCCGACATGGGAGTGTACATTTTGCCGCTTCTTTCGAATTTTGGGACAATAAGCATCCGTGTTTACCCTGGCAACTAAATTCGAATCCATTTTGTATTCCTATACGAATCTTTATAAATCATTCTATGTCTTTTTATATATCTTCAAAACGACAACAAAGATGTATTCCACTATCATATATGAATATGGTTTACAAATGCCGATACTCAAATTCAGAAGCCAGAATCCAGTTTAAGGTGAATTCGAATATATGGAACACTTCATGTCCAACTCAAATGTCACATGCATCATAATGTGTACTCCCATTTAGATATGTACACAAGCAATGTATCAAGATTCAAATACTGAGTCAATCAACCAAGAATGTACAGAACTAACAGACATATAAACACTTATAGAGTATATGGATCAATAATATCAACTAACATACATAAGCCAAGCCGTTGTACTTTTTTTGCTACAACAGCATCCATTTTTTAGCCAAGCGACTACAACATCTTGGCCCTTTCTGATGCGTGCCACTTATGGTCCATCTATACTACTATTATTACTGAATGCACATTCAGCCCGATTGGCATATTTGTAGGTCTGGCACAACAATCAAAATGAAATGTCTCCGAGTCTTATCAATTAATACAAACTTGTGCTCAAATAAAATTACAAACCAAAAAACAAAAACAATTATTACATGATCTCTAAAGCAAATGGTTTGATTGATTACATGAATAAACAACACAAAGGTTATTCAACGATGGAAAGAACATTTCACCTATGATTTACCAAGTGGGAATTTAATTTCCATTTTTCCTTTAGGACCTTAATAATGTGGTCAGTCTCAGCTTGCTTCGTTTTGAAATCCACCAAATATTTAATGGTTGTCTTGAGTATTGCTTGTGATTGTGCTGTTTGCTTCCTCAACATGTCAACTTCATCTCTAAGTGCAGAAGCAGAATCTCTTTCTACCACTAGTTCAGCCTCTAGAGCATCACCAGTTGGCAATTCATAATGCATGATTGGGCCGGTGCCACTACTGTGGGATGATACAACGTCCATGGGGACCTCGCTCTTTGATCTTGGACTAACCTGTTTTGCCATTAAAGTTCTGTTTGGATTCAGAAAATTTGAAGTTAGCAAAACATCTCAACTGGGAGTTATAACAGCAAGCCAGTTAAACAAACAAGGAATTAAAGAGTTTCAATTGGATGCTGAAAAGTAGTTATTAACATCATTGTAACCCATAGATATGCGCATTCTATAAACAAACAACAAAGAGGTAATTCTTAACAGTAAGTATCAGACACATAGATAGGCGCAGTTAAACAAACAAGTAGCTATTTAAGTTTAGGCGAAGAGGTAATTCTTAACAGTAAGTATCAGACACATAGATAGGCGCAATCTATAATAGGATTAACAGGTTGTTGCATTATGTAATCAGTAGCAAACTAAATTAAGCCAAGCAACATAATTGAACAATTTTGCAATAAGTGGCTAACTAAAATTCCAAGCAGGTAACTGAACTTAAGGTAAGCTCCTTGTACACGCACACTGCAACTTCTTTTTCGCTTACAAGGTTGTATGAAGGAGTTCATGGTATCAATTGCTTGGATACGCAGTCCCAATACTTCTTTCTTCCCACACTGCATTGGTAAGTCGAACGGTTAATCTAGTAAGATGGTGCGTCCTTGATATGTTATATGAGGACGTGTACTCAGACTAGTTGTAGCCACACACATCACACTAGCTTTTACTATATATTTCATGTGATAACTTTTGGCATATCGAGATCTAAGCAATCTACAATAGGATGAAAAGACTGGCATCCTTCACATTATTGGCGAACTCAGTTCATAGAAACAAGCAATTTAACCATTCTATGGGTAAATCAAAAGCACCACTGGAATATTTTTCACTACCCCAATCATACACACAGAAAGGGGCGACACCACCGTAGGGGTTGGTATGGGCGGCCGCCTCGGGTGGCTGGAAAGTGTGCACCTAGTTTGAGTCGTCCAGGTTGGCCCAGGCTAGTTATGTTTGTCCCAACGCACGAGCAGGCAATGTAAAAAATGAAGAAAAATGGTTCAATTTGGATGGGCCAATAACATAAGTGCAAGGCAGGCCCTATAGCAGGCTCGCGGCCCAAACGAGCGCCTCCCATATCGATCAACAGCAGGAAAAATCCCAATTCGTTCACTCCAGCCTCCAGTCTGGTTCGCTCCTAACCTAGCCACCGTTGGACAGACCGACACAACACTTCCTCGCGCCCTCGTTGGAGGGCAGTTGCCAGGCTTCAAGCGAATGGAAGGACAAGAAGATGAAGATCCAACCCTGGGTGTAACCTGCATGGGAGGCAGCGGCGGCAGCACGGGCATGGCATCGAGCTTGCGCAAACGGACAGTTGCAACTTGCAAGAGTAGCATGTGCAACGAGCAGGTACATCACATCCCTGATTATATCTAATTCAACTCTTCAATTTCTGGCCAATAGTTAAACCTGGCGGTGTTGTAAAATTGCTTGTATGTAGGGAATCTATGAGAAAATGAAACCAATTTCTACTTATTTTATAACTCCCCCAATCAATACTGAACTGACTGAATCTGATGTATCTAATCAAGTATCCGGTACAAACATACAAGCTCATGTTGTTCTTGAGCCTGAAGTGTCTAATGAACAGACTGCTAATGAAGGATTTGATGCAAACATTTTGCATGCTCCTGGTGATGAATATATAGTGTCTACTGAGGGATCTAATGCAAGCATTCTGCAAGCTCCCATTGAAGGATTTAGTGTCTAATGATGATCTACTATGTTGAGAGAGACATAGAGATTTGCAGGCATTGATGACAAGCAAATTATAGTGCATTTTCATGGCTTGAGGAAACGTCGAGGCCATCTACCAGAAAGTCCCCATATCATGACAACGTAGCATAAATACTTTTCTAATCTGTTGTTTGAAACTATTGGCATACTTGTGCAGGACAGATATATTGATATGAAGTTTGCGCACTGGTTATAGGTGTAATTACACTTCGATATTTTCAGCCAGAGAATGAATAATTCAAGCAGGTACAGACCATGTTTGTACTCCTTGTACACCATGTTGCATTTTGTGTTTTTTGGTGCTTGCATCATTTAGCGTTTATAATCTAAACTACTTTGGATCATTAGCTTGTTTTCAAAGTGCATGTAGCTTCACATTTCTCAATTTATGTTGATTTCCGGAGTGCAAGTGCATTTGTATTTTTTAAGTTAAATGTTCTCCCCTGGTAAACTTGAATTCGTGGATCTACCATTACACACAAATCATACATGCCATTACGAATTAAATGAAATGCATGGACTTACACTAGCTCGTTGTACAGGCTCACTGCAGCTCTGCTTGCACTTGGGATGTTCCATGTACAAGTCCATGTTACCACTTGCTTGGATGTGCAGGCCTTATGCTCCTTGCATCCCCTCTGCATTTTTGACACGGAAAATGGTTGATCAAATAAGAGGAATCGACCTTGACGTTGTACCGGAGGACAGATACTTACAAGGTTATACGGGTGTGCAGGATGTGAACTAGATCCCGTAGCGCTGTCATGCTTCGCTAAAAAATGGTTTTTCTTGTTTCAGATGATATCTCCAGAAGAAATAAGAGTTAAAGTCAGAGTTGCATAGGCGTGTAAGCCAAGAGAGCAGTGAAAGGATATCCAAACATTGTCGGAAAAATGCACAAGGGAGTGATGTGTGGATACCTAGTTCAGGCTGGCGTTTGGGCATGCTCGCCTAGCTAGAGTGCGGGTCACTTCAGAGCCGTTGAGGGTGATGCACTGGCTTTGGTTGGCCGAGCACCGATGCAAATCTTGAGTGGCAGCAGAGAGCTATGATGCGGTGGACGAGACTGTTGGTGAAGCCCCAACGGCCTTGGGGGGCGGAGGTGCGACGATGTGCTCGGTGAAGTAGCCCCGGTGAGCTAGGAGACGACATCGGTGAAGCGCACCTGATGCAGTGGAAGTCGGTGTCTGTGAGGCACGTCGGTTGCGGCGGCCAATGTTGTCGGTGGACCACCCGGTGCGGTGGATGAGGGCATAGATGAGGTAGCTCCGGTGCGGTGGTGAAGTGCGACCGTCGTCTTCGTCATCGTCGTCCGGCACAGAGGTGGGGAAAGAGACGAGATGAGGGGCGATTCGAACTTTGCTTGGGTTGGCGGCGAATTATGATTTGAGCAATCTGGGCGCGGAAGGGGACGATGGAGACGGGATATTTTGTAGGGCTGGAATTGGGGCCGCCAGATATTTCAATCCGAAACGTGGAAGCGCGAACTTATTTTGTCGTCGTCCTTTTTTGGGGGGAGGGGGGAGGGAGGAAGGGGGTGGGTGGCTGGGTGCTAAGCGTCCGTCCGACACACGCGACCACCACGACACGACCCTGGTGTGCCTGGTGCGCCTACATTTGAGAATGCAAACGAATCTTCTTTCATTTGCAAACGAATCTGTATGTATTACCATGCCCGTGTTTTCCTTGCAAATAATTAGTCATTCGAAATGAGATACTATAAATTAATTAATGAGGAGTTATTTGAAAAAAATTGAAACGATATCCCCGGTATCCATGCTAACGTGGATTAGAGTTTGTGTCACATAATTAGTTATATGAATTAGAGTGTGTGTCACATAGCGATCTCCAATTGTAACGTGGATTTCGCATTTCACTGTATCCATGCTACTTTTTTAATAAAAAATTCATATGTATATGATGAACACCATGGTAGTGAGAAAACTTTTGCATGGATTCAAACATATGATCTACAAAATAGCACAACAAATCGAGTCAATGTCAACTTTTCGAAACCTAGTATGGCATGAATTCGAAATAATTACCCATATGCATGGTCTTCAGTTCAAATCTTACAATGTACAGCGAATTAAAACATCGATATTAAGTCTCGTACTATCTACATTCAAATGTTGTTTTTAGCCCCCTCCCCCCTCGGCACACATGCTACATACTTCCTATATTGGTCAATATTCCTCTCCTAACCACCTTAGGAAGCTATCGGTTTCCAACACACGTTCATTCTTTCTCTCCATGTTTCGATCTCTAACTCTCTCAACTACACAATCCCCTTTTTCCACTCTGTTGCGAAATGTATTTACCTCACACACCCGCCATTGCACCCCTTGCCGAGCTCTCTCTATCTCCCTCTCCCTTCCACCCTCTCACGCTTAATACATGCATTGCCTATCTATCCCCCAACCTCTCGTGCGCACGCACACACCTTGTCTATCTAGGTCACTCCCTCAAGACTGTCTCACTCTTTCTTCCGCATGGCGGGCCACACTCGCTCAATCTCGCACTCTTTATCTGAGTCTCGATTAACCTCGTTTTCTTTCACACACAAATGATATATTTCCTTGTTCGGGCCTCGATCGACACACTCTATACTCTCTCACACAGATTGTCTATCTAGGTCAGTCCATCCAAGCCGCCCTGATAACCCACAAGTGTAGGGGATCGCAACAGCTTTCGAGGGTAAAGTATTCAACCCCCAAATTTATTGATTCGACACAAGGGGAGCCAAAGAATATTATTGAGTATTAGCAGTTGAGTTGTCAATTCAACCACACCTGGATAACTTAGTATCTGCAGCAAAGTATTTAGTAGCAAAGTAGTATGATAATAAAGGTAACGGTAGCAAAAGTAATATTTTTGGGTTTTGTAGTGATTGTAAGAATAGCAACAGAAAAGTAAATAAGCGAAGCACAAGATGTGAAAAGCTCATAGGGAATTGATCAGTGATGGATAATTATGTTGGATGCGATTCCTCATGTAATAGCTATAACATAGGGTGACATAGAACTAGCTCCAATTCATCAATGTAATGTAGGCATGTATTCCGAATATAGTCATACGTGCTTATGGAAAAGAACTTGCATGACATCTTTTGTCCTACCCTCCCGTGGCAGCGGGGTCCTAGCGGAAACTAAGGGATATTAAGGCCTCCTTTTAATAGAGAACCGGAACAAAGCATTAGCACATCGTGAATACATGAACTCCTCAAACTACGGTCATCACCGAGAAGTATCCCGATTATTGTCACTTCAGGGTTGTCAGATCATAACACATAATAGGTGACTATAGACTTGCAAGATAGGATCAAGAACACACATATATTCATGAAAATATAATAGGTTCAAATCTGAAATCATGGCACTCGGGCCCTAGTGACAAGCATTAAGCATAGCAAAGTCATAGCAACATCAATCTTAGAACATAGTGGATACTAGGGATCAAACCCTAACAAAACTAACTTGATTACATGGTAAATCTCATCCAACCCATCACCGTCCAGCAAGCCTACGATGAAATTACTCACGCACGGCGGTGAGCATCATGAAATTGTTGATAAAGGATGGTTGATGATGACGACGGTGACGAATACCCCTCTCCGGAGCCCCGAACGGACTCCAGATCAGCCCTCCCGAGAGAGATTAGGGCTTGGCGGCGGCTCCGTATCGTAAAATGCGATGAAACTTTCTCTCTGGTTTTTTTCTCCGTGAAATGGAATATATGGAGTTGGAGTTGAGGTCGGTGGAGCCTCAGGGGGCCCACGAGAGAGGGGGGCGCGCCCAGGGGGTGGGCCCCCCCCCCCCTCGTGGACAGGGTGTGGGCCCCCTGGTCTTGATTCTTTCGCCAGTATTTTTTATATTTTCCAAAACATGCCTCCGTGGATTTTCAGGACATTCTGAGAACTTTTGTTTTCTACACATAAAACAACATCATGGCAATTCTGCTGAAAACAGCGTTAGTCTGGGTTAGTTTCATTCAAATCATGCAAGTTAGAGTCCAAAACAAGGGCAAAAGTGTTTGGAAAAGTAGATACGTTGGAGACGTATCAACTCCCCCAAGCTTAAACCTTTGCTTGTCCTCAAGAAATTCAGTTGATAAACTGAAAGTGATAAAGAAAAACTTTTACAAACTCTTTTTGCTCTTGTTGTTGTAAACATGTAAAGCCAGCATTCAGGTTTCAGCAAATATTATAAACTAACCATACTCACAATAACACCTAGGTCTCACAACTACTCATATCAATAGCATAATCAGCTAGCGAGCCATAATAATAAAACTCGGATGACAACACTTTTTCAAAACAATCATAACATGATATAATAAAATGGTATCTCGCTAGCCCTATCTGAGACCGCAAAACATAAATGCAGAGCACCTTTAAAGATCAAGGAGTGACTAAACATTGTAATTCAAGGTAAAAGAGATACAGTCATGTCATACCCAATATAAACCAATAGTATTGAATGAAAATGACAGTGTGCTCTCCAGCGGGTGCTTTTTAATAAGAGGGTGATGACTCAACATAAAAGTACATAGATAGTCCCTTTGCAGAGGGAAGCCAGGATTTATAGAGGTGCCAGAGCTCGATTTTAAAATAGAGATTGAATGACATTTTGAGCGGCATACTTTTGAAAGTGCTAGTATCGACTAGAGGGGGGGTGAATAGGCGATTTTTATGAAAGTCTTCAAAACTTAGAAGTTTCGAAGACAAACAACAGAAATGACCTAATTAATATGCAGCGGAAGATAAACTACCCTAAGCAAGCCATAGTCAAGTATGCAAGGATGTGAAAGTACAGGACTAATAGCAGCTACGTAATAAGGAACAGGATGGAAGATGGTATGAAGCCAATAAACAGTAGTAATCAAGCAATGAAATCAAACAGATACACAGATAGGCAATTACTTCACAAAGACAAACTTAGGTAAGGTTGGGAAGGGATAGAACCAGTCGCTTGTTGAAGACACAGGATTTGTTAGACCAGTTCCAGTTGCTGTGACAACTGTACGTCTGGTTAGGGAAGCTGAGATTTAACTCAGAAGACCGTGTCTTCACCTTATTCCCCTTGAGCTAAGGACACCTAGTCCTCGCCCAATCACTCTGGTAAGTCTTCAAGGGAGACTTCCAAACCTTCACAGACTTCGTTCACCAGCAATCCACAATGACTCTTGGATGCTCAGAGCGCGACGCCTAACCGGCTGGAGGATTCACAGTCCTCAAGTGTAATAAGTCTTCAGGTCACACAGACAGAAAGACTTTAGTGATGCCTAACACTCTTGGCTCTGGGTGTTTGGGCTTTGTCCTCGCAAGGATTTCTCTCTCTCTCTCTCAAATGCTTCGAGGTGGGTTGCTCTCAAACGACAAAAGCCGTGCACAAACTCTGAGCAGCCACCAATTTATGGTGTAGGGGGTGGGCTATTTATAGCCACTAGGCAACCCGACCTGATTTTTCCAAAATGACCCTGGGTCACTAAGGAACTGACACGTGTTCCAACGGTCAGATTTCAAACACACGCGGCAGCTTTACTTGGGCTACAAGCAAAGCTGACTCATCTAGCTCTGGATAAGATTTTCTCTCATTATCTTCGCTCGAAGACATAGGATTTGAGTTGAGCATCACTTCAGTCACTCTGACTTAGTTCACTTGGACCCCACTTAACAGTATGGTGGTTCCTATGACTCAACAAAGAAGAAAAGGAAACAATGAAACCACAAAGTCTTCGCGCACCATAGTCTTCACTTAATGTCTTCTCATGTCATAGTCTTCAATATGAATATCTTCTCATACCACCATTGTCTTCAATGTCTTCATACATTTTTAGGGGTCATCTCCGGTAGGTAAACCGAAACAATGAGGGACACTACCTGCGTTATCCTGCAATTTTCACAAACGCATTAGTCCCTCAACCAACTTTGTCGTCAATACTCCAAAACCAACTAGGGGTGGCACTAGATGCACTTACAATCTCCCCCTTTTTGGTGATTGATGACAAACTGGTTGAAGTTTTCAATGGGGATAAAATATGTGAAATTGTAAGGATAGGGAATTGGGAATTGTCTTCATAAGTAGCAAGGGCTCCCCATGAAGATGTGCATATAAGTAATTTGCTTTTGGAATGCAAATGCACATGGCAGGTTGTACTTGTGGAGATCCACTTCAACTTATGAAGATAATTCATCATGCATGAAATGATATAGCAAGTAGAATGACATGCATAATGAAAAATGGACGTCTGCAGAATGATCTAAGTGCGGAATTTATCATCGCACATGCGGAATTTATCATCGCATCACAGTGAAGCAAGTAGGTAGCAGACGACCATCAAGTTTAGGTGTTACAACTCAGAGAACCAAATGTTTTAAAATCAAGAGTTGTAAGCACGAAGCAAAATATAATGCAACGGCCCATATGAACCCGCTTGAAGACTATCAACTCATACGCTTCTCCCCCTTTTGTCGGTAAGGACCAAAAAGGTTTGAAGACATAGAGCATCTACTCATCCTCATGAGTAGGTAAAGCAGCAGGGTTGTCGTCGTTGGTTGGCGGTGCAGATGAACTTGGTGCAGTGTCGATGCGCGCAGTAGTAGGAGGTGGTGAAGTAGCATCATCTTCATCATCGATCACTCTGGCATTTACCATTGCCGCGGAGGAAGAATATTCAGAGTCTTCAAGAGATGGAGTGCGACGTAGGACAACAGTCCGTGGAGGAGTGGAGTCAAACTGGAATCTTTCATTGAAGCCATCATCTTAAAGATCTGCTTCAGCAGTAAGCAGGGTCAAACTCTTCCATGATCGCCGGCAAGTTTCATGAGCAACAAAGGCATTCTTGGTGGCAAGGTTGCGAATGCGATTGACATCCACCAAGAGGCTTTGCATATGTCTCTTGAGCCAAAAATGATGCTTATCCTGTTTCTGATGAAGGGCCACAAGAAGTTCTCGGTCACTGAGAACGCGAGAACGCTTCCGAGGCCTTTATGCAATGGTGCTTTCAGTGGCTTCAGTAGGTGCTCGATGATGCAGACAAGTATTTCCAGCCAATGGATAGATTCGTGTCGCTGCTTGAACACCTTCAATGGGTTGAGTGAAGCTTTGGTGCTCGGCATTCTAAAGACAAAGAGGCCTCTTGGCAGGGTCAGAGTATATAGCTTCAACTGACATAACAACCTCTGGCAAAAAGATCATATGATTGCGAGTAGAGGGCTGATAGTTGACAGATGAGTGTCTCTTGATGAGGCGCATGACCCATGGAGCATAAAACTTCACACCAAAGAGGTCAGAGCCACAAGCAGCAAGTTGCCTGATGAAGAATTCTTGAGTGTTGAAGCTGATGCCATTGAGAATATAGAAGACCAAAGTCTTCATAGCTCCTTCAAGCTTGGTCGCTGATGAATGTCCTTTGACAGGCCATAGAGTTCACCTGATGATATGATATATGGTGCGAGGCAGATACTCAAGGTCTTCAACAAAGAACTATGTTGGATATTCAGCGTCAGATGGCAAGGGCTTCATCATGCTCAACATCTGGCTCATATTGGGTTCTGGCTTATGGAAGATACTCTCCACTGCATTGCGGTGTAGCTGACAGTCAGGTTCATATAGTTCTCCAGGAGCGGCTAGCCCTGTGAGCTCGATGATATCCATAGCTTTGGCTTCATGATGAACATTTCCAGTCATCCACTCGAGAACCCATGTCTTGATGTCTCTGTAGTAGCCGCGAATGTGTAGAGTAGCATAAAATTGAATGCTTGGAGTAGGAGTAATAGCTTCTCTGCTGATAGCTCCAGAACCGATCTGATGATATTCTTGGCTTGGAGTAGGCGTTCTTGGCGATGTCAAAGAAGGTATTGTGGCTTTTGAAGCCATTTGCATTGAAGGACCCTGGTGAGTTTGCAGTACCTGGAAACCTTGGCAGCCTAGGATTTGGCTTCTGGACCTGAGGCCTATGCTCAACATGATAGTCAAACTGAGGTCCAGAGGCAGTAGGCGGAGGTACCAGAATGGGCCATCGGACAGTGGTTAGCTGACCATGACTGTATGCTTGCTCAATTGTATGGGGCCTTGGTGGCGGAACAGGAGCAGGGGCAACAGCTGAGGTGTCAGGCTGCACAACAGGTGCTTCAGGAGCAGTTGTCTCATTAGCTTCAGGTGCAGCAGCCTCATTGGTTTCAGGTTCAGTGGCCACATTTGCTTCAAGCACACTGGTTGGTGCAGGCTCCACATTAGCGTCAGCCATGACTACGTCATTTGCTTCATTGGCGTTGGCGGTGGTAGCTTCAACATTTTCAACCTCCTCTAGACGAACAGGAGGGTCGGGCACATGCACGTTCACATTAGGAACTGCTTCTTCAATTACTGGGGGAGTAGGGACACATACTTCTTCTTGATTTTCCTCGACTGATGCAGCCGGAATGTCTTCAGCGGCTTGTGCTTCAGAGTCGGAGACATTCACAGTTGGAGTAGGTTAAGAAAATACTTGACGAGCAACAGGTGAACGTTGCACTTCTCCTTCTGGAACGCTCGACAGAGGGACTTGAGGCCTTTGTCCTTTGCGAATTCTGCGAAATGCTGGCAACGCCTTAGGAGATGGAGATGGCTGGGCCTCAAAGTCTTCATCCTCTTCTTGCACAGGGGGTGTAGCTTGTTGTTGTTGTTGGGGAGTACTAGGGGAGTCTTGTAGTTGTGGGTGATCAGCCCACGATGCATCCTGAGCAATTGGCGTCAGAGGACGACCAATGCTGATGAGTTCGCTGTTCGTATGAACAGGCGATGATACCACGTCATGTTCGATCTGAGGAAGAACTTCATCATCTGCTACATTGTCATCATGACCAATGTCTTCAGCAGCGGTGGGTTCAGCTGCTGGAATATCTTCAGCTTCATGAGCCTCTGTGGGAGCAGGCTCATGGACTATCATCCTTCGTTCTTGATGTTCTAACGCTGGACGAACCACTAAAATGGGTTCAACAACTAAGGGCTCTGTGGAAGCAGCCCTAGTCTTCTTGGTCTTGCGCTTCTTCTTGGAGGGAGCGGCATCAGAGGCTTCAGTATTCTTTCTCTTTCTGGCTTCAGCCTTGGCAGCCCTCGTCTTCTTCTGTTCTGAAGCGGTTGTGGTGACCTTTGGCTTCGAGCCAGTCATGCTGCTTGGGAAGATAATGCGAGGGGCTTCTTGGCTTGAAGGTTCAGGCTGGTCAGCAGGAAGCTTCTTCTTTTTCTTTGCAGCCATCCTGGGGTCAATGCCAGCACGGCCAAGTGACTTGCGCTTCTTTGCCTCATTGTAGGCGAGCACACACTTATCAGCCAAACTCTTCATGCACTCTCGACAGCCCTGATCTTCTTCACGCTTCTTCAGAAAAGCTTCTTTAAGCTCATGTAGCATGACTTTGAAGTTTCTGACGTCTTGAACACTTAGCTTGGCCACATGCTTCTTGAATTGAGCCTTCTCATAATCAATCTTGTTCTTGAGCTCAGCGATGCGCTGAGCGAGAGCTAGCTCAGAAGCAATGGTGCCATTGAAGGCGACACTGAGGCCAATGGGAAGCTGCAAATCTTCAAAGCTGAGATTTGGGGTGTCGAACCACTCATCAATGAAGTTGTGGATGATTGCCACATCAAAGAGAGGCAAGTTGTCGAAGATTTCTGCTTCTTCCTTGCTCTTTATCAGCTGCTCAAGGGCATCATCAGCAAGATCTTCATCACTTGACAGATCAATGGGTTCTTCGCGCAGAATGGCGGCAGGAGTCAAGGCTTGATCAGTTGGTCTGACAAGTTGCTTTTTCTTCTCCGTTCTCTTGAAGACACGGGATTGATCTTCAGACTGCACACTGGCTTCAGGAGGTGCAGTGGCCAGTGGCTTCGCACGAGAAGTCTTCGGAGGTGCAGCTGATCTTGAAGCCTTTGGCTTCTTTTGCTTCTGCGGCTTTCGAGGAGGAGCTGGGGCTTCATCGGAGTCAGCATCATTTTCAGAATGATCTACTCTGGCACCTTGGACCACGATGTAGGTGATGAGGCCGTCAAGGTTGGAGAAGGGGACGATAACATTGGGATCAGCATCACGGGGAGCAAAGGGACCTGGGTTGAAGTCCAATCCCAATGACTTCTTGTTCTTCTAGGCCGAAGCCACAACAAACTGGAAGTTGCGCTTGAAGAGAGAGTCGTCACGACACCAGAGTAGTGAAGTGGGATCGGCGTTCTCGGGCTGTGGTCCACGGACCATGCAAGGATAGAAGCCTTGAGCAATGGCTTCAGCTCTATTCTTGGGTTGAAGGCCTCGATAGAGGATATCACCCCAAGGTCTCTTGATGGCATTCTTCTCTGCATATTCCTTCATCACAAACTTGTACTTGAACCATTCCTCAGCCCAATAGCGTCGAATCCATTGGATTCGTGTCTTTCTCTGATGATAATTCTCTGCGCTGTCATCAGGCAGATCTTTGGATGTTCCTTCTCTGCGCTGTCTGCCACCCTTCCTTGCTGATATTTCTGCAACCATGAACTTCAAACTGAATGGCTTCAATACATTCAATGGCTTCAAAGACTTACGCTTGCTGGTCAAGCAGGAACTGGCTTCGGGAGAATTTATATGATGCTGTAAGTATTCTGCAAACGGATGCAGACTATGAGAACCAAGGGATTCTCCCACGGACATGTACCTGTGACAGCATTAGATATGCGAGGGAAGGGGAAGAGGTCATATGCATTCTCAGAAGATTTTGAAGATAAATCAGTTTGAAGACATTGACCTCATGATGCGAAGATATTCACTTATATAGGTGAGCTGGTTCCAGATTTGTACCAATCCGTGAATAAGTACAAGTGAGGAATCAAAATAGACAGGAAATCTAAGTGAATTGACTAGGCAGTATGAGATGCAGACAGAATAGATCTAACATTGAATAGGCAGAAACCACTTTGGGTAAACAGGATGAATCTTGAAGATCAAAAGGGTGGTAAAAATAGAGTTATAATTACCGCATGAAGAACTGCTAGATGGGATGAATAGGAGACCGAGCAGTTCAGCCCACCGTGCCCTAACTTGGCGACGGAGGACACCTACGGCGACGGCGGAGAGGACGATGTCCGCGGCCAGCGTGAGGACGGCGTCGGAGAAGTCGCGGCAGCTAAGCGCTTCGTCGCCGGTGTCGTCGAGAGCTAGCGGTGGCGCTAGGGTTTTGACGGAGGTGGAGAGGTGGAAGAAGGATTTCTTTACCGCAGGGGACAAGTATTTATAAGTAGGTGAGCAACACAGCGCAATTACGCTGGTGCCCCTGGCGGTTCACATCTGAGGGGCACGTGGCAAGCATGCAACATACTCAGAGTTGTCCCACATTCCCACGCCCGCCAAGCATGTCGGAGAGTTGTTCCGGCTTCTCCGGATTTCAGCAATAAAGATAAGTCATTTAAAACAGATTTAATGTTTGTCTCTTTGCCTTCTGCTGACTAGGACGCAGAGAAGACATTCGACAGTTTCAATAGAATGCATATGATTTGGACAGATAGAGTTTGAGATAGGAAGCATAGAGAGGTTAGGGTCCGATCACATTCACTTAGTTCAAAAGATCCAATCTTTAAGTCATAGCTATAAGTGAATGCTGTAGAGGACAGAACACTAGTATATATATAATATCAGAAAGCAATCAAATCATCATAGTGTAGAAAATCATGAAGATAAATTGAAACTGAAGACAAACCAAATGCAAAGTCATTGCAATATAACGCCATGAGTGAAACACTTCAAACAGAGAAATTTGGTGGTGGCGTTACCCACCGTATAGGAAGTATTAGACCCAGACACGGCGCACAATTATCATGGCGCTCCGAAGTCAAATTCCATGTTAATGTATTCACACCCAGAGTGTAAATCTTCATTGATTGAAGATATACATTACTTTGTGTGTTGCACATCTAAGTCATTGACATGCATAAGTGTTAGGATGTGTGCCTGATCACAGGACATTAGAGGATTCCAAGATATTTAGCTCACACCGTAACTTGCAAAACCTTTTCTCATCCAAGGGCTTTGTGAAGATATCTGCCAGTTGCTCTTCAGTGTTGACGTGAATGATATCGATATCTTTCTTCATAACATGATCTCTGAGAAAGTGATGACGAATTTCAATGTGCTTTGTCTTCGAGTGCTGGACTGGATTGTTGGCTATCTTGATGGCACTTTCATTGTCGCAGAAGAGAGGTACTTGTTTCAGGTTGATGCCATAATCCTTGAGAGTTTGCTTCATCCATAGAAGCTGAGCACAACAGGATCCAGCAGCAATGTATTCAGATTCAGCAGTTGAGAGTGATACACAGTTCTGCTTCTTTGAAGACCAACGGACAAGTGACCGACCAAGAAAATGACATGTGCCTGATGTAGACTTGCGATCCACCTTGTCACCAGCATAATCAGCATCCGAGAATCCAACCAAATCAAATTTTGAGCCCTTGGGATACCATAATCCGAGTGTTGGGGTGTAAGCCAAATATCGAAGAATTCGCTTCACAGCTAAGTGATGCGATTCCTTTGGTGCCGCTTGGAATGGAGCACACATGCAAACACTAAGCATAATATCTGGCCTAGATGCACATAGATAAAGCAAAGAACCAATCATGGAGCGGTATACCTTTTGATCGAACTCTTTACCATTGTCGTCGGGACCAAGATGGTGTTTGGCTGGCATTGGCGTCGTGTAACCTTTGTAGTCTTCCATTCCAAACTTATTCAGACAATCTTTGAGGCATTTTTCTTGAGATATGAAGATGCCATTTCTTTGCTGACGAATTTGAATTCCAAGGAAGAATTTCAGCTCACCCATCATGGACATTTGATATTGCTCTTGCATCATGTACCCAAACTCATCACTATACTTCTGGTTGGTGCAGCCGAAGATTATGTCATCCACATATATTTGGCACACAAATAGTTCGCCATCATATGACTTCGTGAAGAGTGTGGGATCGAGGGATCCAGGTTTGAAGCCATTGCTCTTCAGGAAGTCTTTGATTGTATCATATCATGAAATTGGTGATGGAGGATGGTTGATGATGACAACGGCGATGAATCCCCCTCTCCGGAGCCCCGAACGGACTCCAGATCAGCCCTTCCGAGAGAGATTAGGGCTTGGCAGCGGTCCGTATCGTAAAACGCAATGAAACTTTCTCTCTAGTTTTTTTCTCCGCGAAACGGAATATATGGAGTTGGAGTTGAGGTCGGTGAAGCCTCAGGGGGCCCACAAGACAGGGGGCGCGCCCAGGGGGGTGGGCGCGCCCCCCACCCTTGTGGACAAGGTGTGGGCCCCCTGGTCTTGATTCTTTTGCCAGTATTTTTTATATTTTCCAAAACGTGCCTCCGTGGATTTTCAGGACTTTTTGAGAACTTTTGTTTTCTACACATAAAACAACATCACGGCAGTTTTGCTAAAAACAGCATCAGTCTAGGTTAGTTTCATTCAAATCATGCAAGTTAGAGTCCAAAACAAGGGCAAAAGTGTTTGGAAAAGTAGATACGTTGGAGACGTATCACGCCCCCACTCTTTTGACCTCATGGCGGGCCACGCTCGCTCAATCTCTCTCTCTCTGTCTCTCTCTTTCTCTCTCTCTCTCCCTCTCTCTCTCTATCTCTCTCTCTCTCTCTCTCTCTTTATTTCTTGATTGACCTCGCTCTTTCTCGGACAAAAACGATATATCACCATGTATATGAGCCCAATTCGACCTATTCACATTGTATACTCTCTCACACACATTGTCTATCTAGGTCACTCTCTCCAACCCGTCTCACTCTTTCGATCGCACGACGACCCTATGTGATCGATTGACCTTGCTTCCTCCCATGCAAAAAATATATCTACACATCTGTGACTGGATCATCTCTCAAGCTCTATCTTACAGCCCTCACCCTTGCCAAAAGCTTAGTCGGACAATATCTCTCCAGAGCATATATATCTGTTCAATGAATGTCGGACCATACTCACTTTGTCTCTCTATCTATATGTCTCTCGATTGACCTTGCTTTCTCATGCCGTATCTTCCACACATTGAAGCTACCTCTCCATCCCTCACAAAGCCGGAGCTATTTACATTGCGAGGGGCACTCCAACCTTGGATTAATTTGTGTAGGCATTTATTCCGGTTGGTTTAGATTATATTTTCGTAGCATTCGGCCCACACCTACTCCAAACACCGTTGCAACCCCCGCACCTCCCCTAGTTGATTTACCTCTCGCTCGGTCATCGCTTTCTCGCACGTCCTTTCTCGCCTTCAGCGTCGCACCATGGTATCATTGCAAAAAACTCCGTTGTTCTCTTTAATTATTATAAATAAGTACAAAACTACACACTGATAGTCCACTTGGAATGGAACAAATTTCGACCCACAAATTAAAGTGCTACAAACTACACACCGAGGGGCCCACATGTCATGAAACAAATTTGGACCCATATACAAATTTAAAAATAAAGGACAAGGATCGAACATGCGATCAAGGCCTTCAAGCCGCACGTCAATAGGCAACATACGTAGAACAGCAATGTTTGTTGTACCCCCCTTTGTTCACATAATGTTTCTATATTACCACAACCTATTTAATGGATAACATGTAATTTTATTTTTAGTACTATTCTCTTTCACTTACTGGTGGATTCTATGTGTATTCTCTCTCTCTTTCTCTCTCTCTCTCTCTCTCTCTCTCTCTCTCTCTCTCTCCTCCCCTTATGCGTTTAGACGCACGGGCAAACACGAAGAACTCCCGGGCGATGTTGCCGTTGACCATATATGGACGTGTTCACAAGTTACAGCACCAGTTTCATGTACTAGCAGCACTAGTCAGTGTATAGGTGCAATGCACGTTAATTTGGAAGTATATTAAGTGCATGCGGATATTAAGTAGAATATTATGTGCGTGTTATTATGTGATTAGCACTATTTTTGGCATGAAATTAACTGCACGCTAAACGTGTTGAGCGCTCGACATTGAAGCAGTCTAGGTCATTGGATGACAACGAATATATGTGGCTTGATAAACTTTTATATTTAATTTGATACGGCTCTAGCAGAAAATTCAATCGATCAAACCATAGATTTCGTTCAGTCTGACTCCGAATTTAAATTATACGATGATCGATCTAAAATAAACGGAAATGATAAACGTTCGGATTTTAAGCATGGCAATACGAACGTTTTTCATGGCAAATTTAGATTACGCGGCGGGGGCGTCTTGCGGTGGGAAACGGCTCCTCTGTCGTGCTCTGTGTGTCATCGGACCACTGACTGACGACGACGGTGGCGTCTTGCGCCATTGTTGGTGTAATCATGGACGTTGGCCTAGCTTCAAGGAAGGCCAAAATGTTCTGGACTTTGGAGCGAGTCAACTGGCGGGAGGAGGCGACTGGCGTTGGTGCAAGGAAGCGGTCGACGGCGCCCATCCATGCCGTTGAGGGGGGCACTGGCACCCGAACGGGGACAGGCGCTGTCAATAGCGTGGTGGAGACATTCGTGTGCACGGGCACCAGCACGGGCGCACACGTCAGTGCACGCGCAGGCGCATGCGCTGGCAGGTGCATGGGCACCGGCACGGGCGTGCGCATCAGTGCACATGTAGGCGCGTGCACTGGCAGGTGCACGGGCGCGTGAAAGTCGGCGGGGACCTCGTGGAACCCCGTGGCATCAAGCTCGGCGACAATGTGTGGCTCCCAGCCCATCAATTCCACGGGGATGGGCGCTGGCGCAGTCAGGGCGACGGGAGCCGGAATGGGAGCGGGGACAGGCGCGACGTCTTCCCGCTAGGCCAGTTCAAGCTCGTCCCAAAGCGCCTTATGTTCTTGAGACTCCGGCTGGGTGTTTTCCTCGGGATACTGGAAGACTAAGGGCAGACCATCGTGATGCGCCATGGCGTACGTTTAGGTCAAGCTGGTTGGAGGTAGACGACGGGAGAATCGGAGAGGAAGAGAGAAGATTGTAGCGATACCGAGTAGTGCGGGGTTGATTTTAAACTGCGGCGTCGGCGCCATTAAAAGTGGGAGCAGTTGGGACGAAGGTGGGCGGCGGAGCCTGGTCAAAGGGCTCGCCTCCCGGTGAGCCTGCACAGCGGTCTGCTCGCACGCCTCCCTGTCAGCCGGCACAGCGGTCTGCTCGCACGCCTCCCATCGAGTCACACGCTTGCTCGGACGGCACCTGCTGCTGAGAAGCGGGACTCATGGCGGCACGCAAACGCCCATGGTTTCAATAGTGAAAGCGTTTGCCTTAACGTGACAGGTCTTTGTTCAAAATACATTGGCTCTTCATTTGTACAACTTGTCATAAGCAGCTTGTCTCAAATTGAAGAAAAAAATACGAAGTAATATTTGTGATATATCACGTGACCATGCTCAGTTTCAAGAATTTAAGGTCACTTTTGGATTTTCTGAAATTTAAGATCCAAGATTCGAAACAATATCATAACATGCATCATGCAATAAATTTTCAAGCCATACATTTGTCTTGTTGTATTTCTTAAGAAAGGATTTGGTCAAACATTTTTCTTAGTTTGACTTCAGTCAAGTTATATATGCAGAGAAAAAGGATAATCCCTCCATACCAGTGCATTACCTGATATATTAACTCAAGTACTAGGCACGAACAAACGGGCGCAATTCTGTGCTCATCATGGTGTAGTAGTAGTAGTAGTAGTACTAGGCAATGCAGTTGACGGGTGACCTTGGCGAGCGGCGACCGAGGGAATTGAACCTTGCTCGGCATGGTAGGTAATGTTGTCTAGTTACTAAAGCATCCCTCCGTTGTTCATCGGTAGTCATTATGGACCCGGGACATGAGGGGAATTTCCTAGGGCTGGAATTCTGGCCGCCAGATATTTCGACTCGAAATGCGGAGGCTCGACTGGTTGGGGTTGCCTAATGTGCGTACCACGCACCCCACTAGAAGGACACGAGCCCGTTTTTTTTAGGATCAACACGAGCCAAGGTCTGGCTGGTACGCCATTGGGTCCTACCATTCGAAAATACGAATGGAATATTTTAAATTGTTGAATGAATCTATGTGTATTACAATGCCCGTATTTTCCTTCCAAATACTAATCTCAACATGGTAATTGATTTATGACGAGTTCTTGAATTAGAGTGACTTTGTGATATAGTGATCTCAACGTGGATTTCACATTTCATGGTATCCCTACTAAGTTTTTCATTGCAAATTCAAATTTAAAAGATGAACAATATGGAGGTGAGAAAACTTTGTATGTATCAAGCATATGACTACACACACATGCACACACACACACACGCTCGCGCGCGAACACAACAACAATCCAATAAGTATAGTGCATCTATTTTTCCAAACCATGCATGTATGACACGAATTCAAAAATACTCCTTCTGTTCCTAAATATTAGTCTTTTAGAGATTTCAACAAGTGACTACATACGGAGCAAAATGAGTGGATCTACACTCTAAAATATGTCTATATACATACATCTCTAAAAAGACTAATATTTAGGAACGAAGGGGAGTAAAATGTAATGCATGCATGGTCCTCAATTCAATATTTAAAATGAACAGGAAACTGAAACATGAATATTAAGTCTAGTACTACAGTACATGCAAATGTTGTGTTTAGGCGGAGCTATGATTGTCGGGGGTCAACCCCTCGACCTTAGATAAAATTGTGAAGCTCTATTTAGGGTTGTTTAGATTATATTTGTCCCCACCCTCCCAAACATCGATTGGTTGTGCACCCCCACCCCTCCTCCCCAGGAGAATATCATGTGCCCCCATACCTTAGATGCTATATGCCGATACAAGTTGCTTGGAGCTTGTAGATCTGAGATATATCTGCTCACATGATGTCTTAATATTTTTACAGGAAACCTTGATGAGTTTGAGAATTGCACACAATTTGTACAAAAACTACTCAGATGCCCTTGGATCCCATCTCCGACGACCTCGAAGCTCGTATCACTGTAGCTTCTAAGATGAAGGAGGACATCATATTCTCCTGTATGTAAGAATATCATGTGCTACCACACCTTAGATTCTTTGGTGATACAAGCTCTTCGGAGCCGTTGGATTTGTGACCCAACAACTCCTTGGTGGTTTGAATGGTTTTTTTGTAGAAAAGCCCCCAAAGAGTTCGGCCACTGCTTACAAGCACAAAGACTGCTCAGATGCCATTGGATCTCAGATGAAACAACCTCGAAGCTCGTATCACCGTAGCATCCAAGCTACGAGAGAACCTTATAATTTCTCGCACGGGAAAATATGAGGTGCTCCCGCACCGTAGATTCTATGGTGATACGACTTCACGGAGATCTAATGGCCCATAGTAGGATGTTTGAATGTTTTTGCAATATACGACTGAGAGAGTTTGGGAACTGCGCAGAAAGTACAAGTACTACGCATGTGTCATCTGATCACTGATCATACGACCTAGATGCTCATATCACCGTAGCGGGTAATTAAGCTACGGGGAGCACCTAATATGAGCAACGGGGAGCCGTTGGATCCAAGATGCAGCGGCACACACAAGGCCTGAATGTTTTATTTGCAAAAAAACTTTGGAGAGTTTGGAAATTGCGCATAATTACAAAGACTACTCCCAAGCCATAGGATCTCACTTCCAACGATGTAAAAACTCGTATCACCATAGCATCTAAGCTGCGGGGTGGATGTGATATTCTATGCCGCTGTCATTTTTGTTCATAAACTTGCAAAATACGTGTAACTCATGTCGTTACTTGTCTAACCGCGCAAAGTGTTTGTTCAAAAAAACCATCCTACACTAAAATATCGGAACAACACATGGGGTTCCCACTTGTCATTAATCAAATTTGGACCTAAAACTAACAAATCTGAAAGACGAGATTCGAACTAGAAACCTGGACTACAAAGCGTAAGTCGATAGCCTGAAACAACAACGGATGTTGGCTTTGTCCCATAACTTGATTTTATACAGTATTACGTTGAGTAGAGTAGAGGGAGTGCCTCGTCAACACGTGCATGACCATTGACTCACTTACTGGTGAGTCCCAGGTCTGCGATCTCTCTCTCTCCTCTCCATCGTCTAACCTCTGCACGGGCACACACGAAAAGCGGCGCTAGCTTGACGTGGTGTTATTATAACAAATAAAAGCTTGGAAAATAGAAGAATCGCCTAGAACAAGAGACGTTGTGGCTGGTCGAGACGGAGCTAACCACACCTATCCTCTGTGCCACGTTAGCATGATGAAGCTCTGTGGCTAGTAGGGTGTTTTCAACCGACTGGCTGGGTCCTGAGGTCGAACCATAGGTACTACATCTGATATAGTATATTTTTACAAGCACATTTTCCCTCCGTGCCGAGACGTGGCACACCCTACCATGCGGTTTCGGGGTCCTCCCGGGTGGTGCACGCATATATTCTCCCTAACGTGGGACGCCCTACCGCACGTTTTCTGGGTCCTCCTCGGTCGTAGCGCCAAAGCAAGTAAATGAGTCATCAAATCACGAAATACCACCTTTCCCGCCAAGTACATCAGTGAAGCATGGTGGCTAGCTAGTTGGGCTAGTTCGACCAATTAGCTAGGCCGCCGCCACATTTGTTTTTTCACCCCTTTTTCACCCCTTTTTTTATCTACTTGCGAGCAGGTAAATTTAAATATCCACCGCGCATTGCTCTGGTGTTTGGGTGTGGTAGGATTTTTAATTTTTTGATTGACGGGAGCAAGCGCGGCAGGATTTTCAATTTTTTGATTGACGGGAGCAGGCCCGGCAGCAATTAGTCACGATGACTCCACCTGTAAAACCCACTGCTCCCTGATGTGAGAAGTCATCGACTGGTGTTTTACCATGGTGAAAACCAAAAGATTCCCCGCTCGTCGACTGGCTCCCTCCGCCTTCCCATAGATTGCATTGCCTTTCAGCCGTTTCGCCCCCTTTGCTTCCTCTCCCCATTGCTTCTACCTGGTGCCACGACGGCGCAGCAGATCACGGAGTCCGAGGTGAGGCGCCTGACACGGGAGCTCCATGCCAAGGATGCGGAGCTCAGGGCCAAGGACGTGGAGCTCCGTGAGCTCAAGGAGGAGAGGAGTGCCATGCTCCTCCGTTATGTGAGGGAGTTCACTGAGCTTCAAAAGTGGCAGGCGTCCACCATAAAGATGCTCGAGGCGTCGGCAGTGTTGTTGCAGAAAGCGGGAGATACGATAGGCTGTCAGGGGAGCTGGCTGGAGCGCGAGCGGGCCAATCGTGATGAGGTCCAGGATCGCCTCAGCCACTTGGTGAACCAAGTTGCCACGCACGTGTTGCGGCTGCGCGATGCCTACCGTCATGCCAGCGCGACCATGCCGGCCATCGGGCTAAACCCGTTCGACCACCCGGTCAACTTCAACGAGCTGCGGCTTCCTGACCTGGTCTCCTTCTTCACCTATATCTCCGAGGAGCTGATCCATCTCCACGTGATGGTGGGGGCGGAGCTGGACAAGGAGGGGTTGCGGGCTGCCGTCGCCGTTGCCGGGCGAATCCTTTTAGGGCTTCGTCACCAGAATCCATTCGTGCCATTGGACGTCGTCTTTGACGAGCTGGCTCACATCGACCGGGAGCGGGATCTATGGGCGGTTGCACCCTGCATCACCAGCATCGTGCGCCTCGAGAAGCAGAGGGACTTCGGTGGTGTTTAGGCGCCCTCTGCATGGGCATGTCCATGTCTCGGCGCAACATGACCGTTGGATCAAACTCAGATGATGCAGATAAGTCACTGTAGCACAAAGCATGTGGGTGTGTTTGGTTGCATTCTCATCTCAATATAGTTGTTTCCTCTTCGTGTATTTGTGTTAACCTACTAGTGTGGACTCATGCACCCTTCATGCACTCTGCCAAAGACCCAAAAGTGGGTCGAGAAGGGAACTTTTGCTCCCATCCCGTGCACCCTTCATACACCCTGCTTAACACTATTCATGCTTCATATGGTTCATGTTTCGTGGAGTACTGTAGCATGATAACCCACAAGTATAGGGGATCGCAACAGTTTTTGAGGGTAGAGTATTCAACACAAATTTATTGATTCAACACAAGGGGAGCCAAAGAATATTCTCAAGTATTAGCAGTTGAGTTGTCAATTCAACCACACCTAGAAACCTTAATATCTGCAGCAAAGTATTTAGTAGCAAAGTAATATGGAAGTAACGGTAGCAGTGGCAAAAGTAACAGTAGCAGTTTTGTAGTAATTGTAACAACGACAACGGTAAAGTAACTAAGCAAAGATCAATATGTGAAAAGCTCGTAGGCATTGGATCAGTGATGGATAATTATATCGGATGTGATTCCTCATGCAATAGTTATAACATAGTGTGACACAGAACTAGCTCCAGTTCATCAACGTAATGTAGGCATGTATTCCGAATATAGTCATACGTGCTTATGGAAAAGAACTTGCATGACATCTTTTGTCCTACCCTCCCATGGCAGCGGGGTCCTATTGGAAACTAAGGGATATTAAGTCCTTCTTTTATAGAGTACCGGACCAAAGCAATAACATTTAGTGAATATATGAACTCCTCAAACTACGCTCATCACCGGGAGTGGTCCCGATTATTGTCACTTCGGGGTTGCCGGATCATAACACATAGTAGGTGACTATTGACTTGCAAGGTAGGATCAAGAACTCAGATATATTCATGAAAACATAATAGGTTCAGATCCAAAATCATGGCACTCGGGCCCTAGTGACAAGCATTAAGCATAGCAAAGTCATAGCAACATCAATCTTAGAACATAATGGATACTAGGGATCAGACCGTAACAAAACTAACTCGATTACATGGTAAATCTCATCCAACCCATCACCGTCCAGCAAGCCTACGATGGAATTACTCATGCACGGCGGTGAGCATCATGAAATTGGTGATGGAGGATGGTTGATGATGACGATGGCAACGGATTCCCCTCTCCGGAGCCCCGAACGGACTCCAGATCAGCCCTCCCGAGGGAGATTAGGGATTGGCGGCGGCTCTGTATCGTGAAACACGATGAATCCTTCTCTCTGATTTTTTTCTCCCCGAACGTGAATATATGGAGTTGGAGTTGAGGTCGGTGGAGCCTCAGGGCGCCCACGAGACAGGGGGGCGCGCCCCCACCCTCGTGCACAGGGTGTGGGCCCCCTGGTCTTGATTCTTTTGCCATTATTTTTTATTAATTCCAAAAGTATTCTCCGTGAAGTTTCAGGTCATTCTGAGAACTTTTATTTCTGCACAAAAATAACACCATGGCAATTCTGCTGAAAACAGCGTCAGTCCGGGTTAGTTCCATTCAAATCATGCAAGTTAGAGTCCAAGGGAAAAAGTGTTTGGAAAAGTAGATACGATGGAGATGTATCATAGCACCGTACTCTCCGCGATACTTCCCTCGCCGGCGTGGCGCGGGCCCGCACTAGGTTCTTGCCGAGGAGATGACGCGTCTTACGAAGGAACTCAGTGTGGTCGTCGTCCACCTCGGAGTCGTCCCACACGCCGGAGCGCACGGCAGGAGGTGCGGCGGCAGAGGAAGAGCTCATCACTGCGGGCGTGACGTGGTCCGGCGCGGCGGCGGCGAGAGGAAGAAGAAGCAAGAGGAAGCGAAGGGAGTGGGGAAGATGGGCACGCGTGCTTCGCCGCTCTCCCTCCCCCCGCCTACTTATAGGCTCGTGGGCTGAGAAGCCGATGGGGCGTACGTGGGATTAACTGCGCCCAGGACCCCACGCCCCCCACGATTTACCACACGAAGTTACTGCGCGCAGTTACAACATAGGAACCCCAACCGTCCGCACGGCCGCAACGGATCCGTTCGCGTGCCGAGGAGCGGTAGTGGCGGGTCCCGCCTGACGACCTGTCCCATCGTGCGCGTGGGTGGGAAGACTGACCCTGCCACGTGGCGCCTCGCGACGGGTCCGCAATGGGCGGCTGCCTGGAAGCTTATCAGGCACGCTGCCTGGATCCTGCAATGACTTTCAAACTCTTTAAGGGGCAAGACGGCCTTCTGCGAGTCCGGCTCCAGCTAGTCGGCCTAGAGGAGGACGGCGAGCAAAGCCCAGATTCCACCATCAGAAGGATGAAACTGTTGAGGCTCCTCGATATGTCACCATCGGCGCCTCACCAGCTTCGGGGACTACTGTCGGAGTAATGGGCCACGGGTAGGCTAACCCGAGCCCCTGAACCTTTCAAGACATCGGGGCAGGCTGCGCCGCTCAAGACCCCAAGATGAAGAGACGCTTTCTGAGAGTCGGCGGCAAGACCGCCGACTGCCCTTCACGGCCGAGTCCCAGGGGCGACTTCGAGATAAGCCGACTCCTAACTGGCGGCTTCCAGAGAAGCCGGCTATGGGGAGTCGGCCCACGACTCCGACCACCTCCTGCCTTCGCAATGACGGACGGGGCGGGGTACGCGCCGCGCGGCCCATCCCTGCCCCGTTTACGAAGGACAGGCATGGCCACAGTGCGTCGTACCAACGGAGATCTCCATCCGGCGTGGCACTGTTGCCATGCCAGCCCTGACATCAGCCCCCGTGGGCGGAGCCCTGTGCCCACGACGGCCTGTCTGTACGACCCAGAGACGGCGGGTCCCACCAGTCGGCGGGAGTACAGAAGACGGCGTGAGCGCCACAAGACGGACCCATTGGGAGTCGGCCCCCAGGAGTCGGCTGGCCCCTCCAACGGGCCCCACATGCCATTAACCAGACAAGACGGGGAATGGCGACAGTGATCGCCTGACAGGCGGCGGCACTGTTGCTATGACCCCATCACCAAGCCAGCGTCATTAGAAGTGTGGCTACAGTAATCCGCAGCCGGCAACACCCGCGAGCGGTGGACACGGCCTGTCGGCTCTGTACCGGGCCAGTCGGCGGGCCCCACCAGTCGGCAGAGAAGATGGCGGCCTGAGAGACAGACGGTTGGGACCCGCACCCAGCCGGATTACCATTGTACCCCTGGGGGGTAGGCCTATATAAACCCCCTAGGGCACCCATGCAAAGGGTTCGAATCCATTTAGCACTAGACTAGATCATATAGGAAGGAGGGAGCTAGCCTTGCCTTCTCCTACCTCCAGGAAACAACTCAAGGAGCAACCTTGTACCCACTTTTGCCATAGTGATCATGCGGAGACCCCGCAGAGCAGCAGTAGGGGTGTTATCTCCACGGAGAGCCCTGAAGCTGGGTAAGATCCGTCGGCGTGCATGTCTCCGCCTCATCCCGTTTCCAGGCACCGGCGACGTTCTACTCGCCCCCACCATGATAAGCCATCCCTTGGCATATGTCGCACCCAACCCCCGACATTTGGATTGCTATATTTGGATAAAAGGTACTACTAGTACGATGGTCAACACTGACATGAAGGAGGAAGTTGTTTCTAGATTTGGATCGGGAATACATTGTGTTCTCATATTATTATTCCTGCAGCGCATTATTTGCTCTGCGAGAACACATGTACTCAAGATGCTCGGCCTTGCCATAACTGAATTCACCAGTTTAATGGTCACGGTGAAGACAAGCCATGGATATAAGTTCCGAGTTGGGTTCATGAACCAAGAAGATCGCTGCTTTTTATGGCCGAACTTGGATAAACTTTCTCAAGTGTTACAGACTAAAAGTTGGCGCACGAATGTTGATGGAAATAGCAGAACCTGGTCTCATCTTCACTACAATCTTCCACCCGACGTTGTTCCAATTGTTCATCCATGTTAGTTTTGTATCTGGTTCTTGCTTGTTGCCTCAATTACTTCTTAATCCACCTATTCTGTCTAACTAATCACAATTTAACTTTAGAAGTAGCAACGAATCTCTCACGAAGATGCTACTTCTAACTAATATTTTCTTATAATTGGTGGCACGTGTAGGTTTTTTCAGAGTTAAGCAGGCTGCTTGTTTGCTATTCTGTAAGAATTCGGCTGTTACTAATGGCACTGAATTTGACTGGGACGACATCCACAAGTTCGTACACTTTATTGGTCGTCTTGAGGTCCTTGTGGGGAGTTTCAATGGTGGAAGGCCACGTGGGATATGTGTGCCACTGCTGCACTCATTGAACAGGTCCAACTGTGTCGAGAAACTTATGGTACAAGCTGTTTTCTGTTATATATGTTGTTCATAAACTATTGCTTATACACAGTTTTACAGTTGTGATCTTCTGGAAGTAGGAACTGCCGAGTTCTATTGTTCCTATACAGATGCCTGACCATGGTCGGGTCAGACTTGCGCTTGGTCACAACATGATGTTTATGTCGACCTACTCCATTCCCCTTGGAGGTGAAAAGATACTTATCCATGTGTGGTCTCAAATAATGAAGGCCCGTCCACCTTGGAGAATAGGACAGAAGATTATGTTCCTGCTTTTCCATGGCTCTAAAGCGAACATCCTATTTATTGACCACATTGCGAGATGAATCCGCTTTCAGAAGGTTGTGGATGCACGAGGTGACACCTGGGCCTTGTCCTGGGGCTTGGCAGCCTCACCCTTGGTTAACTGTAGGCAAAGTAGGACTGTTCGAGGCGTGCTTTGTACGGTTGAACCTGTATAAGTACTCATACTGCTTTCAGCTATGGTTGGTAAGTGCCCCTGCTGGTTTCAGTTAAGGTTGTTAAGTACTCCTGCTGCTTTTACAGTCTGTTGTGTTTCTTTAGTCCTGTCTTCCTCCAGCCGCCAAAACCAAACCAGCGCCGGCGGGGCCGCTAGCTTCCGCCTCCCACGGCTGGCTGCGCCTGAGCGCACACATCGCCGCCCCACCGTCTCCTAAATCGTTAACTGATACATCTCCGTCATATCTATAATTTTGATTGTTCCATGCCAATATTCTACAACTTTCATATACTTTTGGCAACTTTTTATATTATTTTTGGGACTAACATATTGATCCAGTGCCCAGTGCCAGTTCCTGTTTGTTGCATGTTTTATGTTTCACAGAAAATCCATATCAAACGAAGTCCAAACGGGATAAAAACAAACGGAGAATATTTTTGGAATATTTGTGATATTTGGGAAGAAGAATCAACATGAGACGATGCCCGAGGGGGGGCACGAGGCAGGGGGTGTGCTCCTGACACTCGTGGGCACCCTGTAAGGCGGTTGATGCTCTTCTTTTTCCACAAGAAATCTAATTTTTGGAAAAAAAATTGTGGTGAAGGTTTCTATCCAATCGGAGTTACGGATCTCCGGATATATAAGAAATGGTGAAAGGGCAGAATGCCAGAACGCTGAAACGGAGAGAGACAGAGAGACAGATCCAATCTCGGAGGGGCTCTCGCCCCTCCCACACCATGGAGACCATGGACCTGAGAGGAAAGCCTTCTCCCATCTAGGGAGAAGGTCAAGGAAGAAGAAGAAGAAGGGGGGCTCTCTCCCCCTCGCTTCCGATGTCGCCGGAACACCGTCGGGGCCATCATCATCACCGCAATCTACACCAACACCTTCGTCATCTTCACCAACATCTCCATCATCTTTCCCCCATCTATATTCAGCGGTCCACTCTCCCGCAACCCGTTGTACCCTCTACTTGAACATGGTGCTTTATGCTTCGTATTATTATCCAATGATGTGTTGCCATCTTATGATGTCTGAGTAGATTTTCGTTGTCATTTCGGTAATTGATGAATTGCTATGATTGGTTTAATTTTCTTGTGGTTATGTTGTTGTCCTATGGTGCTCTCCGTGTCTCGCAAGCGTGAGGGATTCCCGCTGTAGGGTGTTGCAATATGTTCATGGTTTGCTTATTGTCTGCGTTGCGTGAGTGACTGAAACACAAACACGGATAAGTGGGTCATGGCGTATGGGAATAAAGAGGACTTGATACTTTAATGCTATGGTTGGGTTTTACCTTAATGATCCTTAGTAGTTGCGGATGCTTGCTAGAGTTCTGTCGGAGTAATGGGCCATGGGTAGGCTGACCCGGGACCCTTGATCTTTCAAGACATCGGGGCAGGCCGCGCCCCTTCAGCTGAGTCTCACCTGGCGACCTCCAGAGAGGCCGAGTCCCAGCTGGCGGTCTCCAGAGAAGCCGAGTTCCCGATGACGACTCCAGGGCAAGCCGACTCCAAGGCAAGCCGACTCCAAGCTGGCGACCTCCAGAAAGGCCGACTATGGGAGTCGGCCCATAACGCCACGCGACGCCCGATGCGGAGTACGGTCACGACGAGGCCGTCCCTCCCTGCCTACGAGGGGCTGGCATGGCTACAGTGAGCCGTATCACCGGAAGATCTCCGGCGAGGCGCGGCACTGTTGCCATGCCTGCCCTCACCTCAGCCACAGTGCGCGACACACTACGCCCACGACGTCAACCTGTACGGCCCCGAAGACTGTGGGGCCGCCTGTCACTGGGTGGACCAAAGGCGGCCAGAGCGCCCGAAGACGGCCCTGTGGGAGTCGGCCTCCCCGGAGTCGGCCGCCTCCCCTCCAGGGCCCCACAAGCCATTAACCGGATTAGACGGGGAGTGGCGACAGTGATCGCCTGATAGACGGCGACACTGTTGCCACGACTCGATGACCAAGCATGCGTCATCAGGAGCACCGCACAGTGTCAAGCCTGTCCGCGGGACCCACCAGTCGGCGGGCCCCAGAAGCCGGCGGGAAGGACGGCGGCCTGAGAGACAGACGGCTAGGGCCCGCGCCCAGCCGGATTACCATTGTACCCCCGGGGGGTAGGCCTATATAAACCCCCCGGGGCACCCATGCAAAGGGTTCGGACCTTGATAGAGATAGACCACATAGCCCAGGGAGGAGAGAACTAGCCTTGCTCTCTCCTGCCTCCCGATACAGCTCTAGGAGCACCATTGTAGCACTTTCACTTGAGTGATCATGCGGAGACCCCGCAGAGCAGCAGTAGGGGTGTTATCTCCCCGGAGAGCCTAGAAGCTGGGTAAGATTCGCCGGCGTGCATGTCTACGCCTCATCCCGTTTCCAGGCACCGGCGACGTTCTACTCGCCCCCACCATGATAAGCCATCCTTTGGCATATGTCGCACCCAACCCCCGACATTTGGCGCCCACCATGGGGCGAGGTGCACCGTCGCCCGGAGATCTGTTCTAGACGGGAACCCTCTTCCTCCCTGGCGAGCGCAGCCATCCGGGCTCGCCAGATGGAGTCTGCGTCGATGCGCTGCGCGGCGCTGAAGCCGCCTGTGCGGCGAGCAGCCTCGCCGAACTTGTCGGCGAGGTGCGCCTCTCCGACGAGCCTGCATCCGACGCAGGCGCGGGTGGCCCCGAGAGCCTTCTCGCGGGCCTCCTCGACCAACTTCACGTCGCCGGCGAGCCTGCCGTAGACTTGGAGTCCGTAGGCTCCACTGACCCGATGCTGGTCGACTCTGACGCCGTGTCGCTTGACATTTTCCCCACCAACATGGTGATCTACGACGAGCCGCTTCCGTACGAGGAGAGCAGCGGAAGCGCCGTCACGGAGGTGCTCGTCATCAGCCACGGCGAGCACTCCGGTGAAGAAGCCCAGTACCAGCTAGCTGCGGCCCTGCAAGACCTTACCGCGCCCATTCCAGAGGACGCAGACGCCGAGACGCTGGAGACGCGCCGCCTTCAGATCATCGAAGGCGCCAAGAAGCTGGCAAGCATGAGGCGCTTGTCGGAGGCATACCAGCGCGAGATGGATCGCGCCGTAGGCGGCTCGCCGGCTCCAACTGGGCCGAGCCGTCTAGGTGCGGTCCGGCAACGCGGCGTGGCCATCGCCGACTTGCTCGGGGCAAAACGCCCCGTGTACGCCACCCCAGCGGAGAACATCCGCGCCGCCCAAGCGGCGACTGACGATGTGAAGAACTTCGAGGGTGAAGAGCGCCGTGTGATGACGGAGCGAGTCCAGCAGCTCCTTGACGCGGTTGCTGCGCAAAACGCGGCCGGCGGCCGCGCAGATGCGCTGCAGCAGCCGAACGACAACTTGCCTCCCCGCCGAGATCAAGGCGCGACCTCTCGGACGCCGACTGGCGGAGTCTGCGGAAGGAAAGAGAAGGAGCCGGCTGTCAGTCACAGTCGGACTCACATCACCATCGAGCGCGACCAAGACGGCCGCCCGAGAGCAGTACAGCGGCAGGACGACTACCTGCCTCCCCCGCCCAGAAGAGAGCGGCGAATTTCCCCGCCGCCTGTTGAGCATCCGACTCTCGGAGGTCGCCTTGGCCGCCGAGAGGGAGTCGGAGAGAATGACGCCCGCCATCGGATCGACCGACTCCACCGATCCCTGGCGCTGGAAGAGGAAGACGAGCTGGGTCCGCCATGCTTCGGGCCCCACATCAGAGACGAGCCCTTCCCCAAAGGGTTCACGCTCCCCGAGACACACCCAAGTACACCGGCTCCGTGAAGCCTGAGGACTGGCTGATAGACTACTCCACAGCCGTCAGCATAGCGAACGGCAACAAGCGAGTTGCCGTGAAGTACGTTCCTCTCATGCTCCAGGGCACGGCCCGGACATGGTTGAACAGCCTGAAGCCCCGCAGCATCAACAGCTGGGTCG
Source organism: Triticum aestivum (assembly GCF_018294505.1). Taxonomy (NCBI): domain Eukaryota; kingdom Viridiplantae; phylum Streptophyta; class Magnoliopsida; order Poales; family Poaceae; genus Triticum; species Triticum aestivum. The sequence goes on along the minus strand of NC_057810.1, from coordinate 180,201,966 downwards.
ACTTCACTGAAGCCTTCATCCGCAACTTCACGAGCACGTACAAGCGACCTCCCAAGCCGCGCCAGCTCTCCTTGTGCGTGCAAGGCCCTGATGAATCAACACGCGACTACCTCACGCGCTGGGGCGAGCTTCGAAACTCCTGCGAGGGCGTGCACGAGGTGCAGGCTATCGAGTACTTCACTGCCGGGTGCCGAGAGGGCACCCTCCTCAAGCACAGGCTCCTCTGCGACGAGCCAGAAACCCTCGACGAACTGCTAGTCATAGCAGACAAGTACGCCACGGCCGACTCGTCCATGAAGACGGAGATCCAAGTCAACGCGGCTGGCAAGGTGACCCCTCAGGCTCCCAGAACTCCGGCTGGAGACACCAGTCGGCGACAGCAACAGAACGACAACAAGCGCAAGGCCCCGCAGCCGACTTCCAACAGTCGGCAGGTCGCGGCGGTTGAAGATCAACAGCCGGAAGGGCAGCCTCCGGCCAAGCGGCAGAAGGGCGGCAAGTCCAATTGGTTGCCGGCTTTCTCCTATGAGCAGACTCTGGATGGTCCTTGCAAATTCCACAGCGGCGCGAAGCCGTCAAACCACACCACCAGAAAGTGCCATTGGCTCACCAGGATCGCCAAGGAAGACGGCCTTGCTCCACCGCCGCCTGCTGGACCGCCGCCTCCACCGCGGCTCGGCCAGTCGGCGCAGTACCAGACGAGTTCCCAGAAGAGCACGGAGCCTATGTAGTATTCATCAGTGTGGCAGATGACCGGCGCAGCAGGCGCCAACAGCAACAAGAAGTAAATGCAGTAGCAACAGATGCTCCAGAGTTCATGCATTGGTCCGAGAGGCCTATCAGTTGGAGTCGGCCGGATCACCCAGAGGTGATGCCGAGTCCGGGCTCCTATGCCCTGGTCCTAGGTGCTACCTTGGCCACTGATAGGCGGGCCGCCCGTTTTTCGAGAGTCCTGATAGACGGAGGCAGCAGCATCAACATCCTGTACAAGGACACCATGGAGAAGCTAGGAATCAAGCGAAGACAGCTGCAGAGCAGCCGGACCGTGTTCCATGGAATTGTACCCGGCCTCTCCTGCTCGCCGATCGGCAAGATCCTGATAGACGTCCTCTTCGGAGACAAAGATCATTTCCGCCGAGAGCCGGTCTGGTTCGAGGTGGTGGACTTGGAGAGCCCGTACCACGCCCTGCTTGGCCGACCTGCCTTGGCCAAGTTCATGGAGGTTCCCCACTACGCCTACCTCAAGATGAAGATGCCGAGTTCCAAGGGGATTCTGACCGTAGCCGGCGACTACAAGAAGTCGTCCGCCTGCGCGGCCGAGAGCAGTCGGCTGGCCGAGTCCCTGGTGATCGCGGCCGAGAAGCGGCTCCTTGACCGAGTCGTGGCGATGGCCGGAAAGCAGCCAGAGATGTCGCCCGACCCCAAGGAGTCGGAGGCAGAAGGATCATTCAAGCCGGCCAAAGAGACCAAGAAGATACCCTTGGACCCGGAGCACCCAGAGAGATACGCTGTCATGGGCACGGGCCTTGACAGCAAATAGGAAAGCGAGCTCATCGATTTCCTCCATGAGAATCGGGACATCTTCGCATGGTCCCCCAAAGACATGCCGGGTGTACCGACGGAATTCGCCGAGCACAAGCTACACGTCAGGCCAGATATGAAACCCGTCAGGCAGCCCTTGCACCGCCTGTCAGAAGAGAAAAGAAGAGTTGTTGGAGAAGAGATAGCCCGGCTCCTGGCAGCCGGCTTCATCATGGAAGTGTTTTTTCCAGAGTGGCTGGCAAACCCGGTTTTGGTGCTGAAGAAGAACAAGCAATGGCGGATGTGTATCGACTACACAAGCCTCAACAAAGCCTACCCTAAGGACCCGTTTGCTCTGCCAAGAATTGATCAGGTGATAGACTCCACAGCCGGATGCGAGCTGCTGAGTTTCCTAGACGCATATTCAGGATACCACCAGATCAAGCTGAACCCAGCGGACAGACTGAAGACCGCCTTCATCACGCCATTTGGAGCCTTCTGCTACCTGACAATGACGTTCGGCTTGAGGAATGCCGGCGCCACCTTTCAGCGTTGCATGCAGAAGTGCCTCCTCAAGCAACTCGGCAGGAATGCCCACGTCTATGTGGATGATGTGGTGGTAAAGACGGAGAAGCGTGGGACGCTGCTGGAAGACCTCAAGGAGACCTTTGAAAATCTGCGCCGATTCCAGATCAAGCTCAACCCTGAGAAGTGCGTTTTCGGAGTACCAGCCGGCCAGCTCCTTGGCTTCCTGGTCTCCGAACGCGGCATAGAGTGCAACCCCGTGAAGATCAAGGCCATCGAGAGAATGGAGGTACCCAGCCGACTGTTGGATGTGCAGAAGTTCACCGGCTGCCTGGCGTCGATCAGCCGATTTATCAGTCGGCTGGGCGACAAAGCTCTGCCCTTGTATCAATTGATGAAGAAGACCACCTTTTTGAGTGGAACCACAAGGCGGATGAGGCATTTCTCCAACTGAAGAAGATGTTGACTACTCCCCCTGTGTTGGCGGCTCCGACTCCCAAAGAGCCCATGCTCTTGTACATCGCCGCCACCAGCCGAGTAGTCAGCACAGTCATCGTAGTCGAGCGCAAGGAGGAAGGCAAGGCGCTCCCTGTCCAGAGACCGGTATATTACCTGAGCGAGGTACTGTCGACCTCCAAGCAGAACTACCCTCACTACCAGAAGATGTGCTACGGCGTGCATTTTGCCGCCAAGAAGCTGAAGCCCTACTTTCAAGAGCATCCAATCACTGTGGTTTGCACCGCTCCACTCGCCGAGATCATTGGAAGCCGAGACGCCTCCGGCCGAGTAGCCAAATGGGCTATAGATCTGGCTCCTTACACCATCTACTACCAGCCCCGCACCGCCATCAAGTCGCAGGCGCTGGCCGACTTCCTCGTCGACTGGGCCGAGACCCAGTACCTGCCGCCAGCGCCTGACTCCACCCATTGGCGGATGCATTTCGATGGCTCCAAGATGCGCACCGGCCTGGGAGCCGGCGTCGTCCTCACCTCCCCTAAGGGCGACAAGCTCAAGTATGTGCTGCAGATCCACTTCGCCGCCTCCAACAACGTTGCCGAATATGAGGCGCTCATTCATGGGCTCCGGCTTGCCAAAGAACTCGGCATTCGCCGGATCCTGTGCTATGGCGACTCCGACTTGGTGGTTCAGCAATCATCCGGCGACTGGGACGCCAAAGACGCAAACATGGCGAGCTACCGCTTCCTGGTGCAGCAACTCAGCGGATACTTCGAGGGGTGCTAATTCCTTCACGTGCCAAGAAATGATAACGATCAAGCAGATGCTTTGGCACGAGTCGGCTCCACTCGCCAAGCAATATCTTCCGGCGTCGCCCTTCAGCGCCTCCTCAAGCCGTCTATCAAGCCTTCACCAGAGTCAGACTCCATCTTTGTGCCGGCTCCTCCAGAAGTAGTCGGATCCGACTCCAAAGCCCCAGCAGACAACCTCAAGAAAACCACAGTTGAAACCGGCCCGGGGACTTCAGAACCCGGCCCGGGGACTGTGCCAACCGGCCCGGGAACTTCAAAACCCGGCCCGGGGACTTCAGAACCCGGCCTGGGGACTGTGCCAACCGGCCCGGGAACTTCAAAACCCGGCCCGGGAACTATGCCAGTCGGCCCGGGGACTTCCGAGCTCGGCCCAGGAACTGCGCCAGTCGGCCCAAAGACTCCGTCAATCCAGCAAACGGCCGCAGACTCCAGCCCGCCGCCTCCCAGCCCGGCCACCCTTTTCCAAGTCGCCGTGGTAGCCGTTGAAGAGATAGCAGCACCTTCATGGGCACAGCCCATCCTCAAATTTCTAGTAAACAGAGAGCTGCCGACAGATGAGATCCTGGCTCGGCAAGTGCAGCGCCGAGCGGCAGCATACGCCATAGTCAATAGAGAGCTAGTCAGGCGCAGTGTCACTGGTGTCTACCAGCGCTGCGTAGAATCAAAACAAGGCCAAGCAATTCTCAGAGACATCCATTAGGGCGAGTGCGGCCACCATGCGGCTTCAAGGGCACTCGTCGCCAAAGCCTTTCGGCACGGTTTCTTTTGGCCGACTGCCCTGGAAGAAGCTAAAGACCTAGTCCAAAAATGCAAGGGGTGCCAAATGTTCCGCTCCAAGCCACTTCAGCCAGCTTCCGCGCTGAAGACAATCCCCATCGCCTGGCCCTTCGCGGTTTGGGGCCTGGACATGGTAGGACCATTCAAGACGGCCCGAGGCGGCCTAACTCATCTGCTTGTCGCGGTGGACAAGTTCACCAAGTGGGTGGAAGCAAAGCCCATCAAGAAGTTGAACGGGCCGACTGCAGTAACCTTCATCGCCGACATTACGGTGCGGTACGGCATACCGCACAGCATCATCACCGACAACGGCACAAACTTTGCCAAGGGCGCCTTGGCCCGTTTCTGCGCGACGCAGGGCATCCGACTGGACTTAGCGTCCGTTGCCCATCCGCAGTCAAACGGCCAGGTGGAACGAGCAAATGGCCTCATCCTGTCCGGCATCAAGCCTCGACTGGTCGAACCACTCGAGCGTTCGGCCGGCTGTTGGGTCGAGGAGCTACCAGCCGTCCTCTGGAGTCTGCGCACGACTCCAAACAAGTCAACCGGCTTCACGCCTTTCTTCCTCGTCTACGGTGCCGAAGCCGTCATCCCGACGGATATAGAGTTCGACTCTCCACGAGTCGCCATGTACACCGAAGAGGAAGCTGAAGAAGCGCGCCAAGACGGTGTTGATCTGCTGGAAGAGGGCCGGCTGTTGGCACTCAGCCGGTCCAGCATCTACCAGCAGAGTCTGCGCCGATACTACAACCGCAAGGTCAAGCCGAGATCATTCCAAGAGGGCGACCTTGTGCTCCGGCTGATTCAGAGAACAGCCGGCCAGCACAAGTTGTCGGCACCTTGGGAGGGTCCCTTCATCATCAGCAAGGTGCTAGGGAACGATGCCTACTATCTGATTGACGCTCAGAAGCCTCGAGCACGCAAGAGGGACGACTCCGGCAAAGAAACAGAGCGCCCGTGGAACGCGAATCTTCTTCGAAGATTTTACAGTTGATGCAGTATGTATCGCACTACCCCCTTTGTATTAAAGTACTAAGACCTTAGGCCCCCCGAGATGAGCTCGGGGACTGCCTTTTTGTTATCTGTATGATAAGAATCACGCTTCCGAATATGCTACTCTTTTTATCATACTGTCTGGCACCGGGTCCGACTAGTCGGCCCGGAGACTGGCCATCTTGCGCTATGAAATGCTTCCTGCAGTCGGACAAGTAATGTGTTGCGCTCAAGCCGTCTCCTGTCGAAAGCCGCAGCTCGCAGAGCGACTGCTGGTAGGCAGAGAACAAGCAAGAACGAGCGCACACATGAAAAAATGGCTAAGGACCTAAAAGTTTACGCATAGCTCAAGCCGGCTACCAGCCTCCCTCCGCGGAGCCGACTCATGAGTAGTCGGCTCGCCGTCTTAGCTTTCATCAAAGACGGCCGACTCTTGGATAGTCGGCCTATCGCTTTCTAGCCGACTTGCTAAAGAAACTCTAAACGGCCAAGTACTTGCCTTCCCGAAGTAGCCAAGCACTTGACCTAGCGACAGTCCGCAGAGCGGCTGTCCAGCCGGCAAGGCGGCAACTAAGGGAAGACGGCAAAGGAAAAAGCCTAAGGAGCAATAAGCAAGGAAAGGCGGAAATCGGATAAATATTTACATAGGCCCTTGGCCGAATTTTCGAATAGAAATTCAGGATACACCCCGCGGGTGGAATTGTTCGAACCTAACAAGTCTTTCAAAAGATTACTAAAGGCAGATAAACAAAAGTGGAAAAGAGAAGTCTAGGAGGCGGCCTTCAGGGCCGGAGGGTCGGAGGTGACGGCGGTGTCGGGTGCTGGGGCAGCCGGCTCGGCGGTCTCAGCTTGGTCGCCTCCAGTGGCAGTCGCCTTGTCTCCATGCGGCTCGTTGCTGGAGGCACGATTGGGCTGAGGCTGGCCGCCTGCTCCGTCCTCTGGCGCCTCCTCCTCGCCTCCGTCCTCCGCCTCGTCCTCCTCCTCGGCGCTGGAGTCGATCACCTCTGCCGAGTCTTCGCCATACTCCGGGTTCATCCCGAACCAGTCCAGCGGCGCTTCCTCGCCGCCTTCAGCCCGCTCGGGCACGAAGACGTTGGTATCCGTGTACTCGGCGATGGCTGCCGCGCGCTCGACAAGGGCGCCCTCTACGGCCACCAGTTCGGCCTGGGCCTCTGACCGCAACGTGGCCAGGCGGTCCAGGTCTAGCCCCGGATACCACGCCTTGACGAACTCCAAGGCCCGGCGCGCTCCGGCCCGGGCCGAGGAGCCCTTCCAAGCCTCGAGACGGCCGGCGGCAACTTTCAGCCAGTCGGCGGTCCGACTGGCAGTGCGCAGAGCCGGCATGTCGGGCCACAGGGCGGCAACCGCCTAGGCGCCGGCACGTTGAAGCCGGCGCAGCAGCCGGTGAGCCGGACGAAGACGAGCTTCAATGCTCAGGAGCTGCTCGTCGATGGTTCGAGGGGCATTAGCGGCGATCTCCTCGCCTTTCGCCCTTCGCGCCTCCCGAGCAGCCTCGACGGCCAGAGGGACTGCCTGTGAATGACCAGGAAAGAAGTCTGCCAGAACAAAGAGAAGAAAGCCGAAAAATCAGAAGCCGGCCTGGCACATAGTCAGAAGCCCAAAGAAATAAAAAAAGACTTACCATCGACGATGTCCTCAATCTCGTGGTAGCCAGAGGTCAGCATCGCCTCCCTATCAGTCCAGGCGGAGCGCTCGATCTCGAACTCAGCCATGAGAGCGGCCTCCCGCAACTTGGCCTCGTCCTGCGCCTTCTGGAGCAGCTCCTTCTGCTCGGCCAGCTGCGTCGCCAGCAGGTCGCGCTCTTTGGCGAGCCTGCCGCACTCCTCCTCCTTGGCACGCCGAGCAGTGTTGGCCTCGCCCAGCTGCTCCTGAAGGGCGGTGTTTGCACCTAAAGAACGAAGAAAGAGACAAACGAGTCGTCAGTAAAGTAGATCGCCGGGAAGATCCGGCCCGACTGCTCAGCAGTTGGCCCGAATCTCGGGGACTACAGCCCGCGGGTGCGCCAGCGCGCCCCCGCAAAGAAGGAAGAAGAGAGCTCACCCCGGCTTTCCGCCAAGTCGGCGGTCCGCTTTTTCAACTCCTCGACATTGCGGTTGAAGGCCGTGGCGCGGAGGTTATGATACTCCTACAAAGAAACCAACAAAGGCAAAGTTAGTATTCGGAACTCGCCAGAGGGAGTTCCGAACCGCCTGCTTAGCAGCCGGCCCGGAACTCGGGGACTACACCCAGTGGGTGCGCTGGCAGGCCCCCATGGAGTAAAACAAGAATCAGAAAAGAGAAGGAAACTTACTCGGACAGATGTCCGCGCGGCCAGATGCGCCCTGTTGCACACTTGAAGGGCATCGCTTTCTGCGCGCAGCTTCGCCTGGACGTCCAGGAGCGCTTGGTTCAGCGGTCCGGTGCCGCCTCCGCACAACCACCCGGTGGGCGCGGCACTGGAGGCCTCGACGTCTAGACTTGCCGAGCTGGCGGTGCCGACTTCCCAAGCTCGCGGCGCCGAGGTCGTCTTCTCAAGCCGGCGGCGCACCGGCTCGGCGACTTGAAGGAGCAGCTGTGCCTCGGCTTTGTCCGCGATCGGCGGGTCCGACTGGCCCGCCGGCTGTTTGCCGTGTGGCCTCCCAGACGGTGGCGGAGGCGGTGGAGGCGGCGCGAGGGTGTCCGAGCCTGAAGCATCGCCGCCCTCCTCCACGAGGGGGTTCTCGGTGCCAACCTCTCCGGTCTGCCCCGTGAAATCCGGAGCCGGCGGCGCCGACGACAACGGAGGGACGAGCATCGCCGATCGGCGACGCGCGGCCTCCTCAGCACGTCGTGTCGCCGCGGCGGCGGCTTCAGCCTCCTCCAACTTCTTCTGAGTGTTGGCGGCCGCCTTCTCGGCCTGCACCTTCTCCAGGCAGTCGGCCTCCTCCTCGTCGCGCTTCTCCCGCGCGTTCCGCTCCGTCGCCTCCCGGAGGTCGGCGGCGGGGTCGACCCGCCAGGTATTGGCGGATGTCTCTGCCGACCCCATAACAGAGGGGACGGCGACTCTTTCGAGGGAGAGGGGGGCCCTGGAGAGGGGCAGAGGAAAAATCAAAGAAGACTCGAACAAGATCCAACAAAGAAAAATAAGAGAGCGGTAAGACTTACGCGGAAACTAGCGGCGGCCTTCTCACTTCCCTTCGGAAGCGGTTGGCCTTCGCGGCCGCCTCCTCCCGTTTTGTCGCGGCGGCCGCCCCCTTGAACTTCTTCGGCTTGCCACCGGGCGCACTCGGCCCGGCGTGACGCCTCTTCGCGCCGCCTTGGCCGGATTGGCCGGCCCTCGGCTGGTGGCGTGGGACGACTTCCACGTCGACGTCATCTTCGGGCCAGTCGGCGAAGGTGGCCGAGGGCCTGAAGCCGCCGTCTGCCCCTTCCCCGCCGCCTTCGGCATCGGTCTCCAAAGCCGCCGCCCCCAGGTCGGGGTCGTCAACATCGCTCTACGCGCGGTCTGGGGCATAGTCGCGGGGCTCTCGCGTGGCGCCGACTGCGGGCTCCATGAGGGGGTTCTGCCCAGAAGAGACCAAGAAGAATTAGAAGCCGGAGTCGGCCGCAAAGAAGACGAAACTACATAAAGATACGACTTACCACTAGAGGGGGGTTGTCGCGCGAGTACGGCTCCTTGCCGAACTGCTAGTCCTCCGTGAACTCGCAGTGCGCGATGTGGTTCACCAAGTTCGCCACCTCCCTGCGGGGCATCTCCTTGGTGCACAACCGACTCGGGTCGTGGCGGCCGCTCATCTGGCAGATGAGGTGAGGCTGGCCTTGGAGTGGGAGGACTCGGCGCGCCACGAAGGCGGCCAGAAGGTCAGATACGACGAGGCCCTCCGACTGCAGCAGGACTCGGAGTCGCGCTACGGAGGCGGCCCCGGAGGGAGTCAGCGACTTGGACCGGTGAGACCAACTGGGGAGCCTCCCAGTTAGGGGGGCCGGGTTGAAGGGCGGCAAGTTGACCCAGTCGCCATCGGTGGAGAGGTTCTTCACGTAGAAGTAGGAGCGCTGCCACAGCTTCACCGACTTTATCAGCGAGATGGGAGGAAAGGGGTTGTCGGCCGTCGTGCGCCACACCGCGACGTAGGTGCCGCACTGAGCCGGCGTGCCGGCGTCCTGTGTACCAAGCTTTGAAGAAAAGAATTCCCCCCACAACTCGAGGGTGGGGAGAACGCCGAGGAAGCCTTCGCACAGAGTGGCGAAGGCGGAGAGCAGCACCACCACATTTGGAGTAAGGTGGTGCGGTTGGAGGCTGTGGAACTCCAGGAACGAGCGGAAGAACCCGCTCGCCGACAGCCCCAGGCCGCGCATGAAGTGCGAGCGGAAGAAGACCCGCTCGCCCTCCTCCGGCGCGGGCCGGGTCTCTCCCGCCGGCGCGGGGCGGGCGCGCACGAGGTCCGCACTGGGAAGACGGCGGGTCCGGCATAGGAACTCGATATGTTCCGCCTCTACATCCGAACCATCCCGCACGCCGGAGCGCGTGGCGAGGGCTGCGGCAGAGGAAGAGCTCATCACCGTGGGGTGAGGCGCTCTTGCTCGCGGCGGAGGAAGAAGAAAAGGCAGGAGAGTGGGGGAGACGATGCGCGTGCGATGCCGCCCCGCCCCTCTCCGCCTATTTATAGCCCCGTCGGCTGAGGAGCCGAGGGGGCGGGCGTGGGATTAACTGCGCACGAAGCCCACGCCGCCCCACAATTTACCCCATGAAGTTACTGCACGCAGTAACGACGTGGGGGAGCCAACCGTTCGCGACCGCAGCGGATCCGTTCGGATGCCGAAGCGCGGTAGTGGCGGGCCCCGCCTGACGGCCCATCCCGTCGCGCGCGTGGGTGAGCAGACTATCCTCCCCACATGGCGCCGAGCGATAGGACCGCCTCGATGGCAGCAGGGAAGCGTATCCAATACGCCGCCTGATTTCCCGCCACGACTTACCAACAGCGACCCCTCGCTGAACAAATCCGATTTCAGCGAGTCGGCCCAAAGAAGACGACGGCCGAATCTCAGAGTCTGCGCCGGGAAGTTTGAAATTGTTGAAGCCCCACGAGGCGGCGTCCGCAGGGCTTCACCAGCTTCGGGGACTACTGTCGGAGTAATGGGCCACGGGTAGGCTGACCCGGGACCCTTGATCTTTCAAGACATCGGGGCAGGTCGCGCCCCTTCAGCCGAGTCTCAGCTGGCGACCTCCAGAGAGGCCGAGTCCCAGCTGGCGGTCTCCAGAGAAGCCGAGTTCCTGATGATGACTCCAGGGCAAGCTGACTCCAAGGCAAGCCGACTCCAAGCTGGCGACCTCCAGAAAGGCCGACTATGGGAGTCGGCCCATAACGCCACGCGACGCCCGATGCGGAGTACGGTCACGATGTGGCCGTCCCTCCCTGCCTACGAGGGGCTGGCATGGCTACAGTGAGCCGTATCACCGGAAGATCTCCGGCGAGGCGCGGCACTGTTGCCATGCCTGCCCTGACCTCAGCCATAGTGCGCGATGCACTGTGCCCATGATGTCAGCCTGTACGGCCCCGAAGACCGCGGGGCCGCCTGTCAGTGGGTGGACCAAAGGCGGCCAGAGCGCCCGAAGACGGCCCTGTGGGAGTTGGCCTCCCCGGAGTCGGCCGCCTCCCCTCCAGGGCCCCACAAGCCATTAACCGGATTAGACAGGGAGTGGCGACAGTGATCGCCTGATAGACGGCGACACTGTTGCCACGACTCGATGACCAAGCATGCGTCATCAGGAGCACCGCACAGTGTCAAGCCTGTCCGTGGGACCCACCAGTCGGCGGGCCCTAGAAGCTGGCGGGAAGGACGGCGGCCTGAGAGACAGACGGCTGGGGCCCGCGCCCAGCCGGATTACCATTGTACCCCCGGGGGGTAGGCGTATATAAACCCCCCGGGGCACCCATGCAAAGGGTTCGGAACTTGATAGAGATAGACACATAGCATAGGGAGGGGAGAACTAGCCTTGCTCTCTCCAGCCTCTTGATACAGCTCTAGGAGCACCGTTGTAACCACTTCACTTGAGTGATCATGCGGAGACCCCGCAGAGCAGCAGTAGGGGTGTTATCTCCCCGGAGAGCCCCGAAGCTGGGTAAGATTCGCCGGCGTGCACGTCTACGCCTCATCCCGTTTCCAGGCACCGGCGACGTTCTACTCGCCCCCACCATGATAAGCCATCTTTTGGCATATGTCGCACCCAACCCCCGACAAGTTCCAAACATAAGTGCATATGATCCAAGAATAGAAAGTATGTTACTTATGCCTCTCCCACATAAAACTTGCTATTGGTATAGTAAAGTATCCAATTGCTTAGGGACAATTCCGCAACTCCTACCACCACTTTTCCACACTCGCTATACTAACTTTATTGCTTCTTTAACTAAACAGACCCTAGTTTATATTTACGTGCTCTTTATATTCTTGCAAACCTATCCAACAACTCCTACAAAGCCCTTCTAGTTTCATACTTGTTCTAGGTAAAGTGAACGTTAAGCGTGCGTAGAGTTGTATCGGTGGTCGACAGAACTTGAGGGAATATTTGTTCTACCTTTAACTCCTCGTTGGGTTCGACACTCTTACTTATCGAAAGAGGCTACAATTGATCCCCTATACTTGTGGGTTATCAAGACCTTTTTCTGGCGCCGTTGCCGGGGAGTCATAGCGTAGGGTAAATATTCTCGTGTGTGCTTGTTTGCTTTATCACTAAGTAGTTTTTATTTTGTGTTCTTGTTTTCTATCTTTTGTTATGGGTAGGAAACGCAAAATACCAAAAAAAATTAGTTGTAACTACTACACCAATGGTTGAAGAGCCACTCAAAATCTATCACACTCCTGAAGCTTTTTACTTGGATCATCTTCGATCCCTATGTGCTTCTGCTGAAACCCCAACTAGCTTAGTTGAGGGCAAATCTTTAGATGAGCATGCTTGTTATGTGCGACACCCCATATCTAAAAAAGGGAAACTTTTACTGGATCAAATTCATCGTTTGCAATGCTATGCTTGGAATTTATGTGAAATATATGATGTTACTTGTTGTTCTGGAAACCCTAAGAAACACCTTCCCTACCAATGTGAGTTTAGTGATAATGGAATCGCATCTTCGTGTGATAAGGGTGTTTATAATTACTATGATGTTCAACAAACTGAAGAATTTGTTGCTTTTAAGGGTGCTTATGAAATTGCTTCTTTGATTGAAAAGTATGATGCTACTCTTTACAAATCTGAAAATTTTCCTATACTTAAATGTTGCTATGATAATTATGCTTCTAATGCCTATGTTAATCCATATATTGAGGACTCCTCCGCTGTCCAAGAAGATACTAATATTTTGCAGGACTCTATGGAAGAAGAAATTGATGAAACTGTGAGCTCATTGGATGAAAAAGATGATGAGGAGAGCTAAGAACAAAAGGAGGAAGAGCGGATTAGCTACCCGTGACCACCTTCTAATGAGAGTAACTCTTCAACTCATACATTGTTTAATTCCTCTTCGTGCTTACCGAAGGATGATTGCTATGATGATTGTTATGATCTTGTTGATTCTCTTGAAATGCCCCTTTTTGATGGGGCTTGCTATGCTTATGACCAAGATGCCAATATGAATGATGCTTATGGAGATGAACTTGCTATAGTTACTTATGTTGAACATGAAATTGTTGCTATTGCACCCACACATGATAGTCCTATTATCTTTTTGAATTCTCCCTACTACACTATATCAGAGAAGTTTGTGCTTATTAAGGATTATATTGATGGGTTGCGTTTTACTACTAGACATGATGATTTTGATAGATATAATATGCATGTGCTTGCTGCTCCTACTTGCAATTATTATGAGAGAGGAACTATATCTCCACCTCTCTATGTTTCCAATATGATAAAATTGCAAGAAACTGCTTATACTATGCATTGACCTTTCCTATGTGTGCATGAATTGTTCTTTTATGACATGTCAATGCATAGGAAGAGAGTTAGACTTTGTTCTTGCACGATATCTGTTACTTTGTGCTCACTACTAAATTACAAATCATTGTTAATTAAAATTGGCTTTGATATACCTTTGGATCCGGGTGGATTCATTACTTGAGCACTATATGCCTGGCTTAATGGCTTTAAAGAAAGCGCTGCCAGGGAGACAACCCGGAAGTTTTAGAGAGTCATTTATTTCTGTTGAGTGCTTTTATATAGTTTAAAAACAAAAAAATAAATAGGGGAACCCAAAACTTTTCAAAAAGGAAAGTGAAAGTGAGAAAGACAAGCATTATTGAAGTGGGGGAGCTCCTTGAACTTTGTTCATGCTCACGGAAACTTTGTGAATCTTAATTACAGAAACTTTTCATCAGAAATAATTATCCCCTTGTACAATTCCATTGTATTATAAAAATAATGTGATAAGGTTTGCCTTTAGGATGTTTACAATGCTTGTTGGTTTGTGTGGTGCAGGACATAAACTTTGGTTGTAGTGCGCGATTTTACATTTTTACTGGAACATCAGATGGTTATGAAACTTTTTGCACTGTCTTTCTATAAAAAAATTATTTTGCCTAATTTTGGTAGAATTTTTGGGGTACCATAAGTATGGTGAATGTTCAGATTGCTTCAGACTGTTCTGTTTTTGACAGATTCTGTTTTTGATGCATAGTTTACTTGTTTTGATGAAACTATCAATTCCTATCAGTGGATTAAGCCATGGAAAAGTTATATTACAGTAGCCACAATGCAAAAACAAATATCAATTGGTTTGCAACAGTACTTAGAGTAGTGATTTGCTTTATTATACTAATGGATCTTACCGAGTTTTTGTTGAAGTTTTGTGTGGATGAAGTGTTTGATCGAGGAGGTCTCGATATGAGGAAAAGGAGGAGAAGCAAGAGCTCAAGCTTGGGGATGCCCAAGGCGCCCCAAGTAAATATTCAAGGAGACTTAAGCATCTAAGCTTGGGGATGCCCCGGAAGGCATCCGCTCTTTCTTCAACAAGTATCGGTATGTTTTCGGATTCGTTTCATTCATGCGATATGTACAAATCTTGGAGCGTCTTTTGCATTTAGTTTTCACTTTTCTTTTATGCACCATGCTGGTATGAGATAGTCCATGGTTGATTTATAGAATGCTCATTGCACTTCACTTAAATCTTTTGAGTATGCCTTTATAGAATGCTTCATGTGCTTCACTTATATCATTTGAAGTTTGGATTGCATGTTTCTCTTCACATAGAAAACCGCCATTTGTAGAATGCTCTTTTGCTTCAATTATATTTGTTAGAGCATGGGCATATATCTTTTGTAGAAATAATTAAACTCTCTTGCTTCACTTATATCTATTTAGAGAGATGACAGAGATTGGTCATTCACATGGTTAGTCATAAAATCCTACATAAAACTTGTAGATCATTGAATATGATATGTTTGATTCCTAGCAATAGTTTTAAGATACAAAGGTGGTGATATTAGAGTCGTGTTGGTTGAGTAATTGTGAAATTGAGAAAATACTTGTGTTGAGGTTTGCAAGTTCCGTAGCATGCACGTATGGTAACTGTTGTGCGACAAATTTGAAGCATGGGGTGTTTCTTTGATTGTCTTCCTCATGAGTGGCGGTCGGGGATGAGAAATGGTATTTTCCTACCAATCTATCCCCCTAGGGGCATGCGTAGTAGTACCTTGCTTCGAAGGCTAATAAACTTTTGCAATAAGTATATGAGTTCTTTATGACTAATGTGAGTCCATGGATTATACGCGCTCTTACCCTTTCAGCATTGCTAGCCCCTTCGGTACCGTGCATTGCCCTTTCTCACCTCGAGAGTTGGTGAAAACTTCGCCGGTGCATCCAAACCCCGTGATATGATACGCTCTGTCACACATAAGCCTCCTTATATCTTCCTCAAAACAGCCACCATACCTACCTATCATGGCATTTCCATAGCCATTCCGAGATATATTGCCATGCAACTTCCATCATCATCATATACATGACTTGAGCATTTATTACCATATTGCTTTGCATGATCGTAAGATAGCTAGCATGATGTTTTCATGGCTTGTCTGTTTTTTGATGTCATTGCTAGGCTAGATCATTGCACATCCCAGTACACCGCAGGAGGCATTCATATAGAGCCATATCTTTGTTCTAGATATCGAGTTGTAATATTGAGTTGTAAGTAAATAAAGTGTGATGATCATCATTATTAGAGCATTGCCTGAGTGAGGAAAGTATGATGGAGACTATAATTCCCCCACAAGTCGAGATGAGACTCCGGACTTTATGAAAAATAAAAGAGGCCAAAGAAGCCCAAATAAAAAAAGAGGCCAAAGAAGCCCATCCAAAAAATGAGAGAAAAAGAGAGAAGGGGCAATGTTACTATCCTTTTACCACACTTGTGCTTCAGAGTAGCACCATGTTCTTCATATAGAGAGTCTCTTGAGTTATCACTTTCATATACTACTGGGAATTTTCATTATAGAACTTGGCTTTTATATTCCGATGATGGGCTTCCTCAAATGACCGAGGTCTTCATGAGCAAGCAAGTTGGATGCACACCCACTTAATTCCAGTTTGAGCTTTCATACACTTATAGCTCTTAGTGCATCCATTGGATGGCAATCCTTACTCCTCGCATTGACATCCATTGATGGGCATCTCCATAGCCCGTTGATTGCCGCGTCGATGTGATACTTTCTCCCTTTTTGTCTTCTCCACATAAACCTCCACCATCATATTCTATTCCACCTATAGTGCTATATCCATGGCTTGCGCTCATGTATTGAGTGAGGGTTGAAAAAGCTGAAGCGCGTTAAAAAGTATGAACCAATTGCTCGGCTTGCCATCGGGGTTGTGCATGACGGGAGCATTTTGTGTGACGAAAATGAAGCATGGCCAAACTATATGATTTTGTAGGGATAAGCTTTCTTTGGCTATGTTATTTTTATAAGACATGATTGCTTGGTTAGCATGCTTGAAGTATTATTGTCTTAATGTCAAATGATAGACTATTGCTTTGAATCACTCGTGTCTTAATATTCATGCCATGATTAGATATATGGTCAAGATTCTTCTAGGTAGCATTCCACATCAAAAATTATATTTTTATCATTTACCTACTCGAGGACGAGCAGGAATTAAGCTTGGGGATGCTGATACGTCTCTGTCATATCTATAATTTTTGATTGTTCCATGCCAATATTCTACAACTTTCATATACTTCTGGCAACTTTTTATATTATTTTTGGGAATAACATATTGATCCAGTGCCCAGTGTCAGTTCCTATTTGTTGCATGTTTTATGTTTTGTAGAAAACCCATATCAAAGAGAGTCCAAATGGGATAAAAATGTACGGATAATATTTTTGGAATATTTGTGATATTTGGGAAGAAGAATCAACGCGAGACGGTGCCCGAGGGGGCACGAGGCAGGGGGCGCGCCCCAGGGGGCAGGTGCGCCCCTAACCTTCGTGGGCACCCCGTAAGGCGGTTACTGCTCTTCTTTTGCCGCAAGAAAGCTAATTTTCGAAAAAAAATCATGGCGAAGGTTTCAATCCAATCGGAGTTACGGATCTCCGGATATATAAGCAATGGTGAAAGGGCATAATACCAGAAGGCAGAAACAGAGAGAGACAAAGAGACAGATCCAATCTCGGAGGGGCTCTCGCCCCTCAAACGCCATGGAGACCATGGACCAGAGGGGTGATACGTCTCCAACGTATCTATAATTTTTGATTGTTCCATGCTATTATATTTCCTGTTTTGGATGTTTATGCGCTTTACTTTACACTTTTATATCATTTTTGAGACTAACCTACTAACCGGAGGCCCAGCCCGAATGTTGTTCTTTTTTGCCTATTTCAGTGTTTCGAAGAAAAGGAATATCAAACGGAGTCCAAACGAGATGAAACCTTCGGGAGCAATATTTTTGGAAAAAACGCAACCCAGGAGACTTGAAGTGGACATCAAGCAGCGAACGAGGTGACCACGAGGGCCCCTCATGGGCCCCTCGTGGCTCCACCGACCTACTTCTTCCTCCTATATATACCCACGTACCCCAAGAACATCCAGGAGCACCATGAAAACCTAATTCCACCGTCGCAACCTTCTGTATCCGCGAGATCCCATCTTGGGCCTTCGTTGGTGCTCCACCGGAGGGGGAATCAACCATGGAGGGCCTCTACATCATCTCCAAGGCCTCTCCAATGAGTTGTGAGTAGTTTACCACAAACCTTTAGGTCCATATTTATTACCTAGATGGCTTGTTCTCTCTCTTTGAATCTCAATACCAAGTTCTCCTCGATCTTCTTGGAGATCTATTCTATGTAACTCTTTTTGCGTTGTGTTTGTCGAGATCCGATGAATTGTGGGTTTATCATAAAGTTTATCTGTGAGAAATAATTTAATCTTCTCTGAATTCTTTTATGTGTGATTGGTTATCTTTGCAAGTCTCTTTGAATTATCAGTTTGGTTTGGCCTACTAGATTGATCTTTCTTGCAATGGGAGAAGTGCTTAGCTTTGGGTTCAATCTTGCGGTGTCCTTTCCCAGTGACAGCAGGGGCAGCAAGGCACATATTGTATTGTTGCCATCGAGGATAAAAAGATCGGGTTTATATCATATTGCTTGAGTTTATCCTTCTACATCATGTCATCTTTCTTAATGCGTTACTCTGTTCTTATGAACTTAATACTCTAGATGCAGGCAGGAGTTGGTCGATGTGTGGAGTAATAATAGTAGATGCAGAATCGTTTTGATCTACTTGTTGCGGACGTGATGCCTATATACATGATCATGCCTAGATAATCTCATAACTATGCACTTTTCTATCAATAGGTCGACAGTAATTTGTTCACCCATCGTAATACTTATGCTATCTTGAGAGAAGCCACTAGTGAAACCTATGGTCCCCGGGTCTATTGTTTATCATATAAGTTTTCCATCTACTTTTATTTGCATCTTTTACTTTCCAATCTATATCATAAAAATACCAAAAATATTTATCTTATCTTATTATCTCTATCAGATCTCACTGTTGTAAGTTTCCGTGAAGGGATTGATAACCCCTTTATCATGTTGGTTGCGAGGTTCTGGTTTGTTTATGTAGGTACAAGGGACTTTTGAGGAGACTCCTACTAGATTGATACCTTGGTTCTCGACAACTGAGGGAAATACTTACGCTACTTTGCTGCATCACCCTTTCCTCTTAAAGGGAAAACCAACGCAGTGCTCAAGAGGTAGCAAGAAGGATTTCTGGCGCCGTTGCTAGGGAGTTCTTCGCTCAAGTCAAGACATACCAAGTACCCATCACAAAATAATCTCCCTCGCATTACATTATTTGTCATTTGCCTCTCGTTTTCCTCTCCCCCACTTCACCCTTGCCATTTTAGTCGCCATTCTTCTGTTCATCTTTTTGTTTGCTTTGATGTCTTACTTGGCTCGTTTGCCCGTTTGGTTGGAATAGTTGTTTATTTATTGCTAAACAAAGAACCTAAGATCTATGGATCCTCATCTGCTTGCCAATATTTTTAAGAGATCCAATTATATGAACCTAATCCTAGTGATTTGAGTGGTCTAGATTATCTTTATGAGGTTTTGCTTGAAATTCGTGAATCTGAAAATTGTGATGAAGAAATTTATGAAGAGATTCACGAGAGCTCCTTGAATAAAAAGCATGATTGCAATGATTTTATTTTGAATACTCTTGATGTCAATTGTGCTAATAATATCCAAAACCCTAATCTTGGGGATGCTAGTTTTGCTATGTCTACTACTTGTTTCAATGATCATGATTGGGGTGACTCTTCTTATGATCTTGAAAATTTATTTAAGCCCCATGATGAATATGAGATTGATAATAGTGTTTGCAATAATATTGAAAGTGGGTTTGGAAGAGTGTCAACTTTAGATCCCACATATTTGGAGAATGTTCGATCTTTTGGTATTTTTTATAAAAGTCGGTTTGGAGAGGTCATGACTTTAGTTAATGATAATCCCACTATTTTGTAAGAGTGTCAACTTCACATGCATGTGGATCGTGTTGAGAATATGTTATGTGATAGCTATTTTGTTTAATTTTCCTATGACCCTACATGTAATTATTATGAGAGAGGAAAATATGGTCGTAGAAATTTTGATCTTACTAAATTATCTCTCGTCATGTTGAGATTGCTATCATCTCTTTCTTCTTCCTTGCATATGCTAGTTTTTGCTTGCCTTGCAAATTTGTTTGCTTATAATATGCCTATGCATAGTAAGTATGTTAGACTTAGATGTGTTCGCCACGTGTTTCATGATGCTCTCTTTGCGCTTCAATTCTTGTCTTTCATGTGAGTATCATTAAAATTATCAATTCCTAGCTAAAAGGCTTTAAAGAAAAGCGCTTGTTGGGAGACAACCCAATATTTTTACTTGATGTTATTAAATAAATATTTCATCTACCTTCTGTTTAGATGTGGTTTTATGTTTTAATTAGTGTTTGTGCCAAGTAGAACCTATAGGATAACCTACAGTGATAGTTAATTTGATTCTGCTGAAAAACAGAAACTTCTGCATGCACGAGGATAATTTTAATAAATCACAAAAACGTGATTTTGCATTGATTTTTTTGCAGTAGATCAATAGAAAAATTTCCCAGAACTTCCTATTTTTAGGATATTTAGAGTTCCAGAAGTATTCGAAAGTTACAGATTGCTACAGACTGTTCTGTTTTTGACAGATTCTGTTTTTCATATGTTGTTTGCTTATTTTAATGCATCTATGGCTAGTATCGGGAGGTATGAACCATAGACAAGTTGGAATACAGTAGGTTTAACACCAATATAAATAAATAATGAGTTCATTACAGTACCTTATGTGGTGGTTTTTCTTTCTTGCACTAACGGAGCTTATGAGATTTCCTGTTGAGTTTTGTGTTGTGAAGTTTTCAAGTTTTGGGTAAAGATTTGATGGAGTATGGAATAAGGAGTGGCAAGATCCTAAGATTGGGGATGCCCATGGCACCCCAAGATATTCAAGGACAACCAAAATCCTAAGCTTGGGGATGCCCCAGAAGGCATCCCCTCTTTCGTCTTCGTTTATCGATAACTTTACTTGGAGCTATATTTTTATTCGCAACATGATATGTGTTTTGCTTGGAGCGTCTTGTATGATATGAGTCTTTGCTTTTAGATTACCACAATCATCCTTGATGTACACACCTTTTGGGATAAACCCACTTGATTTGGAATTTATTTGAATACTCTATGTGCTTGACTTATATCTTTTCAGCTAGATAATCTTTGCTCTAGTGCTTCACTTATATCTTTTTAGAGCACGGCGCTGGTTTAATTTTGTAGAAATTGTTGATCTCTCATGCTTCACTTATATTATTTTGAGCGTCTTATAGAACAGCATGGTATTTTCTATGGTTATAAAATTTGTCCTAGAATGATGGGCATCCAAGTTGGGTATAATAAAAACTATCATAGAAAGTGAATTGGATGTTATGATCAATTTGATGCTTGATAATTGTTTTGAGATATGAGGATGGTGATATTAGAGTCATGCTAGTGGAGTAATTATGAAATTGAGGAATACTTGTGTTGAAGTTTGTGATTCCCGTAGCATGCACGTATGGTGAACCACTTTGTGATGAAGTTGGAGCATAATTTATTTATTGATTGTCTTCCTTATGAGTGGCGGTCGGGGACGAGCGATGGTCTTTTCCTACCAATCTATCCCCCTAGGAGCTTGCCCGTAGTACTTTGTTTTCAATGACTTGTAGATTTTTGCAATAAGTATATGAGTTCTTTATGACTAATGTTGAGTCCAAGGATTATACGCACTCTCACCCTTCCACCATTGCTAGCCTCTCTTGTGTCGCGCAAATTTCGTCGGTACCATACACCCACCATATAACTTCCTCAAAACAGCCACCATACCTACCTATTATGGCATTTCCATAGCCATTCCGAGATATATTGCCATGCAACTTTCAATCGTTCTGTTTATTATGACACACATCATCATTGTCATATTGCTCCTTGCATGATCATGTAGTTGACATTGTATTTGTGGCAAAGCCACCTTAATAATTTTTCCATACATGTCACTCTTGATTCATTGCATATCCCGGTACACCGCCAGAGGCATTCATATAGAGTCATATCTTGTTCTATGTATCAAGTTGTAATCTTGAGTTGTAAGTAAATAAAAGTGTGATGATCTTCATTATTAGAGCATCGTCCCAAGTGAGGAGAGGATAATGGAGACTATGATTCCCCCACAAGTCGGAATGAGACTTCGTACTTTATAAAAAAAGAGAAAGGCCAAATAAAAAAAGAGAAAATGATAGAAAAATAGAGAAGGGACAATGCTACTATCCTTTTACCACACTTGTGCTTCAAAGTAGCACCATGATCTTCATGATAGAGAGCCTCCCATGTTGTCACTTTCATATACTAGTGGGAATTTTTCATTATAGAACTTGGCTTGTATATTCCAATGATGGGCTTCCTCAAAATGCCCTAGGTCTTCATGACAAAGCGAGTTGGATGCACACCCACTGAGTTTCTTTTGTTGAGCTCTCATACATTTATAGCTCTAGTGCATCAATTGCATGGCAATCCCTACTCACTCACATTGATATCTATTAATGGGCATCTCCATAGCCCATTGATACGCCTAGTTGATGTGAGACTATCTTCTCCTTTTTTTATATTCTCCACAACCACCATTCTATTCCACATATAGTGCTATGTCCATGGCTCACGCTCATGTATTGCGTAAAAGTTGAAAAAGTTTGAGAATACTAAAGTATGAAACAATTGCTTGGCTTGTCATCGGGGTTGTGCATGATTAAATACTTTGTGTGATGAAGATAGAGCATAGCCAGACTATATGATTTTGTATGGATAACTTTCTTTAGCCATGTTATTTTGAGAAGACATGATTGCTTTGTTAGTATGCTTGAAGTATTATTGTTTTTATGTCAATATGAACTTTTATTTCGAATCATTTGGATCTGAACATTCATGCCACAATAAACAAAATTACATTGAGAATTATGCTAGGTAGCATACCACATCAAAAATTCTATTTTTATCATTTACCTACTCGAGGACGAGCAGGAATTAAGCTTGGGGATGCTTGATATGTCTCCAACATACGTATATTTTTTTATTGTTCCATGCTATTATATTACCTATTTTGGATGTTTACGGGCTTTACTTTACACTTTTATATAATTTTTGGGACTAACCTACTAACCGGAGTCCAAATGGGATGAAACCTTCGGGAGCGATGTTTTTGGAACAAACGCAACCCAGGAGACTTGGAGTGGATGTCAAGCAGTGAACGAGGCGGCCACGAGGGTGCCCGGCGCGCCCCAGGGGGGTGGGTGCGCCCCCCACCCTCATGGGCCCCTCGTGGCTCCACCGACCTACTTCTTCCTCCTATATATATCCACGTACCCCGAGAACATCCAGGAGCACCACGAAAACCTAATTCCACCGCCGCAACCTTCTGTATCCACAAGATCCTATCTTGGAGCCTTTGTCGCTGCTCCGCCGGAGGGGGAATCAACCGCGGAGGGCCTCTACATCATCTCCAAGGCCTCTCCGATGAGTTGTGAGTAGTTCACCACAGACCTTCGGGTCCATAGTTATTAGCTAGATGGCTTCTTCTCTCTCTTTGAATCTCAATACCAAGTTCTCCTCGATCTTCTTAGATATCTATTCGATGTAACTCTTTTTGCGGTGTGTTTGTCGAGATCCGATGAATTGTGGGTTTATGATAAAGTTTATCTATGAGAAATAATTGAATCTTCTCTGAATTCTTTTATGTGTGATTGGTTATCTTTGCAAGTCTCTTCGAATTATCAGTTTGGTTTGGCCTACTAGATTGATCTTTCTTGCAATAGGAGAAGTGCTTAGCTTTGGGTTCAATCTTGCGGTGTCCTTTCCCAGTGACAGCAGGGGCAGCAAGGTACGTATTGTATTGTTGCCATCGAGGATAAAAAGATGGGGTTTATATCATATTGCTTGAGTTTATCCTTCTACATCGTGTCATCTTTCTTTAATGCGTTACTCTGTTCTTATGAACTTAATACTCTAGATGCAGGCAGGAGCCAGTCGATTTGTGGAGTAATAGTAGTAGATGCAAAATCATTTCGATCTACTTGTTGTGGACGTGATGCCTATATACATCATGCCTAGATAATCTCATAACTATGCACTTTTCTATCAATTGCTCGACAGTAATTTTGTTCACCCACCATAATACTTATGCTATCTTGAGAGAACCCACTAGTGAAACCTATGGCCCTCGGGTCTATCGTTTATCATATAAGTTTTCCATCTACTTTTATTTGCATCTTTTACTTTCCAATCTATATGATAAAAATACGAAAAATATTTATATTATCTTATTATCTCTATCAGATCTCACTTTGGCAAGTTTCCGTGAAGGGATTGACAACCCTTTATCGCATTGGTTGCGAGGTTCTTGTTTGTTTGTGTAGGTACGAGGGACTTTTGAGGAGCCTCCTACTGGATTGATACCTTGGTTCTCAACAACTGAGGGAAATACTTACGCTACTTTGCTGCATCACCCTTTCCTCTTCAAGGGAAAACCAACGCAGTGCTCAAGAGGTAGCAAGGGGAAACCCTTCTCCCATCTAGGGAGAAGGACAAGGAATAAGAAGAATAAGGGGGGCTCTCTCCCGCTCGCTTCCGGTAACGCCGAAACACCGCCGGGGCCATCATCATCATCACCGCGATCTACACCAACACCTCCGTCATCTTCACCAACATCTCCATCACCTTCCCCCCATCTATATTCAGCATCCCACTCTCCCGCAACCCACTGTACCCTCTACTTGAACATGGTGCTTTATGCTTCATATTATTATCCAATGATGTGTTGCCATCCTATGATGTCTGAGTAGATTTTCGTTGTCCTTTCGGTAATTGGTATATTGCTATGATTGGTTTAATTTGCTTGTGGTTATGTTGTTGTCCTATGGTGCTCTCCATGTCGCGCAAGCGTGAGGGATTCTCGCTGTAGGGTGTTGCAATATGTTCATGTTTTGCTTATTGTCTGTGTTGCATGAGTGACTGAAACACAAACACGGATAAGTGGGTCATGGCGTATGGTAATAAAGAGTACTCGATACTTTAATGATATGGTTGGGTTTTACCTTAATGATCTTTAGTAGTTTCGGATGCTTGCTAGAGTTCTAATCATAAGTGCATATGATCCAAGAAGAGAAAGTATGTTAGCTTATGCCTCTCCCACATAAAACTTGCTATCGGTCTAGTAAAGTATTCAATTGCTTAGGGACAATTCCGCAACTCATACCACCACTTTTCCACACTCGCTATACTAACTTTATTGCTTCTTTATCTAAACAGCCCCTAGTTTATATTTACGTGCTCTTTATATTCTTGCAAACCTATCCAACAACTCCTACAAGGTCCTTCTAGTTTCATACTTGTTCTAGGTGAAGCGAACGTTAAGCGTGCGTAGAGTTGTATCGGTGGTCGATAGAACTTGAGGGATTATTTGTTCTACCTTTAGCTCCTCGTTGGGTTCGACACTCTTACTTATCAAAAGAGGCTACAATTGATCCCCTATACTTGTGGGTTATCATTAGCACCGATGTCCGAGGCCTCGTCGTCGTCCTCCGCCCTCTTTGGTGCGCTCGTCGTGGCGCCGCCCTCTCGCGTTGTAAACATGGTCAACAAACAACAGGAATTGGCTGAAGTACGTGGAGAGGATGACAGTAGGGGCCCACCATGTCAGCGTGTGGGAAAATAAAATGGTTCCTCCTAGTGTTTTCCTGACATCTGGGACCCATGACATTGTGAGTGTATAGAGTCAGTAGACAAGAGAACAGCACAAGATCGGCTGACACCTGGGACGTAGCTGCTCGAGCAGTATTTTTTTTGTTATTGTTGAGATGGAGTAGGGTTTGAACTGGGATGTGGCCCGCCTAGCCTAGGCTTATATTTTATGTTCACCATGTGACCAGCCCAGCTATTTTTTCTTTGTGAAAATGAGCCCAATTTATTTTTTTGCAGAATACCCAATCTAGGCCTACTTATTTTTCTACGCCCCGACACAGGGCTTCGCCTAAGCACCACTACGATATTACTGATGTGGAATCTGGTGGAGGGGGGCACCGCACACGGCTAAGAGATCAAGAGATCAATTGTTGTGTCTAGAGGTGCCCCCTGCCCCCGTATATAAAGGATCAAGGGGGAGGGGCGGCCGGCCAGGAGGAGGCGCGCCAGGGAGGAGTCCTACTCCCACCAGGAGTAGGACTCCCTCTTTTCCTAGTTGGAGTAGGAGGGGGGAAGGAAGGGAGAGAGGAGAGGAAGGAAAGGGGGGCACCGCCCCCCTCCTTGTCCTATTCAGACTAGAGGGAGAGGGGGCACGCGGCCTGCCCTGGCCGCCCCTCCTCTTCTCCACTAGGACCCATTAGGTCCACTAAACCCCCCGGGGGGTTCTAGTAACCCCCCGGTACTCCGGTATATGTCTGAAACCTCCCGAAACACTTCCGGTGTCTGAACATAGTCATCCAATATATCGATCTTTACGTCTCGACCATTTCGAGACTCCTCGTCATGTCCATGATCATATCCGGGACACGAACTACCTTTGGTACATCAAATCACAAAAATTGTAATACCGATCGTCACCGAACTTTAAGCGTGCGGACCCTACGGGTTCGAGAACTATGTAGACATGACCGAGACACGTCTCTGGTCAATAACCAATAGCGGAACCTGGATGCTCATATTGGCTCCCACATATTCTATGAAGATCTTTAGCGGTCAAACCGCATAACAATATACGTTGTTCCCTTTTTCATCGGTATGTTACTTGCCCGAGATTTGATCGTCGGTATCTCAATACCTAGTTCAATCTCATTACCGGAAAGTCTCTTTACTTGTTATGCAATGCATCATCCCGTAACTAACTCAATAGCTACATTGCTTGCAAGGCTTCTAGTGATGTGCATTACCGAGAGGGCCCAGAGATACCTCTCCGACAATCGGAGTGACAAATCCTAATCTCGAAATACGTCAACTCAACAAGTACCTTCGGAGACACCTGTAGAGAACCTTTATAATCACCCAGTTATGTTGTGATGTTTGGTAGCACACAAAGTGTTCCTCCGGTAAGTGGGAGTTACATAATCTCATAGTCATAGGAACATGTATAAGTCATGAAGAAAGCAATAGCAACATACTAAATGATCAAGTGCTAAGCTAACAAAATGTGTCAAGTCAATCACATCATTCTTCTAATGATGTGATGCCATTGATCAAATGATAACTCATATCTATGGTTAGGAAACTCAACCATCTTTGATCAATGAGCTAGTCAAGTAGAGGCATACTAGTGACACTTGTTTGTCAATGTATGCACACATGTATTATGTTTCCGGTTAATACAATTCTAGCATGAATAATAAACATTTATCATGATATGAGGAAATAAATAATAACTTTATTATTGCCTCTAGGGCATATTTCCTTCAGTCTCCCACTTGCTCTAGAGCCAATAATCTAGATTATACAGTAATGATTCTAACACCATGGAGCCTTGGTGCTGATCATGTTTTGCTCGTGGAAGAGGCTTAGTCAACGGGTCTGCAACATTCAGATCCGTATGTATCTTGCAAATCTCTATGTCTCCCACCTAGACTTGGTCCCGGATGGAATTGAAGCATCTCTTGATGTGCTTGGTTCTCTTGTGAAATCTGGATTCTTTTGCCAAGGCAATTGCACCAGTATTGTCACAAAAGATTTTCATTGAACCCGATGCACTAGGTATGACACATAGATCGGATATGAACTCCTTCATCCAGACTCCTTCATTTGCTGCTTCCGAAGCAGCTATGTACTCCGCTTCAGAAGTAGGTCCCGCCATGACGCTTTGTTTAGAACTGCACCAACTGACAGCTCCACCATTTGATATAAACACGTATTTGGTTTGCAATTTAGAATCGCCCGGATCAGTGTCAAAGCTTGAATCGATGTAACCATTTATGACTAGCTCTTTGTCACCTCCATAAACGTGAAACATATTCTTAGTCCTTTTCAGGTACTTCAGGATGTTCTTGACCGCTGTCCAGTGATCCACTCCTAGATTACTTTGGTACCTCCCTACTAAACTAATAGCAAGGCACACATCAAGTCTGGTACACAGCATTGCATACATGATAGAGCCTATGGCTGAAGCATAGGGAACATCTTTCATTTTCTCTCTATCTTCTGCAGTGGTCGGGCATTGAGTCTGACTCAACTTCACACCTTGTATTATAGGGAAGAACCCTTTCTTTGCTTGATCCATTTTGAACTTTTTCAAAACTTTATCAAGGTATGTACTTTGTCAAAGTCCAATTAAGCATCTTGATCTATCTCTATAGATCTTGATGCCCAATATATAAGCAGCTTCACCGAGGTCTTTCATTGAAAAACTTTTATTCAAGTATCCTTTTATGCTATCCAGAAATTCTATATCATTTCCAATCAATAATATGTTGTCCACATATAATATTAGAAATGCTACAGAGCTCCCACTCACTTTCTTGTAAATACAGGCTTCTCCAAAAGTCTGTATAAAACCATATGCTTTGATCACACTATCAAAGCGTTTATTCCAACTACGAGAGGCTTGCACCAGTCCATAAATGGATCGCTGGAGCTTGCACACTTAGTTAGCACCTTTTGGATCGACAAAACCTTCTAGTTGCATCATATACAACTCTTCTTCCTGAAATCCATTCAGGAAAGCAGTTTTGACATCCATTTGCCAAATTTCATAATCATAAAATGCGGCAATTACTAACATGATTCGGACAGACTTAAGCATCGCTACGGGTGAGAAAGTCTCATCGTAATCAACCCCTTGAACTTGTCGAAAACCTTTTGCAACAAGTCAAGCTTTATAGACAGTAACATTACCATCAGCGTCAGTCTTCTTCTTGAAGATCCATTTATTCTCGATGCCTTGCCGATCATCGGGCAAGTCAACCAAAGTCCACACTTTGTTCTCATACATGGATCCCATCTCAGATTTCATGGCCTCAAGCCATTTTTCGGAATCTGGGCTCATCATCGCTTCCTCATAGTTCGTAGGTTCGCCATGGTCAAGTAACATGACCTCCAGAATATGATTACCGTACCACTCTGGTGTGGATCTTACTCTGGTTGACCTACGAGGTTCGGTAGTAACTTGATCCGAAGTTTCATGATCAATATCATTAGTTTCCTCACTAATTGGTGCAGACATCACAGGAACCAGTTTGTATGATGAACTACTTTCTAGTAAGGGAGCAGGTACAGTTACCTCATCAAGTTCTACTTTCCTCCCACTCACTTCTTTAGAGAGAAACTCCTTCTCTAGAAAGGATCCATTTTTAGCAACGAATGTATTGCCTTCGGATCTGTGATAGAAGGTGTACCCAACAGTTTCCTTTGGGTGTCCTATGAAGACACATTTCTCCGATTTGAGTTCGAGCTTATCAGGTTGAAGCTTTTTCACATAAGCATCGCAGCCCCAAATTTTAAGAAACGACAACTTTGGTTTCTTGCCAAACCACAGTTCATAAGGCGTTGTCTCAACGGATTTTGATGGTGCCCTATTTAACGTGAATGCAGCCGTCTCTAAAGCATAACCCAAAATGATAGCGGTAAATCAGCAAGAGACATCATAGATCGCACCATATCTAGTAAAGTACGATTACGACGTTCGGACACACCATTACGTTGTGGTGTTCCGGGTGGCGTGAGTTGCGAAACTATTCCGCATTGTTTCAAATGTAGACCAAACTCGTAACTCAAATATTCTCCTCCAGGATCAGATCGTACAAACTTTATTTTCTTGTTACGATGATTTTCCACTTCACTCTAAAATACTTTGAACTTTTCAAATGTTTCAGACTTATGTTTCATTAAGTAGATATACCCATATCTGCTTAAATTATCTGTGAAGGTGAGAAAATAACGATACCCGCCGCGAGCCTCAATATTCATCGGACCACATACATCAGTATGTATGATTTCCAACAAATCTGTTGCTCGCTCCATAGTTCCGGAGAACGGCGTTTTAGTCATCTTGCCCATGAGGCATGGTTTGCAAGTACCAAGTGATTCATAATCAAGTGATTCCAAAAGTCCATCAGTATGGAGTTTCTTCATGCGCTTTACACCAATATGACCCAAACAGCAGTGCCACAAATAAGTTGCACTATCATTATCAACTCTGCATCTTTTGGCTTCAACATTATGAATATGTGTATCAGTACTATCAAGATTCAATAAAAATAGACCACTCTTCAAGGGTGCATGACCATAAAAGATATTACTCATATAATAGAACAACCATTATTCTCAGTTTAAATGAATAACCGTCTCGCATTAAACAAGATCCAGATATAATGTTCATGCTCAACGCTGGCACCAAATAACAATTATTCAGGTCTAAAACTAATCTCGAAGGTAGATGTAGAGCTAGCGTGCCGACGGCGATCACATCGACTTTGGAACCATTTCCCACACGCATCGTCACGTCGTCCTTGGCCAATCTTTGCTTAATCCGTAGTCCCTGTTTCGAGTTGCAAATATTAGCAACAGAACCAGTATCAAATACCTAGGTGCTACTGCGAGCTCTCGTAAGGTACAGATCAATAACATGTATATCACATATACCTTTGTTCACCTTGCCATCCTTCTTATCCGCCCAATACTTGGGGCAGTTCCGCTTCCAGTGACCAGTCTGCTTGTAGTAGAAGCACTCAGTCTTAAGCTTAGGTCCAGACTTGGGTTTCTTCTCTTGAGTAGCAACTTGGTTGCTGTTCTTTTTGAAGTTCCCATTCTTCTTCCCTTTACGCTTTTTCTTGAAACTGGTGGTCTTGTTGACCATCAACACTTGATGCTCCTTCTTGATTTCTACCTCTGCAGCCTTTAGCATTGGAAGAGCTCGGGAAATGTCTTGTTCATGAAGCTCTAGTAGCTTGGTGGCAGTGATTGAAGAATTCTGTCAATGACACTATCATCCGGAAGATTAACTCCCAGTTGAATCAAGTGATTGCAATACCCAGACATTTTGAGTATATGTTCACCGACAGAACTATTCTCCTCCATCTTGCAGCTATAGAACTTATTGGAGACTTCATTGAAGGAAACATGCCCTAGAGGCAATAATAAAGTTATTATTTATTTCCTCATATCATGATAAATGTTTATTATTCATGCTATAATTGTATTAACCGGAAACATGATACATGTGTGAATACATAGACAAACATAATGTCACTAGTATGCCTCTACTTGACTAGCTCATTAATCAAAGATGGTTATGTTTCCTAACCATAGACATGTGTTGTCATTTGATTAACGGGATCACATCATTAGGATAATGATGTGATTGACTTGACCCATTCCGTTAGCTTAGCACTTGATCGTTTAGTATGTCGCTATTTCTTTCTTCATGACTTATACAAAGTTCCTACAACTATGAGATTATGCAACTCCCGTTTACCGGAGGAAGACTTTGTGTGCTACCAAACATCACAACGTAACTGGGTGATTATAAAGGAGCTCTACAGGTGTCTCCAAAGGTACATGTTGAGTTGGCGTATTTTGAGATTAGGTTTTGTCACTCCGATTGTCGGAGAGGTATCTCTGGGCCCTCTCGGTAATGCACATCACTATAAGCCTTGCAAGCAATGTAGCTAATGAGTTAGTTACGGAATGATGCATTACGTAACAAGTAAAGAGACTTGCTGGTAACGAGATTGAACTAGGTATTGGATACCGACGATCGAATCTCGGGCAAGTGACATACCGACGACAAAGGGAGCAACGTATGTTGTTATGCGGTTTGACCGATAAAAGATCTTCATAGAATATGTAGGAGCCAATATGAGCACCCAGGTTCCGCTATTGGTTATTGACCGGAAACAGTTCTAGGACATGTCTACATAGTTCTCGAACCCGTAGGGTCCGCGCGCTTAACGTTATGATGACATTTATATTATGAGTTTATTGTTTTTTGATGTACCGAAGGTTGTTTGGAGTCTCGGATGTGATCGCGGACATGACGAGGAGTCTCGAAATGGTCTAGACATAAAGATTGATATATTGGAAGCCTATATTTGGATATCGGAATCGATCCGGGTGAAATCGGGATTTTACCGGAGTACCGGGGGGTTACCGGAACCCCCCCCCCCCCCCGGGGGGGGCTAATGGGCCTACACGGGCCCTGAGGAAGAAGAGGAGGGCCGGCCAGGGCAGGTCACGCGCCCCCTCCCCCCTAGTCCGAATAGGACAAGGAGGGGGGCCTTTCCTCTTTCCCCGTTCCCCCTTCCTTCTCCAACAAGGCAAGAGGGGGGAGTCCTACTCCCGTTAGGAGTAGGACTCCTCCAGGTGCACCCCTAGGGGCCGGCCGTACCTCCCCCTCCCTCCCTTATATACGGGGGCAAGGGGGCACCTCTAGACACTCAAGTTGATCTTCGTGATCGTTCCTTAGCCGTGTGCGGTGCCCCCCTCCACCATATTCCACCTCGGTCATATTGTAGCGGTGCTTAGGCGAAGCCCTGCATCGGTAGAACATCATCACCGTCACCACGCCGTCGTGCTGACGGAACCCTTCCCCGACACCCTGCTGGATCGGAGTCCAAGGATCGTCATCGAGCTGAACGTGTGCTGAAATCGGAGGTGCCTTACGTTCGGTACTTGGATCGGTCGGATCGTGAAGGAGTACGACTACATCAACCGCGTTGTTCTAATGCTTCCGCTTTCGGTCTACGAGGGTACATGGACAACACTCTCCCCTCTCGTTGTTATGCATCACCATGATCTTGCGTGTGCGTAGGAAATTTTTTGAAATTACTACGTTCCCCAACAGTGGTATCAGAGCCTGGTTTTATGCGTAGATGTCGTATGCACGAGTAGAACACAAGTGAGTTGTGGGCGATACAAGTCATACTGCTTACCAGCATGTCATAATTTGGTTCAGCGGTATTGTGAGATGAAGCGGCGCGGACCGACATTACGTGTACGCTTAAGCGAGACTGGTTTCACCGTTATGAGCACTCATGCTTAAAGGTGACTGGCGGGTGTCTGTCTCTCTCGCTTTAGTTGAACCGAGTATGGCTACGCCCGGTTCTTGCGAAGGTTAAAACAGCACTAACTTGACGAACTATCGTTGTGGTTTTGATGCATAGGTAAGAACGGTTCTTGCTCAGCCCATAGCAGCCACGTAAAATTTGCAACAACAGAGTAGAGGATGTCTAACTTGTTTTTGCAGGGCATGTTGTGATGTGATATGGTCAAGACGTGATGCTATATTTTATTGTATGAGATCATCATGTTTTGTAACCGAAGTTATCGGCAACTGGTAGGAGCCATATGGTTGTCGCTTTATTGTATGAAATGCAAACGCCCTGTAATTTCTTTACTTTATCACTAAGCGGTAGCGATAGTCATAGAAGCAATAGATGGCATAATGACAACGATGCTACGATGGAGATCAAGGTGTCGCACCGGTGACGATGGTGATCACGACGGTGCTTCAGAGATGGAGGTCACAAGCACAAGATGATGATGGCCATATCATATCACTTATATTGGTTGCATGTGATGTTTATCCTTTATGCATCTTATCTTGTTTTGATTGACGATAGCATTTTAAGATGATCTCTCACTAAATTATCAAGAAGTGTTCTCCCTAAGTATGCACCATTGCAAAAGTTCTTCGTGCTGAGACACCACGTGATGATCGGGTGTGATAGGCTCTACGTTCAAATACAACGGGTGCAAAACAGTTGCACACATGGAATACTCAGGTTAAACTTGATGAGCCTAGCATATACAGATATGGCCTCGGAACACGGAGATCGAAAGGTCGAACGTGAATCATATAGTAGATATGATCAACATAGTGATGTTCACCATTGAAACTACACCATCTCACATGATGATCGGACATGGTTTAGTTGATTTGGATCACGTGATCACTTAGATAACTAGAGAGATGTCTGTCTAAGTGGGAGTTCTTAAGTAATATGATTAATTGAACTTAAATTTATCATGAACTTAGTACCTGATAGTATTTTGCTTGTCTATATTTGTTGTAGATAGATGGCTCGTGATGTTGTTCCATTGAATTTTAATGCGTTCCTTGAGAAAGCTAAGTTGAAAGATGATGGTAGCAACTACACGGGATGGGTCCGTAACTTGAGGATTATCCTCATTGCTGCACAGAAGAATTATGTCCTAGAAGCACCGCTGGGTGCCAGGCCTACTGCAGATGCAACTGACGATGTTAAGAACGTCTAGCAGAGCAAAGCTGATGACTACTCGATAGTTCAGTGTGCCATGCTTTACGACTTGGAACCGGGTCTTCAATGACGTTTTGAACGTCATGGACCATATGAGATGTTCCAGGAGTTCAAGTTAATATTTCAAGAAAATTCCCGGATTGAGAGATATGAAATCTCCAATAAGTTCTATAGCTGTAAGATGGAGGAGAATAGTTCTGTCAGTGAACACATACTCAAAATGTCTGGGTATAATAATCACTTGATTCAACTGGGAGTTAATCTTCCTGATGATAGTGTCATTGTCAGAATTCTTCAGTCACTGCCACCAAGCTACAAGAGCTTCGTGATGAACTATAATATGCAAGGGATGGACAAGACTATTCCCAAGCTCTTCGCAATGCTAAAAGCTGCAGAGGTAGAAATCAAGAAGGAGCATCAAGTGTTGATGGTTAAAAAACCACCAGTTTCAAGAAAAAGGGCAAAGGGAAGAAGAAGGGGAACTTCAAGAAGAACAACAAACAAGTTCTTGCTCAAGAGAAGAAACCCAAGTCTGGACCTAAGCCTGAGACTGAGTGCTTCTACTTCAAGCAGACTGGACACTGGAAGCGGAACTGCCTCAAGTATTTGGAGGATAAGAAGGATGGCAAAGTGAACAAAGGTATATGTGATATACATGTTATTGATGTGTACCTTACTAATGCTCACAGTAGTACCTGGGTATTCGATACTGGTTTTGTTGCTAATATTTTCAACTCGAAATAGGGACTACGGATTAAGCGAAGATTGGCTAAGGACGAGGTGACGATGCGCGTGGGAAATGGTTCCAAAGTCGATGTGATCGCGGTCGGCACGCTACCTCTACATCTACCATCGGGATTAGTTTTAGACCTAAATAATTGTTATTTGGTGCCAGCGTTGAGCATGGACATTATATCTGGATCTTGTTTGATGCGAGACGGTTATTCATTTAAATCAGAGAATAATGGTTGTTCTATTTATATGAGTAATATCTTTTATGGTCATGCACCCTTGAAGAGTGGTCTATTTTTATTGAATCTCGATAGTAGTGATACACATATTCATAATGTTGAAGCCAAAAGATGCAGAGTTGATAATGATAGTGCAACTTATTTGTGGCACTGCCGTTTAGGTCATATCGGTGTAAAGCGCATGAAGAAACTCCATACTGATGGACTTCCGGAATCACTTGAAAATGAATCACTTGGTACTTGCGAACCGTGCCTCATGGGCAAGATGACTAAAATGCCGTTCTCCGAAACTATGGAGCGAGCAACTGATTTATTGGAAATCATACATACTGATGTATGTGGTCCAATCAATATTGAGGCTCGCGGCGGGTATCGTTATTTTCTCACCTTCACAGATGATTTGAGCAAATATGGGTATATCTACTTGATGAAACACAAGTCTGAAACATTTGAAAAGTTTAAACAATTTCAGAGTGAAGTGGAAAATCATCGTAACAAGAAAATAAATTTTCTACGATCTGATCGTGGAGGAGAATATTTGAGTTATGAGTTTGGTTTACATTTGAAACAATGCGGAATAGTTTCACAACTCACGCCACCCGGAACACCACATAGAAATGGTGTGTCCGAACGTTGTAATCGTACTTTACTAGATATGGTGCGATCTATGATGTCTCTTACTGATTTACCGCTATTGTTTTGGGGTTATGCTTTAGAGACGGCCGCATTCACGTTAAATAGGGCACCATCAAAATCCATTGAGATGACGCCTTATGAACTGTGGTTTGGCAAGAAACCAAAGTTGTCGTTTCTTAAAGTTTGGGGCTGCGATGCTTATGTGAAGAAACTTCAACTAGATAAGCTCGAACCTAAATCGGAGAAATGTGTCTTCATAGGATACCCAAAAGAGACTATTGGGTACACCTTCTATCACAGATCTGAGGGTAAGATTTTCGTTGCTAAATTCGGATCCTTTCTAGAAAAGGAGTTTCTCTCAAAAGAAGTGATTGGGAGGAAAGTAGAACTTGATGAGGTAATTGTACCTGCTCCCTTATTGGAAAGTAGTTCATCACAAGAAACAGTTCCTGTGACAACTACACCAATCAGTGAGGAAGCTAATGATATTGATCATGAAACTTCAGATCAAGTTACTACTGAACCTCGTAGGTCTACCAGAGTAAGATCCGCACGAGAGTGGTACGGTAATCCTATTCTGGAAGTCATGTTACTTGACCATGGCGAACCTACGAACTATGGGGAAGCGATGATGAGCCCAAATTCCGCAAAATGGCTTGAAGCTATGAAATCTGAGATGGGATCCATGTATGAGAACAAAGTATGGACTTTGGTTGCCTTGTGCGATGATCGGCAAGCCATCGAGAATAAATGGATCTTCAAGAAGAAGATTGACGCTGATGGTATGTAACTGTCTACAAAGCTCGACTTGTTGCGAAAGGTTTTCGACAAGTTCAAGAGGTTGACTACGACGAGACTTTCTCACCCGTAGCGATGCTTAAGTCTGTCCGAATCATGTTAGCAATTGCCGCATTTTATGATTATGAAATTTGGCAAATGGATGTCAAAACTACATTCCTGAATGGATTTCTGGAAGAATAGTTGTATATGATGCAACCGGAAGGTTTTCTCGATCCAAAAGGTGCTAACAAAGTGTGCAAGCTCCAGCGATCCATTTATGGACTGGTGCAAGCATCTCGGAGTTGGAATAAACGTTTTGATAGTATGATCAAAGCATATGGTTTTATACAGACTTTTTGACAAGCCTGTATTTACAAGAAAGTGAGTGGGAGCTCTGTAGCATTTCTGATATTATATGTAGATGACAATTATATAGAATTTCTGGATAGCATAAAGGGATACTTGAATAAAAGTTTTTCAATGAAAGACCTCGGTGAAGCTGCTTACATATTGGGCATCAAGATCTATAGAGATAGATCAAGACGCTTAATTGGACTTTCACAAAGCACATACCTTGATAAAGTTTTGAAAAAGTTCAATATGGATCAGTCAAAGAAAGGGTTCTTGCCTGTATTACAAGGTGTGAAGTTGAGTCAGACTCAATGCCCGACCACAATAGAAGATAGAGAGAAAATGAAAGATGTTCCCTATGCTTCAGCCATAGGCTCTATCATGTATGCAATGCTATGTACCAGACCTGACATATGCTTAGCAATAAGTTTGGCAGGTAGGTACCAAAGTAATCCAGGAGTGGATCACTGGACAGCGGTCAAGAATATCCTGAAATACCTGAAAAGGACTAAGGATATGTTTCTCGTTTATGGAGGTGACAAAGAACTAGTCGTAAATGGTTACGTCGATGCAAGCTTTGACACTGATCCGGACGATTCTAAATTGCAAACCGGAACGTGTTTTTATTAAACGGTGGAGCTGTAAGTTGGTGCAGTTCTAAACAAAGCGTCGTGGCGGGATCTACATGTGAAGTGGAGTACATAGCTGCTTCGGAAGCAGCAAATGAAGGAGTCTAGATGAAGGAGTTCATTTCCGATCTAGGTGTCATACCTAGTGCATCGGGACCAATGAAGATGTTCTGTGACAATACTGGTGCAATTGCCTTGGCAAAGGAATCCAGATTTCACAAGAGGACCAAGCACATCAAGAGACGCTTCAATTCCATCCGGGGCCAAGTCCAGGTGGGAGACATAGAGATTTGCAAGATACATACGGATCTGAATGTTGCAGACCCGTTGACTAAGCCTCTTCCACGAGCAAAACATGATCAGCACCAAGACTCCATGGGTTTTAGAATCATTACTATGTAATCTAGATTATTGACTCTAGTTCAAGTGGGAGACTGAAGGAAATATGCCCTAGAGGCAATAATAAAGTTATTATTTATTTCCTCATATCATGATAAATGTTTATTATTCATGCTATAATTGTATTAACCGGAAACATGATACATGTGTGAATACATAGACAAATATAATGTCACTAGTATGCCTCTACTTGACTAGCTCATTAATCAAAGATGGTTATGTTTCCTAACCATAGACATGTGTTGTCATTTGATTAACGGGATCACATCATTAGGATAATGATGTGATTGACTTGACCCATTCCGTTAGCTTAGCACTTGATCGTTTAGTATGTCGCTATTTCTTTCTTCATGACTTATACAAAGTTCCTACAACTATGAGATTATGCAACTCCCGTT
This sequence comes from Triticum aestivum, assembly GCF_018294505.1. Lineage (NCBI taxonomy): Eukaryota > Viridiplantae > Streptophyta > Magnoliopsida > Poales > Poaceae > Triticum > Triticum aestivum. Next base: position 180,164,397 of record NC_057810.1, on the reverse strand, counting down.
TACCGGAGGAAGACTTTGTGTGCTACCAAACATCACAACGTAACTGGGTGATTATAAAGGAGCTCTACAGGTGTCTCCAAAGGTACATGTTGAGTTGGCGTATTTCGAGATTAGGTTTTGTCACTCCGATTGTCGGAGAGGTATCTCTGGGCCCTCTCGGTAATGCACATCACTATAAGCCTTGCAAGCAATGTAGCTAATGAGTTAGTTATGGAATGATGCATTACGTAACAAGTAAAGAGACTTGCTGGTAACGAGATTGAACTAGGTATTGGATACCGACGATCGAATCTCGGGCAAGTAACATACCGACGACAAAGGGAGCAACGTATCTTGTTATGAGGATTGACCGATAAAAGATCTTCATAGAATATGTAGGAGCCAATATGAGCATCCAGGTTCCGCTATTGGTTATTGACCGGAAACAGGTCTAGATCATGTCTACATAGTTCTCGAACCCGTAGGGTCCGTGCGCTTAACATTATGATGACATTTATATTATGAGTTTATTGTTTTTTGATGTACCAAAGGTTGTTTGGAGTCCCGGATGTGATCACGGACATGACGAGGAGTCTCGAAATGGTCGAGACATAAAGATTGATATATTGGAAGCCTATATTTGGATATCAGAATCGATCCGGGTGAAATCAGGATTTTACCGGAGTACCGGGGGGTTACCGGAACCCTCCCCCCCAGGGGCTAATGGGCCTAGATGGGCCCTGAGGAAGAAGAGGAGGGTCGGCCAGGGCAGGTCACGCGCCCCCTCCCCCCCTAGTCTGAATAGGACAAGGAGGGGGGCCTTTCCTCTTTCCCCCTTCCCCCTTCCTTCTCCAACAAGGCAAGAGGTGGGAGTCCTACTCCCGTTAGGAGTAGGACTCCTCCAGGTGCACCCCTAGGGGCCGGCCGCACCTCCCCCTCCCTCCCTTATATACGGGGGAAAGGGGGCACCTCTAGACACTCAAGTTGATCTTCATGATCGTTCCTTAGCCGTGTGCGGTGCCCCCCTCCACCATATTCCACCTCGGTCATATCGTAGTGGTGCTTAGGCGAAGCCCTGCGTCGGTAGAACATCATCACCGTCACCACGCCGTCGTGCTGACAGAACCCTTCCCCGACACCCTGCTGGATCGGAGTCTGGGGATCGTCATCGAGCTGAACGTGTGCTGAACTCGGAGGTACCATACGTTCGGTACTTGGATCGGTCGGATCGTGAAGACGTACGACTACATCAGCCGCGTTGTTCTAACGCTTACGCTTTCGGTCTACAAGGGTACATGGACAACACTCTCCCCTCTCGTTGCTATGCACCACCATGATCTTGCGTGTGCGCAGGAATTTTTTTGAAATTACTACGTTCCCCGACATTCATATCTCTTAATCCGGGAATTTGCTTGAAATATTAACTTCAACTCCTGGAACATCTCATATGCTCCATGACATTCAAAACGTCGTTGTAGTCCCGGTTCTAAGTCGTAAAGCATGGCACACTAAACTATCGAGTAGTCATCAACACGCGACTGTCAGGCATTCACAATGTCTGCAGTTGCTGGCGCAGGTGGAGCACCTAGCGGTGCTTCCAGGACGTAACTCTTTTTTGCATCAATGAGGATAATCCTCAAGTTATGGACCCAGTCCGTGTAATCACTACCATCATCTTTCAACTTTGCTTTCTCAAGGAACGAATTAAAATTTAACGTAACAACAGCACGGGCCATCTATCTACAACAAACATAGACAAGCAAAATACTATCAGGTACTAAGTTCATGATAAATTTAAGTTCAATTAATCATATTACTTAAGAACTCCCACTTAGATAGACATCTCTCTAATCATCTAAGTGATCACGTGATCCAAATCAACTAAACCATAACCGATCTTCACGTGAAATGGAGTAGTTTTCAATGGTGAACATCACTATGTTCATCATATCTACTATATGATTCATGCTCGACCTTTTGGTCTCAGTGTTCCGAGGCCATAATTACATATGCTAGGCTTGTCAAGTTAAACCCGAGTATTCTGCGTGTGCAAAACTGGCTTGCACCCGTTGTAGATGGACGTAGAGCTTATCACACTCGATCATCACGTGGTGTCTCGGCACAACGAACTTTGGCAACGGTGCATACTCAGGGAGAACACTTTTATCTTGAAATTTAGTGAGAGATCATCTTATAATGCTACCGTCAATCAAAGCAAAATAAGATGCATAAAGGATAAACATCACATGCAATCAATATAAGTGATATGATATGGCCATCATCATCTTGTGCTTGTGATCTCCATCTCCGAAGCACCATCATGATCACCATCGTCATCGGCGCGACACCTTGATCTCCATCATAGCATCATTGTCATCTCGCCAACTATTGCTTCTACGACTATCGCTACCGCTTAGTGATAAAGTAAAGCAATTACAGGGCGATTGCATTGCATACAATAAAGCGACAACCATATGGCTCGTGCTAGTTGCTGATAACTCGGTTAAAAAACATGATCATCTCATACAATAAAATATAGCATCACGTCTTGACCATATCACATCACAACATGCCCTGCAAAAACAAGTTAGACGTCCTCTACTTTGTTGTTGCAAGTTTTACGTGGCTGCTACGGGCTGATTAAGAACCGTTCTTACCTACGCATCAAAACCACAACGATAGTTCGTCAAGTTAGTTTTGTTTTAACCTTCTCAAGGACCGGGCGTAGCCACACTCGGTTCAACTAAAGTTGGAAAAACTAACACCCGCCAGCCACCTATGTGCAAAGCACGTCGGTAGAACCAGTCCTGCGTAAGCGTACGCGTAATGTCGGTCCGGGCCGCTTCATCCAACAATACCGCCGGACCAAAGTATTACATGCTGGTAAGAAGTATGACTTGTATCGCCCACAAATCACTTGTGTTCTACTCGTGCATATAACATCTACGCATAAAACCTGGCTCGGATGCCTCTGTTGGGGAATGTAGTAATTTCAAAAAAATCCTACGCACACGCAAGATCATGGTAATGCATAGCAACGAGAAGGGAGAGTGTTGTTCACGTACCCTCGTAGACCGAAAGCGGAAGCGTTAGCACAATGCGGTTGATGTAGTCGTACGTCTTCACGATCCGACCGATCAAGTACCGAACGTATGGCACCTCCGAGTTAGCACACGTTTAGCTCGATGACATCCCACGAACTCCGATCTAGCAGAGCTTTGCGGGAGAGTTCCGTCAGCGCGATGGCGTGATGACAGTGTTGATGATGCTACCAACGTAGGGCTTCGCCTAAGCACCGCTACGATATTACCGAGGTGGAATCTAGTGGAGGGGGGCACCGCACACGGCTAAGAGATCAAGAGATCAATTGTTGTGTCTAGAGGTGCCCTGTCGGTGTCAAAACCGACGGATCTCGGGTAGGGGGTCCCGAACTGTGCGTCTAGGCGGATGGTAACAGGAGACAAGGGACACTGTGTTTTTACCCAGGTTCGGGCCCTCTCGATGGAGGTAAAACCCTACTCCTGCTTGATTGATATTGATGATATGGGTAGTACAAGAGTAGATCTACCACGAGATCAGAGAGGCTAAACCCTAGAAGCTAGCCTATGGTATGATTGTTGTTCGTCCTACGGACTAAAACCCTCCGGTTTATATAGGCACCAAAGAGGGTTAGGGTTACACAGAGTCGGTTACAATGGTAGGAGATCTACATATCCGTATCGCCAAGCTTGCCTTCCACGCCAAGGAAAGTCCCATCCGGACACGGGACGAAGTCTTCAATCTTGTATCTTCATAGTCCAGGAGTCCGGCCGAAGATGATAGTTCGGCTATCCAGACACCCCCTAGTCCGGGACTCCCTCGGTAGCCCCCGAACCAGGCTTCAATGGCGATGAGTCCGGCGCGTAGATTGTCTTCGGCATTGCAAGGCGGGTTCTTCTCCAAATCCTGTGTACCTGTTGAATAGCGTCCGGCTTCCTGTGAATATTGCGCTCCTCGGCTTCCACGCCCAATAATGGCCATCTTCCACGTGTTGAACGAATGCGAAAAGTCAGGGTATTTTTACATTTACCCCCTAGCTGCGCAAATGAGCTGCCTATAAAAGAGACGAGGATCTAGATCCGAATCACACCATCCTCCCTTCGCGAGCATTCATCAGAGCGCATCTGACAGAAATCCATTCCATCATGGACAGTCGACGCGGCTCCTCCTCTCGCCCTCCCATCCCTCAGCCTGGAGATTGGGAGAGATGCTCCGTCCCGCACTGTGAGCTAGTGGCGCTCCAAACCAAGGGATTTCTTCCCACAGCTTTCATGGTCCCGGTTCGAGCCGGACTCGCCACCTATAAGGGCGAAAGCAAGCGGAGAGCGTCCCCAGCCCCTCCAAAGGAGAGCGGGTATGCCTTGTCTCTTATTTGATAAGAGGGCTTGGATTTCCAATTCATCCGTTTCTCCGGGGGCTCCTGGAGTCCTATGGCCTCTAGTTGCACAACCTTACGCCTGCCTCCATTTTGCATATCGCGGGCTTCGTGGCCCTTTGTGAGCTGTTTTTGGTTATCGAGCCTCATTTTGCGCTGTGGAAGAAGTTGTTCTGTGTTGTGCCCCGTTCTCAAGAGGGGTTGATATATCAAGTGGGCGGAGCCGAACTATGGCGCATCGCCGGGACCCGATATCTATCCGAAACCCCGAAGAAGGCGTCCGAAGACTGGCCTTCGGCATGGTTTTACATAGAAGATGTCCCCTTGCCGGACCCTGTTCGGTCGGCCTCCCTGAGTTTAATAACGCTCCTTTGAAGAAACGCCTAAGCTGGCGTCCACGGAGCCCTCAAAGGGAAAACGACAGGGACGTCATTTACCTGATGAGTCGGATAAGGTTGTTAGCTCATTCCAGACTGACCATGATCGGAGTCATGGCCATGTGCATTATGCGGGGGGCGCAGCCGCTCCAGTATAGAGGCCACCCCATGTGGGATTTCAACGGGGAGGATGATGCCACCCCTGCGGCCGTAAGGGGCCGAGATCGGTCGCCGATCTGATGAAGATTTTGTCCGCATTGTACAAAGGAGAAGAGGAGGAATTCCTCCGCATCAATCCACAGGGCGGATTTTCTATGAACAATCCTCCGAGCTGGGTAAGCGGACATTCATTTTTGCCTATCTGATCCGTACTCCCATAGTCAAGTATCTCATTTTGTGATTTTGGCGCAGGAACTACGTCGGGCCGTAAAGGATATAAACAACCCGCCTCCACAACCCGAGGATCCAGAACGGCTCCTCAATCCGACCTCCCAAGAGGATCCGGACATATCGGTGGAGCTGATCGACGGGGTTTTCCATCAACTGAGCATCGATAATGCCTTGGTCGCCATTACGGCCGATTACCCCGGCATACTTCCCGCTTCGCAGGTAACTGAGATCGAAGTCCCGATACTTTAAAAATGACCCATCCATGCGTGTTTTTGATCACCGTATATCGATGGTGTTTCGCAGGGGGCGCCCTTGAGGCGGAAGGCCGAGCCCACGGCGGCTGGCCAACAAGGGGCAGCATGGCTCAACAGGCTAAAAAGAAGTGCGGTCCGGATCGAAACTCCAGCGCAACGGTATGGCGCATCACCTTACTTCCCGGCTTTATTTCCGGGAGGCATACTAATGCTCGTGCCTTTTCAGGAAGAAGAGCGCTCGCCGGACTGTATCCGGAGAGGTTGCCAATCTGTCCTCCGCTCGCCAGGCTCCAAAGCCAGGTCCCGAAGCGGAGGCGAACATGGGGCGTGCGTCGGATGTTCCTCCGACAGAGGATGCCGACAGGTTATCTACCACCAATTCCAAGGTGGAGAGTGCCATGAATCACAGGCGCCGCCGGACAGCTCTTCGTGACGCGTGTTTCTCCCCAGAGGCATTGGATGCCTTTAATTCGGGAGATGCGCACCTCCATGCTGCTCAAAATGGTCTAGCCAGAGCCACGGAGCAGTATGTAAAAGACATACGGGTGAGAAGATTTGACAGTTATATATGCCAGTAGCCCCCAAGACTTGAAATAATTAGAATAACATATTTAAGGATCATTTGTTGTGCAGGGTCTTACCGAAAAGAATACCCAACTGTCCCAGGAGTTGGAGGAGTGCAAAGCCCAACTTGAGGCCGCACTAGCCGCAGCGGGGGAAGCCAAAGAGGCCCTCTCTGGTAATATACGCTTCAAAAGATAAGTAATTTATGAAGTGCGGCGTGTGTATAAGTCTGACAATAATATTGCAGATGGCGCCGGGATAGATCCGGACAAGCAACAGCTCATGCGCCGGTTAAAGGCCGGCGAGAATGTGCTTACGAGGGTGAGGCAGGAGAAAAATAATCTCCAAGATGCCAACACCCAGCTGGGTGAGGAACTAAAGGATGTTCGTGTCCAGCTATCTGACTCCGTTAAGGAGAATCAGCGGCTTCGACGCGGCATTTTTAGTAAGTGCATGAACGAATTTTGAAAAAGAGTTCGGCGAGGAAGTCGACTAACAGAGTTATGTCTGTAGGTATGCTCACAGGCCGTCCTGCAGAGGAAATGCCCGGTTCTACGGGTGACCTTCTTCCCGAGCTCTTGCAACTGCACGAACGAGTTCGGCAGGTGATGAAAGGCGTCGCCCAGGCCTTGTGGCCATCTGTCTCCCTGCCCGAAGGCCTTGGAGAGCTTGCAGAGAGGCTTCAGGGAGCGCGGCAGCGCTTCCGCTTATGGAAGATATCGGCCTGCCGTCAAGGCGCCAGGGAGGCCTGGGCCATGGTGAAGACGCGGTACACGAAGGCTGACCCAAACCACATGGCCGAGGTCGGACCTGCGGGGCCCGATGGGAAGGAGATCCCTGTGAGCTTAGTGTACGGCCAAGTAGAATTGGCCGCAAAGTATTCCCAACAGGACTGTAAACTAGACAGCCTGCTGGATGGCATTGAAGAGGAATATGCCCAGTCAAGTTGACTATGTAATTTAAGATGACATGTAAAATGCCTTCTAGCCGGATTGTAGATCGTTTGTCATAGCGGACCTTTTCGCTTCAACCTCGGGACCCAATAGTCCGGAGTGTGTCCGAATACCCTCGCGGTTATATAAGAACCGGGGCATGCGTGGAGACCAGGCGTAGGGGTCATTAGTGCTTTATCAGACAAGTGCCCAACTAGTTATGTTATATTACATGGTTAGTAAGAAACATCTTCCAGGGAGAATAGTTCCGTTAGGGGTTCCTTTCCCTGGGAGGCATGCCCTAAAGTGCATGTCCGGACTGCGAAAAAAGCAGAAAAACATCTGGGGGCAGATAAATAAATAGGTAAGAAATCGTCTTTTAGTTCACCGACCGAATATTCCCTTAAGAACGCTAGCTTTTGGCTTCACCCAGTCTGAGGTACACATCCGGCTGACCCGGCAGTAACAATCACAGAGGTGCTCCCTTTACTGCCTAGCCGAACAATCGGGAACGTAGGGGTAAGCACAGGAGCCAGGCAAACCCAGCTTGGCCAAAACTTAAGTCATATCGATGCATATAATGGCGAATAAAAGGTACATGCGGAAGTGTGACACATGTGTTGGGCATGAAGCCCGTATAAATAAGCTTCTGTTAAAGAAGCCCCCAGGTATAATGAGCACAGATAGTGCGTCAAGTGTGTGCGAACAATGCGCGAACAAGCTTTTAAAGGCTGTAATAGGAAACGAAAAAAAGGGGGGAAGAAGGAGAGAAACAAAAGACAACTAATGTGTAAAATATAGACGGAGGAAGGAGATGAACTCAGAGTCCGGCGCTAGGCGTAGAATCTTCGGAGACGGGCTGTGTTCCACGGGTTCGGCTCGAGTCGGTTATCTGATGCATCTCGCAGATGGTATGCTCCACCGATCAGGACTTGGTCGATGATAAAGGTACCTTCCCATTTGGGCTTGAGTTTGTCCTTTTTCTTGTCCGGCAAGCGTAGAACTAACTCGCCAACGTTGTAAGTTTTGGCCCGTACTTCTCTGCTTTGATATCTTCGAGCTTGCTGTTGATAGAATGTGGAACAGGCTTTTGCCACGTCATGCTCCTCCTCCAATGCGTCCAAACTGTCCTATCGATCGAGCTCGGCTTCTCTTTCTTCGTACATGCGCACACGAGGTGAGTCATGAATTATGTCACGGGGCAGAACTTCCTCTGCGCCGTATACCATAAAGAATGGTGTAAATCCAGTCGTGCGATTTGGAGTGGTCCGCAGCCCCCAGAGTACGGAGTCAAGCTCCTCTACCCAGTGCGTGTTAGATTCCTTGAGGGACCGCACTAATCGGGGTTTGATGCCGCTCATGATTAGACCATTTGCTTGCTCGACTTGACCGTTAGTTTGAGGGTGATAGACTGAAGCATAGTTGAGTTTGATGCCCATGTTTTTGCACCAGAGTTTAACCTCATCGGCCGTAAAGTTCGTGCCGTTGTCAGTGATGATGCTATGGGGGACGCCATAACGGCGTACGACCCCTGATATGAAGTCTATCACCAGTCCAGATTCGGCCATCTTGACAGGCTTGGCCTCTATCCATTTGATGAACTTATCCACCATGACCAGTAGGTATCTTTGCTTGTGGGTTCCTCCTTTAAGGGGTCCAACCATGTCAATCCCCTAGACCGCAAAGGGTCAGGTTATGGGTATAGTTTTGAGGGTGGTGGGTGGCATGTGGCTTTGATTAGCAAAGAGCTGGCAACCGACGCATCGTTGGACTAAGTCCTGAGCATCTGTCGGGCCGTCGGCTAATAAAATCCTGTACGGAAGGCCTTGCCTACAAGGGCCCGGGCTGCGGCGTGGTGCCCGCCGAGTCCGGCATGAATTTCAGCCAGAAGGTTCCGCCCTTCCTCTTCGGAGATACACCTTTGAAGGACTCCGGTTGTGCTTTTCTTGTAAAGCTCTCCCTCATGGACCTTATAGGCTTTAGATCGCCGCACTATGCAGCGGGCCTCGTTTTGGTCCTTGGGAAGTTCCTGCCCGATTAGGTAGGCTAGGAATGGTTCCGTCCATGGGGCAATGACTCCCATTATTACGTGGGCTGAGGATGTTACTTCGTTGGCAGAACCGCCAATTGTGTCAGAATTTTCGGTGTCAGGCAGTGCGGTTGGGTCCGGGTTATTATTTCCGGATTCCCCCTCCCATAGTATGGATGGCTTGAACAGCCACTCTAGGAAGATGTTGGGAGGGACGGCTTCACGCTTTGCGCCAATGCGTGCCAATACGTCTGCTGCCTGGTTGTTATCCCGGGCTATATGGTGAGATTCTAGCCCCTCAAACCGAGCTGACATTTTTAGGACGGCATTGCAATAAGCTGCCATTTTCAGATCCTTGGCATCGAAAGTCTCCATTTATTTGGGATATCACGAGGTTCGAATCCCCGCGCACCTCTAGGCATTGAATGCCCACGGAGACTGCCATCTGGAGGCCATGTAGAAGGGCCTCGTATTCGGCTGCGTTGTTGGATTCCGTATACATTATCTGGAGTACGTATTGAACCGTATCTCCGGTTAGGGACGTCAAGACGATGCCAGCCCCTAGACCATCCAACATTTTAGAGCCGTCGAAGTGCCTGATCCAGTTGGAATATGCGTCGTACTCTTTAGGGAGTTCGGCTTCAGTCCATTCGGCGATGAAGTCGGCCAAAACTTGCGACTTAATAGCTCGCCGTGGCTTATAGGTTATGTCGAACGGGAGGAGCTCAATGGCCCATTTGGCAATCCGGCCCGTCGCATCGCGGTTGTTTATAATGTCATTAAGAGGTACTTCGGAGGCTACTGTTATCGAACACTCTTGAAAGTAGTGTCACAGCTTCCGGGATGCCATGAACACCGCGTACGCTATCTTCTGATAATGGGGGTACCGTGACTTGCATGGAGTCAGGACAGTGGACACGTAGTAAACTGGTTTTTGAAGGGGGAACTTGTGTTCGTCCGTTTCTTGTTCGACAACGAGCACCACGCTCACCACTTGATGAGTTGCCGCGATATATAATAGCATTGGTTCACCTATGTTGGGCGCGGCCAGGACCGGGTTTGTTGCCAATACGGCTTTTATTTCTTCGAGTCCGGCCGTGGCGGCATCCGTCCACTCGAAGTGTTCGGTGCGTCGGAGGAGGCAATAAAGGGGTAATGCCTTTTCTCCTAAACGGGAGATAAAGCGACTTAAAGCTGCCACGCATCCCATCAATTTTTGTATTTGCTTGAGGTCCTTTGGGATATCCAATTGTGACAGAGCTCGGATCTTGGCTGGGTTTGCTTCAATTCCTCTACCGGATACAATGAAGCCCAAGAGCTTTCCGGCTGGTACGCCGAAAACACATTTTTCCGGGTTAAGCTTGATGTCATATGGTCGGAGATTATCGAACGTGAGCCTCAAGTCGTCTACTAGAGTTTCGACGTGCTTGGTTTTGACGACCACATCGTCTACGTATGCCTCCACTATTTTGCCGATCTGGTTTGCCAGACATGTCTGAATCATGCGATGATATGTTGCACCGGCATTTTTGAGCCCATAGGGCATTGTATTGAAGCAGAATGGGCCGTATGGAGTGATGAATGCCGTTGCAGCCTAGTCGGGCTCTGCCATCTTAATTTGGTGGTAGCCGGAGTATGCGTCGAGGAAACACAATGAATCATGTCCTGCGGTAGCGTCGATAATTTGATCGATGCGGGGGAGGGGAAGGGATACTTTGGGCAAGCCTTGTTGAGGTCTTTAAAATCGACGCATAGGCGCCAAGATTTGTCCTTTTTTGGTACCATCACCAGGTTTGCTAGCCAGTCCGGATGTTTTATATCTCTGATGAATCCGGCCTCCAACAATTTGGCTAGTTCCTCTCCCATGGCCTGTCTCTTGGGTTCGGAGAAAGACCGAAGAGCCTGTTTGACTAGCTTGAATCCTTTTATGATGTTTAGGCTGTGCTCGGCCAGCCGGTGTGGGATTCCTGGCATGTCTGAAGGGTGCCAGGCAAAGATGTCCCAATTTTCGCGTAGGAATTCTCGTAGTGTGGCGTCTACATCAGGGTTTAATTGTGCCCCAATGGAGGCCGTTTTTGTAGGGTCCGTTGGATGGACCTGGAATTTAACTATTTCGTCCGCTGGTTTAAAGGAGGTGGACTTGGATCTCTTATCGAGTATCACATCATCCCTATTCACCGTGGAGCGCAGCGTAGTGAGTTCCTCGGCCGCTAGGGCTTCGGATAGTGCCTCCAGGGCCAGTGCGGCTGTCTTGTTTTTGGCGCAGACTGCTATGTCCGGGTCACTAGCAAGAGTGATGATTCCGTTGGGCCCGGGCATTTTGAGCTTCATGTACCCGTAATGGGGTATAGCTTGAAAAATTGTGAATGCCTCTCGCCCTAATAGAGCGTGATATCCGCTGCTGAACGCACTATTAGGAAAAGGGCTATAGATAGGATGGACTCTAATGGCGCACTGTACATGTGGTGCGCCATTACTAAATACTAATGGCGCACCATGTGTTGGTGCGCCATTAGTGTGCAAATACTAATGGCGCACCACATCCCACGGTGCGCCATTAGTAAAAAAATTTAATTTTTTCAAAACTACTAATGGCGCACCGTGGGGGTGGTGCGCCATTACTAGTTTGACATAGTAA